>NW_006921877.1:1622654-1635918 GCF_000298275.1 Orycteropus afer afer
TTAAAAAAAAAAAAAAAATGACAATGCAGCCTGATACAGGGTAAGGTGGCAACCCTACTGAGGCTTGAACCTCCAGCCATGAGCGTTCCACGCAGGATATGGCTCTCTGCTATTAATGCAAACCAGATTTTCCTCAACAAGCAGATCTCAACCAGCTGTGAGCTGTGTCACAAGCAATTTGTCATTAATGATAGCTAATACACAAGAGTGCATAAATGATTTACTTTGAGAATGGATTCAGTTTTGTCAGAATAAAGTCACACTCCCATGTAGCTGTTTCCTGAGCAGGAGAGAAAGGTGTAGAATTTCAACAAGAGCACCAGGAAACTGCTCATATTCTCCAAGCTTGATTGAGGCAAGGATGGCAAACGTTGGCACAGTTAATGGTTGGGGCAATGACAAATTACTACAGGGACAAATTACTCTCTTTGCTTGTGAATGCTGATTTCATAGATAGTTCCATTTTCTTTAGCATTTCACCCATGGAAGTACCTTATACATGTGAATATCATCCATTAAGTGGATGGATGAAGTGAAGGAAAAAAGGGGTGAGGCTTGCCACTCTAAGTCATTTGAATCAGCAAGGGGTCCCAAGGCTTATGAGTCAGGGCTGATACAAAGGGGCTGGGGGTTGGCAGGGCAAGAGGGCATGAGGTCTGACCTGCAGCATGGCAGAGTCCTGTGCTGTCCCGCGAGACTCCTCAAAACTCTGAAGGACCCAGTCCTGGGTCTGTCGGGAACGGCTAAAGCCACTGAGAGGGCTCTGAGCTGGCTGTTTTGAGCTGTCCACATGGTTGTCATACTTTGTGCTAGGGGACAGGTGATTGGGAGACTGACGTTCCCGCTCCTGAAGGGTATCCCGTGGGAGCCGGCTGTCCAGGCTCTGGCTCCGCTTGCGCTGTTCGTGGGGCAGCATCCGTGTCCGGCGGCCAGTCCGGCCCCGGGCCTGGCCCCCAGGATGACTGTCAAACTTGTTGATGAGTGAGTCCACTGAAGACAGGGGAGCAGTGTCAATGGTGTTACCCGGAGAGGGCCCCTGAGGGGCTAATTCTAGCAGACTGGTGCTCCTGTTGCTTGGAGCCACAGGGGCAGGGCCTGCCAGTGAGGCTTGGGACTGGGAACGGAGTAGTCTACTATTCCAGCAGGCCCCAGGCTCCTCATCAGAGACACTGCCCTGAGAGGGGGCAAGAAACCCCTTGGTTTGAGAGTAGGGGTTCTCAGGGAGTTCTGAGTCAGAGCCCAGAGCACCTGGGGCACCTCGGTTGATTTGGACCCCAAAGGAGTCACCACCCTTCTCCCCACTGTTGAGCACCACAAATGGCTGCCCAGCAATGCCCTGCACACGCACGGCAACCCCATAGGTGTTGGCTCTTGCATCCTTGGCTGGGCGTCGCCCACCGCGGCGTAGGGTACCCGTCTCAGCACCACCCACTGGCTCTGTGATGAAGCGAATCTGGACTCCATGGTCTAGGGGACCCCGGGGCTCGGCCATGGTGGCTGCCTGCTCCATGGGTATGGGGGGTCCTGGAAGAGGGAGAAAGGAATTTAAACATTTTAAGCCAAGAGACTTGAAGTCAAAATCTAGAGACCTCCATCTGCCCAGCTTTCATGGGGTTGATTGCCTTGCCAGTTTCTTCTTTGTATAACAGTGGTTCTCATACTTCAACTAAGCAACAGAATCCCTGAGAGGGCTTATTAAAGAACACAGATAGCTGGGCCCCATCCCCAGAAGTCCTGATTCAGTATTCCGTACATCTGAGGTGGAGCTTAAGAACACTCATTTCTAAGTTACCAGTTGATGCTGACATTGCTGGTCCAGGCACCACACTTTGAGACCCACTAATCTAGGTTTGACTCGACGGCACATAACAACAACAACAACAACAATCTAGAAGATTAATCTAGAAGAAGGAGCTCTGGTAGCATAATGCCTAAGGCATTTGACTGCTAACCAGACAGCTGGTGGTTCAAACCCACCAGCCACTCCTCAGAAGGAAGGTTGGGCAATCCTACTTCTGTAGTGATACTGCCTCGGAAACCCAAGGAGGGGTCGCTATGAGTCGGGTTTGACTCGACGGCACATAACAACAACAACAACAACAATCTAGAAGATTAATCTAGAAGAAGGAGCTCTGGTAGCATAATGCCTAAGGCACTTGACTGCTAACCAGAAAGCTGGCGGTTCAAACCCACCAGCCACTCCTCAGAAGGAAGGTTGGGCAATCCTACTTCTATAGTGTTACAGCCTCGGAAACCCAAGGAGGGGTTGTTATGAGTCGGGGCCAACTCGATGGCAAATAACAACAACAACAATCTAGAAGAATCCATTTCTTCTGTTATAGCTCTGGGCAACTTGTTAAGAGTTTAAAAAATTGCCTTCATATCCACACATATTCTACCAAGTCTCTCCTCCATGTACCCCCAGAGAAAGGAGAACCCAATCCCTGCCTGACAGACACCCTTATCCCATTCCCAGGGCTCATTTAAAATAAGCCCACTGCCTTCAAGTCAATTCCAACTCATAATGATCCTACAGGACAGAGTAGAACTGTCCCATAGGGTTCTCAAAGCTATAAATCTTTACAGAAGCAAATTGCCTTATCTTTCTCCTGCTGAGCACCTGGTGTGTCCTAATCACCAACCTTCTGGTTAGCTGCTGAATGCTTTAGCTACCATGCCACCTGAATTCCTTCATTTAAAATAAAGAAGATCCCAAAGTGTGCCATCCCATTTCTGGGAGGCTATTAAACAAAACGGATGCCCCTGCGGTAGGATCTCTGGGAATTAGGGACAAGAATGAGTGTGACTGACTTGCTACTGTGTATCTTTTTATCCCTTTTTAATTTGGAACCATACAGATGTATTTATCTATTCAAAAAAAATTAAAATAATGTTTAAATATGCCAGTCCTAGACAGCAGCTCAACGGCAGTGAGTTTGGTTTTTTTGGTTTGGTAGGGGCCCCAGACAAGTAGATTTGTCCCACCTGAGAGCCACAGCCAAGACCATCTATCTAGAGGCCTGCTGCACATTGCCAAGCTCAGAGTCAGCAAAAGGAATGTATTCCAGGAAACTCCAAGCAAAGAAAAAATGCAACTTCCCCACCCCTTCTGCTAGTCTCCACCAGAACCTAGCACCAAATTGGAGGAGGAGCCTGCAGAGTGCCAGACAGAAACACAAACATATGCAACTCAACCCCCCTGCAGAGCTCTGGGCCAAGGAAACTTGGCCAGGTCCTGAGGCCCAGGAAACCAGGGTGAGATAAGGAGAAGGGAGGGGAAGGGATGAGAGGGGGCAGAACTCCAGGTTAGAAAGGGCTTGGTGAGGGGAAGCAGCTCCTGAGGAAAAGCATTCATAGCATTCCCAGCTCCTCCCCTCTAAAGAGAGGAACAGGGAGAGAGGAGCCCCTTATTGGCAGTGGTTTTTCGCCTTTTTGGTACTAGGTCAGCATTTGAGAAAATGATGGAAGCAATGCAACCTCTCCAGGAGACAGCCCACACAAACTTTCACCTCAGAATTTTAAGAGGCTCATGAACATCTTAAAGCCCATCCATGAACCTTTGAGGACCCCAGTCTTCTACTCTTCAGATATCAAGGAGAACCTTAACCAATCTCTGACTCAGTTACCCCAAACAGTAAGATGCTTAGTTAGCCTGGACCAGAATGGGACCAGAAAAGAAGCTAGAAGACAAAGGGGTAAATTCTCCAAACCACTCATCCAGAAGCAGCCTGGTACAGTAGAAAGAAAAGGCACTAGATCACAGTAAGAATCCTAGCTGTGCTCTTCACTTGAGATACATAAACTTGGGAAAATCACAACTTTTCTGAGCCTCAGTTTCCTCCTCTGTAAAACTGGTATAAAGATAATATCTCACAATGTAATTAATCACCTATGAGAATTAAATTAGACAATAACAAATTACACGGGCATATACACTGACAGAATTTATCAAGTTTTACACTTAAGATTTTGTTCTTTATTGTATTTAAGTTATACTTTAATGTAAAGTGAGAAAATGACAAAATATTAAACATGTCAAGTACGTAACAGAGTAGGCCATTACAAACTGACAATAAATGTTACCTTCACAGTTGCTGTTTTAACAGGAACTTCCTGGCTTCACCTCATTCCTAGAAGGATGTCACTTCTATACAGAAGTGTGCCATGACCACCCCTTCCCCCAAACTAGGTCAGATCCACGTTATGTCCTCTGCAGTTGTCCTTCAGTGAGTTTACCTCAGTTTATTTTTATGTATTTATTGAAGTGATTGTTTCCTATGTGTCTCCTCCACAAGACTATGAGCTCCTGGAGGGTAAAGACCATGACTGTCAGCCAACTACTTTGTCCCTAATGCCTGGCACTTGGTCCAGAACCAAAACCCATTGCCACTGAGTCAATTCTGACTAATAGCAACCCAGTAAGAACAGAGTAGAATTGCACCTGAGAGTTTCCAAGGCTGTAAATCTTTATGGAAACTGACTACCACATCTTTCTTCTACAGAGCTGTTGGTGGTTTCAAACCTCTGACCTTTTGCTTAGCAGCCAAGCACTTTTAACCACTGTGCCACCAGGGGGTACATGGTAGATATGATAAATATTTGTGAAGGGTTTATCTTGAACTAAGGCAGATGAGCATAGCAGAAAGGAGATTTGCCCAGGGATCCCTCAAGTCATTTCTCACTTTCCCTGGTAATAGCACCTCTTCCTGGCCTGGACTCTCTGCCCCACTCATTCACGATTATAGAACCAGATGTGCCTAGACTACCAGCTCTAAGAAGCCACCTAATTTATTCATGATACAGCTCTATGCAGTCAGTATATCTACTGATCTTCCAGATCCAGGTCAAGGAGTTCCTGGCCTAGGCACAACAGAGCACACAGCCCCTTGCCTGAGAGCACCAAGTTGCTGAAAGGCAGGATCAAGTGCTTCCTCAGGTCCCAGTGACTTCCTAACCCCAACCATCTTCAGTCATGGGACATGTAGGTCAGAGGCCAGGAGGGCTGGAGGGATCTTTGGGATGGGTCAGAAAGCAGGGCTCTAAATGATTCAACATGGAAAACCTGAAACCTACCCGCCTTCAGTTACCGAGGACAGTGAGGCGGGGCCAAAGGAGCAGGGCAGCTAGGGACCTTGCATAAGCCCCAGAGGCAGGTAAACAATGATCTAGCGCCAAGCAACACAGAGTCCAGAGCCTCAGCTTGCACCAGATGCCTGACCCTGCTGCTCCCTCCCCTGGTACATGCCCAGGGCTCTCTCCTCACCAACTGTACTCCAGAAAGAGACCAGGCCACAATGAATTCCGTTCTCGTCTGCCTCTGCCATTCCTACCGGCAAGGAGGAAGAGGACACCCTCCACCTGTTCCAGAGCCACTTCTCCTGAGTTACTCATTAGCCTGCCCTGCCCCAATTCTATCACCTCTGGCCTAGCCATAAGCATCTGACATCCAACTAGCAGTGACAGGGTCCCTGGACTCCTGGCAGGAAGTGGGGGTGGGGTGGTTTCAGGTGTGTGGAGGAAGGGCTGATGTGCCTAGGGCTAGGCAGTATGCTAGGTGGCACCTATTATCGGATTTGGACAATGGAAGAACTAGAGGTATAGAGATTGGACTACCTTTTTCAGGTAACAAGGAAAACAAACGGTGAAAACAAAGCAGCACAGCTCAATGACCTTGAACATTCAGTTCCCATGTTCGCATAAAGTAACAGATGTAAGAAGGTTCCCGGTGGATCCAAAAAGAACCCCCAAGTGGACTCCTGGCTCTGTCCACTGGAAAAGCCAGAAACCTGAGAGCCAGGCTAGAGCTGGTTGGCCAGTGGGAAAAAAAAAAACAATGAAGGAAATGGGCCCCTACAAACTGGCTGGACTGGTTTGAGAGGGAAGGGGAAAGGGAGGGCCAGGGAGACTACACTGGCAGCTTGTAAAACAGACTAGAGAAATTCCACACCACAGAGGAGGCAGAGGGGCAAGCCTGTGGGCAGGAGCTCATCCAGCCAGGCTGCCAAGTCCAAGGCTCTGAAGGAGGAGACAGAAGGTGGGAAGGGAAAAGGCAGGAAGGCAGATGCACAAAGAACCCTATGAATGACAGGGCAGTGTGTGACAGAAGACTTTGTCTCTCTCTATTCCTCCCTCTCAAGTTCCCTAAGTTGCATTCTTGATCCCACACTTGTCTTGGCCACCTCCTAGGCCCTGAGCTCTCCCTTTCCTGGCATGAAGAGAAGTAGCCTAGCCCCTCCCATGCCAAGGGGCTCTTCACATCCCACAGGGGTGATAGCATGCAGGGCAGCCTAGGAAAAGCAGAAAAGGGTTCTAGGCCACCAGAATCCTTTAACACCATGCAATCTCTGGATGAGCAGTTCCCCAACTCCCAAATATCCAGGATGAAAGAAGAGGTGCAGAGGCACGTGTGGGCAGCCTGTCTACAACATACACAACGAACGCAACCACTGCCGTGAGTCGGATCCGACTCATAGTGACCCCTCCTTGGGTTTCCGAGGCTGCGCCACTGCAGAAGTAGATTGCCCAACCTTCCTTCCGAGGAGTGGCTGGTGGGTTTGAACAGCCAGCCTTCTGGTTAGCAGTCAAACGCCTTAGGCACTATGCCACCAGAGCAGCTCCCTGTCTACAACATTGTTGTTGTTGTTGTTATCTGCCGTCGAGTCAGCCCTGACTCATAGCGACCCCTCCTTGGGTTTCCGAGGCAGTATCACTACGGAAGTAGGATTGCCCAACCTTCCTTCCGAGGAGTGGCTGGTGGGTTTGAACCGCCAGCCATCTGGTTAGCAGGCAAGTGTCTTAGCCACTATGCTACCAGAGCTCCACATAGCGGTTACTAATTATTTCCCAATTACAACAACTTTCCTCAGGCAGGGCATCAAAGGGGCCAAGCTAAGGCTAGTTCCCTTACCTGCCTAAGGCAAGGAAATCTAACTCAAAAGTCTTGTCTGGCACTCAATATGTACCTCTCATCTGGCCTGGCAACTTGAAGGTGTTAATTCTCCTAGTTGTGTGGTCTCCTGCACCTGACACTCTGCCTGCCAGAGATCAAGGTCAGGAGTCAGGATACCTGGTGGGGTCTCAGAGAATAAGGGTGATTCTGAGAGGCATCAAGATAATTGGTTGGGCTCCCAAACCTCACTCAATGGTCTCCATCTAGAATCACAGAATCAAGTATGTGTGCTGGCAGGTATTGACATCAGCCCAGAGAAAGAGGCCTCATTAGAAATAAGTATTTCTAGGTATTTTGTAGGCCCTGGGATCTATACTTCCTCATATTCTTCGTAGGAGAGCACTATCTCAAGAAGAAGGAAATATCTTCCCTGGCATGAAATCAAGTGCTGAACTGAAACTGAATCCCCTTGAATAGTTTCACATCTAGTAAAGAAGTGGGGTGCCTTCTTGTTCTGCTCCTCAGTGTCTTACTTGCAACTGTTTTCACATGTAGGTGAATGCTCAGAAAAAGGTCCCACCCCTCAGAGCAATCTCAAAGCCAGAAAAGAGGTGTCAACAGCCAGCTCAGACTTTCAGTGGAGGGGTTCGGGAAAACAGCACCTGCTGATGCCCTTCCCTTACTACCCTGAATCTCAGGCAGCTGTTCCCTCTGCCCATGTGGGATTCATTACCCATACTACCCAGGTCTCCAAGAGAAATTCAGCCCCTGGGGCCAGCGTGTGACCTCCAGAGAAATCCTGGCCCTGAAATGCTTTCATGACGCGGGAAAAATCTTACCCTCACATGCCCTTCACGTGCCCCTCACCTGGCACCTTTCCAGCTACCTGCCCCAGGTCCCTCCCCTCCTCCCCTCTCCAATTCAGCACCTGTGCCCTGGAAGAAGCGTATCTCTAATCGCCTCAACCCCCGCCCCTCTGGGTACACCTGAGGGCTCGCTTGCCTCTCAGATGCCCTTGTCCCCACCGTGTTCACTCACCGCAGCCGGGCTCGGCGCTCTCGGGCTCGCACTCTGGGCTCGGGCTCCGGCAGAGCCGCACGCTGGGTTCCCGAGCCCTCCCCCGCGCTCCCTCCTTTTTTCTCTCCCTCCCACCAACCTGTTACTCCCCTACGGAGCTCCACCCTCATTGGCCGGCAACACCCGCCCCGCCTTACCCTTCCTCCGGTTGGTCCTCTTTCCGCGAGGGGCGGGGCTGCCGCCGCCGGACCCTGACCTGGGGTCTCGAGCTGGGGTGGGCGAGAGGGCGGGCCAGATCACGTGGGCCGGCGGGCGCTCCGGGGGCGGGGTGGCAAGGGGCGTCTGGAGGCCATTTTGGGGGCGTAGTTGGTGGCTGCCACAGCTTCCCCAGCACCTGCCCCAGTGCTACCTTGGCATATCCTCTTCCCGCCTCTCCTGGATAATATCCCCCACCTCTTTTTCTATTTATTTATTTATTTTCACACCACCTCTGGTTTTCACAACAAAGATCTGCGTCTAGAGACCCTTCTGCCCTTCACTTACCTCCCCATAAACCAGAATATTCTCCGGTCACTCTTCTGCAGAAAAAAATCTCCCCTCGTCCCCTACATCAGCGCCGCTTCCACCTCAATTTGTGTCTCCTTTCCCCAACCTAGACCAGAACCCTAATCTTGGACTCTCTTCCCTTATATCCTAGCTACCACAATTGTTTTACAGCCTGGGATATTTTCCTCCAGAGTATGTGTCACCTAATTTGTTATATGATCTGACTTTAAAAATTACATTCATTATCTCCAGTCTCACGATAAGCTCCAGCAGGGCAGGGAGGTTCGCTGCTTTATCTCAAATGCCCAGATCAGAGACCAGCACATATTGGGAGCTCAATAAATGTTGGTTGAATGGATGGGTGGGAACGGAGGATGTAAAGTTACACTGAGGACAAGGATGTAAGACGCTCATTCTAAACGGGAGATTTAACCCCAGATTGTCAATCTACATCAGAGTTAGCCTTTCAAGGAGTGTGAAAATTGATCCTAGATCCAGAAAAGGAGGATACTCTGCAAACTACAGGGACGCCACTAATAATACCGCAGTGGTTAAACGTTAAAGCTGATTTACGAGATATTAACAGTTGAGATAGTAAAAAAGAAATTGACTTAGTTTTAAATAGCCAAAAATGGTTGAGTTTATTAATACAGTAAAGGCAGAACTTCAGTGCAAATATAATATCCAAAGAGAAGAAATATATAATAATGATATATACATTCAAGAAGTTAATTTTATTTTATGCTGGGCTCTGGGTAATGTATCTATTCAACAAATATTTGTTGTGTACCTATTTAAGACTGAAAAGGAATCTTAAATACGTTGGTCAGTGCATTCGCCAGAGCGACTCTCCTTCCCCTCCCCCTAGCCTTCAGAAGCTAGGTGTGAGTCTGGGAGGGTAAAGTCCACCTACCAGTTCCTCAACTAGGATGCAAAGTCTCTGCATTTCTAAGGAAGCTTTATGTAACGATTAGAGCCATCCAACCCGCCCAGGCCCTGGGAAGAAACGACAAAAAGGTGTGGTGGGGCTGGGGGCGGGGGGGAAGTCTAAGATTATATATTACCTCCAGACCACTAGGGTGGTTTTATAAAGAAAGTTTTATTTTTTGAAGTGTGGAATTGTTGAGTTGACTATATATTAGAAAAGTGGAAACTCCTAAATTCTTCTGAGTAACACCTGAATAATTAGGATAAAACCAGAAAAGTAAACCTACTGTCATAGAATCGATTTGTAGATTGCCTCATTTTTCTCCGATGGAGCAGGTGGTGGGTTAGAACCACCTACCTTTATAGTTAGCAGCCCAATCCCTTAACCACAACTCCACCAGCTAAGGCATTTGACTGCTAACTAGAAGACTGGCGGTTCAAACGCACCAGCCACTCCTCGGAAGGAAGATTGGGCAATCTATTCTGTAGTGATACCGCCTTGTAAACCCAAGGACAGATCCTACACCACGGCAGACACCAGGCAGTGCCAGACACCAGGCAGTGCGGCAGTGCGTTTGTTTGTTTTGGTTTTGAGTGTATTTGTAGTAAATACAAAGTTAAGGCAGTAAAGGACACACCCACCCCAGCACTATGAACACAGATTACAAGGAAAAACCAGGTCTCTGAGTCACCATCATTATCATCTGTTCCACAAGGAAATGCTTAGTCTCAGAGGACATCATCATCAGGCACAGGTGACAGAGGTCTTTTTCCGGAGTTCAGGAGACAAGTAGGTTCTTTCTTTAAGAAATGTTACAATATGGCAAAAATGACTGAGTTTATAAATACAGTGAAGGCAGAACTTCGGTGAAACCATAATATCCAAAGAGAAGAAATATACAATAATGATATACACATTCAAGAAGTTAATTTTATTTTATGAAATGGTGTAAAAGAAGAAATTGTGGGTAAACTGGAGACAGTTTCATGGAAGAAGTCAATTAGGAATCAAATTCCTATCCTACAATTCTTCAGTTATTTTCTAAATTCCCCAAGACCATCACCAGTATCACTAACAACTCTACTGAAATTGTTTCCTCAAAGATCACCTATTAATCTGTGGCCAGTTCCTAAGTGAAACCCCAGGGAAGGCCAGCCATGTAGGAAAAGAAATTGAAAAAAAATAACTGAAAGGCAGTAATACCACTGGTTGAAATCAAAGGGACATGAGACAGAATGGGGGTTGGGGAGGATCTAGAAGAGAAAATACATAATAAGTTAACTTTGAAACTTGCCATCTTGGAGAAGTATGTGGGACACCTAGGAGGAAGAAAAAAAAAAAAAAAAGCCTAGCTGGAAATTAAGCTTAACGAGAAATCAGACAGATCCAAGAATCATCTTCATAGAGTAGGGTGGAGGGGAGAAGAAGGGGTAAAGGCAGGAGGAGGAGACCCAGACCCGGAAGGGAGTATACAAAGAGGCAGGTGAAAAATAAAGCCCATGGAAGAGAGAGATTTAAATAGGTGAAGAGAATGTGGAATTTGGCATTTAGGAAGTTATACTTGATCTTCCACATGTCAATTTCAGCGCATGCTGCGCTGCAACTTAGATTTCAATAAAAAGTATCAATAAAAGGGTAGGAGAGGGCATTTTGACAGTGAAAGCAGGATGAAAGAAAGAGAAAGTTGTATGTTTTGTTTTTAGGAAGTAGGGTCACTTGGTCATATTTAGAGAATGAAATGGAAGAGTAGGGAAAATTCAAGAAATGAGAGAGAGAATAGTCAAAAAGCCAAAGCCTGACCACTGTTAACCACTTGGAGGAGGATCTATGTAGGAGATCCTGGACAGAGAGGGAGAATAATATGGAACAAAACTCAAAATCATTAGGAAAAAAAAGGGGGGGAGGGAGGACCAGGTTTGCTGGAGCCTGGTGGAACCACTGAGACTATGGCCCCTAGCTGCCCTTCAGGTCTGGAACTGAACCCACACCTGTGGCTTCCAGCCAAACAAAAGACAGGCATATGAGTTAAACATTTACCTGAGGTAGATAGACTTCTTGGAGAGAACAATCTTGGGAGAAAGAAGGGCTGCTTATACACAGGGAGACAGCTCAGGGGGCAGGAGGGCATGGAGGGATGGACACAGGGAAGAGGTAACTATCAGGAGGAAGTGAGAGGGAAGCTGTTACATTGTGGTAAATTATAGTCAATGTCATGAGACAAAGTGTATGTGAACTGCTGTATGGAAAGTAAATTTGCTCTGTAAACTTTTACCCAAATCACAATTAAAAGAAAAAAAAAAAAAAAGTCAAAGCCTGGACCTAGAGGAGGAGAAGTCTATGTTCTAGAATTTAAATTGAAGGAATAAGTGTGAAGGAGTGAAGGACTATGAATTGGAACTGAATCAATGGCAGTGAATTTGTTTTGGTTTTTCATCCAGTCTTTGTACATCCCACCAAATGACTAGGTGGGACTATGCAAATATGATGTGCTTGTGGCCCACCATGGGAGTTGGATAGCATGCTAATAATGTAAGTAAGGTGCATGGCACCCATTGAGGTAGGACCATGCAAATAAGGTTGTGGAACCCTAATGTGGGGATTGGTCAGTTTTGCCATCTCGTTAGGCTGAAAGTATACCAACCCATTTTATGGGATGAGGGAGAGAAATTTCCAAGAAATGAGAGAAAGACAGAAAAAATAGTCAAAAAGTCAAAACCTGGACCTAGAGGAGGAGAACTCTATGTTCTAGACCTTGAACTGGAAAAATAGGTGTGAAGGAGTGGGGGATGGGGTAAGGAAGTATGGAAAGAGGGGATCCCACTACCATCAAGAAAAAAAGCCAGGAGAAGACCACATCCTTTGGACCTGAGATCCCTGCACTGAAAGTCCTTGATTCAGGAGACAGAGAGCTGTGACACCAGAGACAGCAAGAAGCAATGGCAAAGACAGCAGCAGCAGAGGCAGCAGAACAAAGAGCCCTGCACAAGACAGAGCTGTGGGCCTCCTGGCCCTTGAAGCGAGAAAGCTCAATGCCTTCAGGCAAGAGGCTTACTGGCAGAATGGGGTGCCTCTAAGCACTTACCAATAGAGCTAAAAGAACTTTGTGACAAGAGGCCAAGGGGCCACAGGCAGAGAGGCTGAGGGCTAGAGCAATGTGTGCCTGTGGGCACTGCTGAGAA
Organism: Orycteropus afer afer; assembly: GCF_000298275.1. Taxonomy (NCBI): domain Eukaryota; kingdom Metazoa; phylum Chordata; class Mammalia; order Tubulidentata; family Orycteropodidae; genus Orycteropus; species Orycteropus afer. The sequence continues at coordinate 1,635,214 of NW_006921877.1, forward strand.
GAGCCTGTCATGATTAAATCACTGTATCTGAGTTGTTTCTGATCCTGAATTCTAACCTGTTACTTCCCTAATAAACCCCATAATCATGAGTATTATCAGTAAGTTCTATGTGGCCATTGCAATGAATTATCAAACCCAGCAGAGAAGCAGAGAGTGCCATGGGAAAGACAGTTGTTGTCAGAATTTGTAAAAAAAAAAAAAAAAAAGGTTTGAGGGCAGAGGCATGCCTGATTTTCATTTCATAGGAATCAGTCTTGGGCTATTGATTTTTTTATCCTTCTCCTGTCTTGTGAGGTTGGAAGAGGTCAGACACCTCCACCACACCATATTTACAGGAAGTTAAGTCAGATAACTTCAGGTACCCAGATTGCTGGACCTGAGAAGGGTGATTCTGGGGGCTGAAGAATTTGCAAACAAGTTTTGGAACTTCTGGAATTATCTACAACCTTAAAAAAGATATGATAAGTACAAAATGAATGGCAGTCTCAAGGGACATCTAGGTCAATTGGCATTACATGATCCACAAAGACATCTTTGTTGAGTAGCAACAGGGATCTTAAAAGCTTATGAGCTACTGGAACTAATTGAGGGATTTAGCAACGTCACAGGATATAAGATCAACATCCAAAAATCAGTTGGATTCCTCTACACCAGCAAAGAGATTGCTGAAAAAGAAATAAGAAAATCAATACCGTTCTCAATAGC
>NW_006921877.1:1637888-1642660 GCF_000298275.1 Orycteropus afer afer
AAAAAAAAAAAAAAATTTATGAGCAGGAGGCTAATGATGGGGGTCCTATTTAAAAATAATGAACTCTTGCCTAGTTTCTGTACCTGACTCACTTTTCAGATGCAAAACTCATTGAGTGAGAGGTGGCCAGGTCCCAGAACTTTATACATTGTGGCAAGTATATACTACAATGATTCCTCAGTCCTTCCAAAAAGGGACTTATGGCTATTTACTTAGGTGACTAGACATGGGGCAGAGGAAAATACTCAGACACTTTGTGGACTTGTTGTGACAATAAAATGAGATAAAGAATATGAACACACTTTTTGTACAACACTATAGAGTTACAAAGTATTATTTTTATTATGGACTGAGGTCCCAGAATACAAAGAAATTGGCCAGTCAACAAATGTTTATTGAGCATCTTCTATGTGCCAGATACCATTTGTATTAGTTTCCTATTCTTGCTATAACAAATTACCACAAATTTAGCAGCTTAAAACTACATCAATTTATTATCTCACAGTTCTGGAGGTCAGAAATCCTACAACGAAGTTGTGCACGGCTATGCTCCTTCTGATGGTTCTAGGAAAAAATCCATTTCCTTGCCGTTTTCAGCTTCTAGAAGACACCCGCACTCATTGGTCCATGGCGCCTTCCTCTACTTTCAAAGCTAGCAGCCTAGCATCTTCATATCTTTCTCTGACTCTCTGGCCATCTACATCTCTTCTGACTGAGCTGCCTTCCTCCCTTTCATTGGGACCCTTATGATTACATTTACCCATGTAGATAATCTTCCCATCTCAAAATTCTTAACTTAATCACATCTGCAAAGGTCCCTACAATTAGGATGTGGACATCTTTGGGGCTGTTATTCTGCCTACCACAACATTCAAAGCACTGGTGATACAGTAGTGAACACAGGAGATAAAATCCCTGCTCACAGGGAGACTGTATTCTAATATAAGAAAACCAAAACCAAATCCACTGCCATAAAGTCAATTCCAACTCATAGTGGTCCTATAGAACAGAGTAGAACTGCCCCATAGGGTTTTCAAGGCTGTAAATCTTTAGGGAAGCAGACTGCCTCGTGTTTCTCATGAGGAGCAGCTGGTGGGTTCAAACCCCCAACCTTTTGGTTAGTAGCTGAATGCTTTGGCCACTGCACCACCAGAGCTCCTCTCTAATATAGGAAGAACACATTTTTATAAAATAAATGAATAAAAGATAATTTAATTAACACTTTCAGATGCTGAGAAGTGCTATGAAGACTTTTTCAAACATGATGGTGACTAGGTATGGAAAGTTGTCAGGGAAGTCCCTCTGAGGAGCCCCTCAGCTTTGTGCTGAATGAAGCCTGAATTATGAGTCAGGTCCGACTCGACGGCACATAACAACAACAACAACAACAATTACCAGCATCATTGGCTCTGTTGGTGTAGTGGTTAAGGCATTTGGCTGTTAACAAAAAGGTCAGTCATTCAAATCCACCAGCCACTCTACAGAAGAGAGATGAGGAAGTCTACTTCTGTAAAGATTTACAGACTTGGAAACCCAATGGGGGTCACTATGAGTTGGAATTAACTTGATGGCAATGAGTTTAATTTGGTTTGGTCTTTGGCTCCATTGCTCCTGGAGTTATTTGGAGGTATTTTGTGAATCTAGGGTCCATTAGTTCAGGATGGTAGTTGACTTTTACAATTTCCACTTATCAGTCAAGTCTATTAAGCAGGCAAGTTACAACTCACAAAGTAAATATTGATTTGTCCCTCCACCCCCAAACCCTAGGGGATTTAGTCTCAAACAGAAAAGCAAGGACTGAGCATGTTACTTTTAGATTAAGAGCAGCACTTAGCACTCTTCTGTGCTTATTGTCTAGTGTAAAAACCCTAAAATTGCAATGGCAGAGACCAAATTTGTAGTAATTTAAGTCCCTAGCGCTTGAATTCAATGCCTTTGAAAATAATTTCCAAAAGCTTTTCAGAAATATTTAGCGATTTTCCTCAGCAGTAGTCTAAGCCATTGCTAAGTACTGGGGCAGCCTGAATCCGTTCATAAGACAGGTTGTACTAGTGTTTCTAAAGGTCTAGAGCACCAGAAGGACTAAGAAATGGGACCCCAGGGCCAGCAGCCTGGCAGAGCAACTGGCTGCCCTAGTAGAAAGCCATCTTTCCCTCTGAAATGCGAAAAAGGAAGATTTTCTGTAGACTGAAGGGAATTTGAAGAGAAAGGAGCCCCCGGCTGGTGTAAATGGTTAACCTGTTCACCTGCTAACTAAAAGGTTGGTGGTTCAAGTCCACCCAGAGGCTCCTCAGAAGAGAAGGCTGATAATATACTCCCCCCAAAAATCAGCCATTGAAAACTGCAAGGAGTACAGTTTTACTCTGACACATGTGGGGTGGCTATGAGTACGGATCGGCTCAACTGGAACTGGTCACTGATAGGAAAGAGTGGTCTGAAGGAATCAGCCAGCTACATTAAGAATTACAAAAAAGTCGTAGGCAGGGCAATAAGGCAAGAAAGGGAAATCAAAGACTTCCAAATTGGTAAGGAAGAAGCGGAACTATCACTATTGGCTGATGATATGATCCTTGTGGTAGTTAAGTTTGTGTGTCAACTTGGCTAGGCTTGATTGAGTGGCTGGGAAGCTGGTGGTGGCTATTCCCCACAAAGACCCTGGCAATCAGCTCCATGGTGAGACCTACAACAAGCAACTGAGTAGCTGCTTTAGGGATGTGGTCTGTGTCCTGTATATAAGAAGCAGCTTTGAGAATGGTCTCTAGCTCGTGGCATGCTTGAATTTTGCATGTAGCTGTGTCATTGTTCAGCAGCCTGCCATGCTCTGCTAACCTTGGGACTTTCAATGGACTTGAATGAATGGTCTGCCATGTGGTTTAGTAACATCGGGATTGTGCCTTTTTACTTGTCAACCTTTGGCTTGTCAGTCTCAGCAGCCAGTAGCTGTCTGAGTGAAGAAAAACCTCTAGCTGCAGTGGGCTGGGAGCAGGAGGCAGAGCTGAAGCCCAAGGCTGAGGGGCTTTCAACAAGCCCCTAGAGCCTGGCACATTGAACTTGAACTTCTAGCTTCCTGAATTGTGAGAGAATAAACTCCTATTTGTTCAAACCATCCCAATGGTGGTATATTTCTGTCAGAGTGGCACTAGGTAACCACAACAATCCTATACACAGAAAACCCAAGAGACTCAGCAAAAAAACTACTGGAACTAATTGAGAGATTTAGCATAGTGGCAGGATACAAGATCAACACACAAAAATCAGTTGGATTCCTCTACACCAGCAAAGAGATTGCTGAAAAGGAAATAAGGAAATCAATACCATTTACAATAGCTACCAAAAAAATAAAATACTTGGGAATAAATCTCACTAGGGACACAAAACACTGTACAAAGAAAACCACAAAACACTACTTCAAGAAACCATAAGAGATCTACATAAATGGAAGAACATACCATGCTCATGGATAGGATGATTGAACATTGTGAAAATGTCAATACTACCTGTGGTGGTTATATTTGTGTGTCAACTTGGCTGGGCCTGGTTGAGTAGCTGGGTAGTTGGTGGCAGTTATTCCCCATGATGAGACTGGCAATCAGCTCCATGGTGGGATCTACCACAAGCAGCTGAGTAGCTGCTTTGGTTATGTGGTCTGCTTCCCATATATGAGAAGCAGCTTTGTGAATGGTCTCTAGCTTATGGCACTTGGACCGTGCATGTAGCTGCGTCGCTGTTCAGCAGCCTGCCATGCTCTGCCAACCTTGGGACTCACCATGGACTTGAATTAGTGGTCTGCCATGTAGTTTGGTAACATTGGGACTGTGCCTTTGTACTTGTTGACCTTGGGTCTGTTGGCTTCAGCAGCCAGCAGCTGAGTGAAGAAAAGCCTCCAGCTTCAGTAGGCCAGGAGCAGGAGGCAGAGCTGTAACCCAAGACTGAGGGGCTTTTACCCAGCCCCTAGAGCCTGGCACTTTGGACTTGGACTTAAAACCTCCAAACTGTGAGAGAATAAACTCCTGTTTGTTAAGACCATACCATTTGTGGTAGGTATATTCCTGTCAGAGTGGCACTAAGTAACCAGAACACTACCCAAAGCAATCTATACAATCAATGCAATTCCAGTCCAGATCCCATCAACATTCTTTAAGGATATGGAAAAAACAATAACTAATTTTATACGGAAAGAAAAGAGACCTCAGATAAGCAAAGCACTATAGAAGAAAAACAAAATAGGAGGGCTCACACTCCCAGACCTCAAAACCTACTACACAGCCACAGTAGTCAAAACAGCCTGGTACAACAACAGATGTAGACCAGTGGAATAGAATTGAGAACCCAGAAATAGATCCGTCGACCTAGAGTCAGCTGATTTTTGACAAAGGGCTGAAATCCATTACATGGGAAAAAGAGAGTCTCTTTAACAAATGGTGATGGCAAAACTGGATATCCATTTGCAGAAAAATGAAACAAGATCCGTACCCCACACCATACACAAAAACTAACTCCAGATGGATCAAAGACTTAAATGTGAAACCTAAAACTATAAAGTTCCTCCAGGAAAAAGCAGGGGCAAATTTAGGGTCCCTAATTTACGGCATAAATATACTGTCAAGCATAACCCAAAATGCACAAACAGCAGAAGATAAACTGGATGAATGGGACCTTTTAAAAATTAATTTTTTTTTTATTTGGGTGAAGATTTACAGAGTAAATTCACTTTTCATACAGCAGTTCACATATACTTTGTCTCATGTCATTGACCAAAATTTACAATGCAA
>NW_006921877.1:1643765-1648109 GCF_000298275.1 Orycteropus afer afer
TGTCCTCCAAGTTCATCCACATTATGCGGTGTTTTGCAGATTCTACATTATTCTTTAGCGTTGCATAGTATTCCATTGTGTGTATGTACCATAGTAAAAATTAAATTTTTATGTGCTTCAAAAGACTTCTCCAAAAGAGTAGAAAGAAAATCTGTAGATGGGGAAAAAATATTTGGCAACAAAATATCTGACATATCTTTAAAATTTGTAGAAAATTCCAATACCTCAACACCAAAAAGACAATCCAATTGAAAAATGAACAGAAGACATGAATAGACACTTCACCGAAGAGGATATTAAGGTGGCCAACAAACACAGGAAGAAATGTTCACAATCATTAGCCATTAGAGAGATGAAAATCAAAACAACAGTGAGATATCATTTTGCCCCAACACTGATAGCAAAGTTCAACAAGACAGAAAATAACAAATGCTGGTGAAGATGTGGAGAGATTGGTACTCTCACACACTGCTGCTAGAACTGTAAAGTGACACAATCACTGTGGAAAGCAGTATGGTGATTCCTTAAAAAGTTAGAAATACCATTTGATCCAGCAATCTCATTACTAGGTATATATCCTATAGAAGTGAGAGCCAGGACACAAACAGATATATGCATACCCATGTTCATCACAGCACTATTTACAATAGACAAAAGATGGAAACAACCTAGGTGCCCATCAACAGAAGAATGGATAACCAAACTATATAGTACATACACTCAATGGAATACTATGCAACACTAAAGAATAATGCAGAATCTGTATAACAGTGCATAACTTAGATGAACTTGGAGGACATTATGCTGAGTGAAATAAGTCAATCACAGAAGGCCAAATATTGTATTAGTTCATTATTGTAAAAAGTCAAGGAAAGGTTTATATACGGAAGGAAACGTTCTTTGTTGGTTACCAGGGGTGAGAGGGGAGGAGAGAAAACACTGCAAAAATAAAAAATAAAAAAATAAGGAATTACAGAAAAACCACAGCATTCTCACCTCAGCTAACCAAAGGCTTTTTCCTTTTCAATCTTCCCCCACAAGAGGGAGTGATTCATTTATCCTGGATGCTTGGCTGAGAATTCTACAATGACACTCTTTGTTGCCCTCGTTTGTTATTTGTTTTCCCAAAAATGATTGTTTGATTTAATTTCCAAATGACCTCTTCTTTTACTGTGAAGATGAATTAGATACATTTTATATGTAAATAAGTATAAATTAAATATCCAAATTCTACCATTAACAAATTTTTACATACAAGATTCTTTCCTTTTTAAAAAACATCTTTATTGAAGTATAACTGATATACTGCATGTATGTAAAGTGTATAATTTGATGGTTTTGACATAGGTATGTTGGTGGTGTGGTTAGATGCCATCAAGTTGATTTTGACTCACAACAATCCATATGACAGAGTAGAACTGCCCCATAGGAGTCCTTGATTTTAATCGTTACAGGAGGAACTCTGGTGGTGTAATGGTTAAGGCATTTGGCAGCTAACCAAGAGGTCAGTGGTACAAATCCACTAGTTGCTCTGTGGAACAAAGATGGAGCGGTCTGCTTGTATAAAGATTTACAGCCTTGGAAACCCAATGTCAGTTTTTGTTTTTGTTTTTTGTTTATGGTATTTCTATTTCCGACTTTTTAAGGAAGCTAGGCTGTAAACTTTATAAGAGCAGATTGCCAGGTCTTTTCTCCTACAGAGCGGCTAGCGGATTTGCACCACCACCTTTCAGTTAGCAGCAAGCGCTTAACAATTGAGCCACCAAAGCTCCTTTGATGTAGGAATACATCCGTGCAATTATGACCAAAATCAAGAGAGCAAAGAAAACCATACACCAGAAATTGTGTGTGTTGGGGGCAGGGAGTAGATATGTTCACCTGGGTTTTGACCTCTTGTTATCAGCTTGCAAGTTTTTCCTCTGAGTAATGAAACAAGATGAATCATTCATAAAACATTTTTTCTATAAAAGTGGGCAGGAAAAAAAAAAACACAACTTCCCACTCACTTGGCTTGTGATCAGTAGCTCATTAACCTAAATCATGTCACTACACTGTCACTTCTCTTTCATTGTGCACAGAGCTCAGCTGGACTGCAAAGAGCTGGAAAAAGCACCCAGCTGGTGTCCCAGACCAGTTCTTGGCAGCCCTGTATGGGAGCAAGGGAGGATTTCTCTCCTCAGTTCCCTAACAGGCCTGCCCTTCAGCAGTTTATTCTCATTGGCACTGTAATCATTCAACACAGGGCTATCAGGCATGAGTTCCTTCCCTACCTCTAGCCTTGCAATCTTCCTTGAGGTTTAAGAGGCAGAGTTATCCTTTATTTTAAAGGCAGCCTCTCCTCTTAGGGGAGCTCTGGTAGCATAGTGCCTAAAGCACCTGACTGCTAACCAGAAGGCTGGTAGTTCAAACCCACCAGCCACTCCTCGGAAGGAAGATGGGGCAATCTACTTCCGTAGTGATACTGCCTTGGAAACCCAAGGAGGGGTCACTATGAGTTGGGTCCGACTCGACGGTACATAACCACCAACCATGTCTCACCACTGTTCAACCATACTTATTAAACACCTGTCAGGTGCAAAGCACTGTTCTAGTTTCTTGTTGTTGTTGTTGTTGTTATGTGCCGTCAAGTCGGCCCCGACTCATAGCGACCCCTCCTTGGGTTTCCGAGGCAGTATCACTACGGAAGTAGGATTGCCCAACCTTCCTTCCGAGGAGTGGCTGATGGGTTTGAACTGCCAGCCTTCTAGTTAGCAGTCAAATGCCTTAGGCACTGTGCCACCAGGGCTCCTTTCCTTATACTACAGCAGAAATCAAAACAGAAAGGATCCCTGTCTTTGTGAGTTTACATCATAGTTAATCAGGGAAACTAAAAGCTAAATTCCACAAGTCTCCCTTTCCTATCTGTTGTCTTCAAGAATTGTCCCTCTGAGTTACTTTCTGTCTATTCCCAAAGATGAATGTTGTTGTTGTTGTTGTGTGCCGTCAAGTCAGACCCAACTCATAGCTACCCTCCTTGAGTTGCCGAGGCAGTATCACTATGGAAGTAGATTGCCCCATCTTCCTTCTGAGGAGTGGCCAGTGGGTTTGAACCGCCAGCCTTCTGGTTAGCAGTCAAGTGGCTTAGGCACTACGCTCAGAGCTCCTTCAAAGATGTATAGGAGAAGCTTATCCTAAGCCTTTTACAACTTGTAGCTTCTCTCCTATTTCTTTCCATTTGTCATCTGTTAAGTTGAGCAGTTTATACCCAATTATTCCAAGTCCTTTTGTCTATCCCCTACACTTGAACTAGGAAACTAAACTCAGTCCTCCTTCTACCTAATGTTTTCAAGGCTGTGACCTTTCAGAAGTAGATCACCAGGACTGTCTTCTGAGGGGTCTCTGGATGGGTTCAAACTGTCAACTTCAAGAGCTTAACCATTCATGTTGTTGTTGTTAGGTGCTGTTGAGTTGGTTCCAACTCATGAAGACAGCAGAATGAAAGACTGCCCAGTCCTGCATCATCCTCAGGGTCATCGTGACGTTTGAGCCCATTGTTGCAGCCACTGTGTGAATCTGTCTCACTGAGGGTCTTCTTCTTTTGCTGATCCTTTACTTTACCAAGCATGATATCCTTCCCTAGGGATTGGTCCCTCCTGATAACATGTCCAAAATAAGTGAAATGAAATCTCTCCATCCTCACTTCTCAGGACCATTCTGACTGTACTTCTTCCAAGATTGTTCATTCATCTGGCAGTCCATGGTATAGTCAATATTCTTTACCAATGCCATAATTCAAATGCCTCAATTCTTCTTCAGTCTAACTTATTCATTGTCCAGCTTTCAAATGGAAATGAGGCAATTGAAAATACCATGGCTTGGGTCAGGCACACCTTAGCCTGTCTGTCAGTTTGTCATAGTTTGTTGGCTAGTGTGTTCCTATGATGCTGAAAGTTATGCCACTGGTACCAGGAGGTTATCCATGGTGGACAGATTTCAATAGAGCTTCCAGACTAAAATAGACTAGGAAGAAGGAACTGGCAATATACTTTTGAAAAAAAAAAAGCCTTATGGATAGCAGTGGAACATTGTAACCTTTTACAGATGTATATACATAGAGAGTGAGAGATTTATTTCAAGGAATTGGTGTATGTGATTGTGGGTTCTGGAAAGTCCAAAATCCATAGGCCAGGCAGTGCATTGGAAACTCTTGCAGAAAATCTATGTTACAGTCTTGTAGTGTAGTAAATTACTTAGTGTGGCTTTTCTGCCCATAAGTCTTTGTAAACTCCAAGGTGGGATTTTTCTATGAGCAACTGAGGAGCTCCTGATTGCTGAAGCTATCCACCTGGGTTATTTCTGTTGGGC
>NW_006921877.1:1648492-1657535 GCF_000298275.1 Orycteropus afer afer
CACTGCAGTGAATTATCGAACCCAGGAGAGAGGTGGTGGGTGCTTTGGGAGGAACAGTTGGAGCAAGGGCTGGAGGGGGGAGGCAGCATGTCTGGCCTGGCAGGAATAGGCTTTGGGTTACTGCTGGTAATCCTGTCTTCCTCTTGTAGGGTTAGAGGAGGTTAGAACATGTAGCCTCCTTGCCGTTTTAGCAAGTCTCAACGCAGAATCCTCCTTTGGGAAAGTTATTTTGTCTCTTAAAATCTTCAAATGATTGAATGAGGCCTACCCACATTAATCTGCTTTACTTTAAGCAAACTAATTTTTGTTGTTGTTGTTTGTTCTGGTTAGCTAGTGCTGCTCTGACAGGAATATACCACAGTGAGATGGACTTAACAAACAGGAGTTTATTCTTACAATTTGGAGGCTTTAAGTCCGAGGTCAAAATGCCAGGCTCTAGGGGCTGGGTGAAAGCCCCTTAGCCTTGGGCTTCAGCTCTGCCTCCTGCTCCCAGCCCACTGAAGCTAGAGGTTTTTCTTCACTCAGACGGCGGCTAGCTGCTGAGGCTACTAAGCCCAAGGTTGACAAGTTAAAAGATACAGTCCCAATGTTACCAAACCACACGGAAGGCCATTCATTCAAGTTCATTGAAAGTCACAACGTCAGCAGAGCATGGCAGGCTGCTGAATAACGACATGGCTCCATGCAGGGTTCAAGCGTGCCATAACCAGAGACCATTCTCAAAGCTGTTTCTTGTATATGAGAAGCAGACCGCATACCAAAGGCAGCTACTCAGCTACTCACAGTAGATTCCACTATGGAGTTGATTACCAATCTCATCATGGGGAATACTACATCCAGCTGCCCAGCCACTCAACCAGGCCTAGCCAAGTTGATACACAAATTTAACCACCACATTATTGTTTCATTTTTTAATTTTTATTGTGAATTGGGTGAAAGTTTACTGAGCAAATTCATTTTCCATACAGCAGTTCATATATATTTTGCTTTATAACATTGAGTGCAATTCCCCACAATGTAACAACTCTCTTCCCACTTCCTCCCTGTAGTCACCTCTTCCCTGTGTCCTTCTTTCCTATTCATTCCTGCCCCCTGAACTACCTCCCTGTACAAATATTGTCCATCTGTTCTCCCATGATTGATCATTCTAAGGAGTGTATCTACCTGATATAAATGTTCATCTTATATGCCTGTCTGTTGTTTGGCTGGAAGCCATAGGAGTGAGTTCAAGTCCAGACCCGAAGGATAACTAGAGGCCATAGCCTCAGGGGTCTCACCAGGCTCCATCAAACCAGTAAACCTGATTTGTTTTGTTTTTTTTAAATATTATTTTGAGTTCTTTTCCACGTTGTTCTCCCACCTTATCCAGTATCCCCTGCACTGATCCCTTTCTGAGTCGTAGCCAGGCACTATCTAGTTCTTCTGGTCTTATGGTCATATAAGCTGAGGTTGACATGGTCCACTAGTCTCTTGGGCTAATTGTTTCCATGAGTCTTTGGTTTTCTTCATTCTTCCTTACTCTAGACAAGGAGAGACTCATTGCTGCATCTAGATGGCCACTTGTAAGTTTTTAAGACCCCAGTTGCTACTCCTCAAAGTAGGATGTAGAGCAATGTTTTTGTGTAGTATATTATGCCAATTGAGCTTGATGTACCCTGCAACCATGGTCCTGAGCCCACAGGTCCAATTACTCACTCTCTCAGATTGGTTGGTTATGGCTAAGAAGTTATCATAACTTTGCCCCTTATTAGCTCTGTTATATATATGGACATTCTTACAACACATATGAAAATGTATGTAGAAATATCTTCTGCCAAGCTTATATATGGTCATGGGTATATTCCCTTTTGGCTAGACATAGCTGATCTTTCAGCCTATCTACACATCTATTTACCTGTAGATTAATGTTTGTTATCCCTAGGAACACAGTATTGTATATGTAAAAGAGTTTATCTTTGTTGTCTGTACTTCTTGTGTACCTCTCAGTATCTTTTCCCTAGTGTTATTGTGTTGGTCACTCACTTTTGGCCTTTTCCTTCACCCAAATCAATACTTGTCTCTACCTATCTAGCAGTGTTCCCTCCCCTTCCCTCTCATCCCTGGTAACCAGCAAAGAAAGTTTCCTTCTACATATAAACCTTTCCTTGACTTTTCACAATAGTGATCTAATAAAATACTTGTCCTTCTGTAATTGACTTATTTCACTCAGAAAAATGTCCTAAAAGTTCATCCACATTATGCAATGTTGCACAGATTCTGAATTAGTCTTTAGTGTTGCATACTATTCCATTGTGTGTACCATTGTTTGGTTATCTATTCTTCTGTTGATGGGCACTTAGGTTGTTCCATCTCTTTGCTATTGTGGATAGTGCTGCAATGAACGTAGGTATGCATGTATCTGTTTGTGTGCTGGCTTTCATTTCTTTAGGATACATACCTAATACAGGGCTTGCTGGATCAAATGGTGTTTCTAATTTCAACTTTTTAAGGAATCACCATATTGATTTCTACAGTGGTTGTATCATTTTACACTTCCATCAGCAGTGTATGAGAGTCCTAATCTCTCTACATCCTCTCCAGTATTGTTATTTTCTGTCTTGTTGAACTTTGCTATTAATGCTGGGATGAGGTGGTATCTCATCATTGTTTTGATTTGCATCTCTCTAATGGCTAAAGATCATGAACATTTCCTCATGTATTTGTTGGCCAACTGAATACATTCTTTGGTGAAGTGTCTATTCATGTCTTCTCCTCATTTTTCAATTGGATTATTTTGATGTTTTGATATTGAGGTGTTGGAATTTTCTATAGATTTTAGAGGTAAGTTCTTTTGTCAAATATGTTGTTGCTGAACATTGTTTTCTCCATCTATAGATTCTCTTTCTACTCTTTTGGAGAAGTCGTTTGAAGCACATAAAAGTCTAATTTTTAGAAAATCCAAATCACCTAGTTTATTTTCTGTTATTTGTGCATTTTGGGTTATGCTTGATAGTCGATTTATGCCATGAATTAGGGCCTCTAAGTTTGCCCCCCTTTTTTTTCCTTTGTTGTTGTTGTTGTTATGTGCCATCAAGTCGGACCCGACTCATAGCGACCCCTCCTTGGGTTTCCGAGACAGTATCACTATGGAAGTAGATTTTTTTTCCTTTATGAACTTTATAGTTTCAGGTTTCACATTTAAGTCTCTGATCCACCTGGAGTTAGTTTTTGTGTATGATGTGAGATATGTATCTTGTTTAATTTTTCTGCAAATGGGTTTTGCCAGCACCAGTTTTGCCAGCACCATTTGTTAACGAAACTATCCCTTCCCCATTTAATGGATTTAGGCCCTTTGTCAAAGACCAGCTGCTAAATTTTTTAAAAATAATTTACTTTTGTTGTTGTTGTTGAAAATATACACAGGAGAACATATATCAATTCAACAATATCTATATGCAGGAGACATCATGCTCAATTGGCACAACATAGTACATAAAAATTTTGTTCTACAATCTACTTTGGTGAGTAGTGACTGGGATCTTAAAAGCTTTCAAGGAGCCATCTAAGATGTAACTATTGGTCTCCTCTCATCTGAAGCAAAGAAGAGTGAAGAAAATCAAAGGCATCTGGAAACAATTAGTCCAAGGATAGGACAGACCACGAAGACCTCAGCCTTCATGACCACAAGAACAGAAGAACCAGATGATGCGTAGCTACCAATGCCAGGCACTCCGAAAGGGATAAAAACTGGAGATTTTTGATAGAGTGGGAGGAAAAATGTGGAACAAAATTCAAAAACACAAAAATGACCAGAATTACTGGTTGGATAGAGACTGGTGTAACCCCCAAGACCATAGCCCCAGGTTACCCTTCAGGCCTAGAAATGGACTCATTTCCATGGATTGACTCTCAGCCCAACAGCAGAAAGACCTACATGCAGAACACCTACTCCAGGGTGATGCACCCACCTAGTCTAGGGAGATGCACCCCTTAGATCAAGCAGCCATGAGACACCAGAGGGGCAGCATTCACATAGAGGGAAAGTGGACAGACAGTAATGCCTTAAGAAGGGCACAGGGAGAGGGTAGTCACAGGGAGGGGAGGGGAGGGGAGGGGAGGGGAGTTTTTTATGGTTGAGGATAGTATCAGGGTATGAAATCAAATGTGCATGAAGTGTTGAATGTAAAACAAATTTGTTTTGTAAATTTGCACCCAAAGCACATTAAAAATATATATAATTGTGTGTGTGTGTGTGTGTGTGTGTGTATGCACCAAGAGTGTGTTCTTCAAGTTGTGCAACCATTCTTACCTTTCTTTTCCTAATTGTTCTTCCCCATAAACATAAACTTACTGCCACCTAAGCTTCCTATCTAACCTTTTGAGTTGTTATTATCGGTTGGGTCCCATATAGATCTTTAAATAAGCACAATGCTCAAGGTAGACATTCTTTACTAAGTAAGCCAAAGCATTCTTTGGTAAAGGAGCCCTGGTGTTGCAGTGGTTAAGCACTTGGCTGCTAACCAAAAGGTCAGTATTTCAAACCCACCAGCCACTCCAAGGGAGAAAAGACCTGGCAATCTGCTGTTATAGAGATTACAGCCTTGGAAAACCTCTGGGGGCTGTTCTGCTCTGTCTTACAGGCTTACTATGAATCAGAATCGACTGAGGGCAATGGGCTGGTATTGTTTGGTAGGCAAACTGAGAGCCTTAGGAAGGAGGATTGGAGGCAGGAGGAGGAATGGGATAGATATCTAAATTCAGCTATTTATTGATTCTGTTTCTACTCTGTAGCACAAGGTCACCATGAGTCAGAATTGACTCAACTATAATGGACCTGATTTATTTTTGTTGTTGTTGTTGTTTCAGATGAGAGCAAAAACTTATCTGAGCTATCCCTGGCCAGGATATGGAAAAAAAAAAAAAAAACACCACACTCACTACCATCAAGTTGGATCCAACTCATATCAACCCCTCGAGTTTCCAAGGCGGTATCACTACAGAAGTAGATTGCCCAGTCTTCCTTCCAAGGAGTGGCTGGTGGGTTTGAACCTCCAGCCTTCTCAAACCCACCAGCTACTCCTCAGAAGGAAGATTGAACAATCTATTTTTGTAGTGATACTACCTGGGAAACCCAAAGAGGAATCGCTACGTGTTGGATCTGACTCAAAGGCAGTGAGTTTGTTGGGTTTTTTTGTTTGTTTGTTTTGTTTTTTTGTTTCCTGTATCCTGGCCAGGGCTAGCTCAGACAAAAAATAAATAAATAGATCAGGTCCACTATAGTTAAGTCAGTCTGACTCATGGTGACCTCATGTGCTACAGCATAGAGAAGCTCCATATGGTTTTCTTGGCTGTAATCTTTAACAAATTAGATTGCCAGGGCTTTATTCCATGGGGAGCGCTGGTGGCATAGTGCCTGAGGCATTTGACCACTAACCAGAAGGCTGGCAGTTCAAGCCCACCAGCCACTCTTCAGAAGGAAGATTGGGCAATCTGCTTCCATAGAGATACTGCCTCAGAAACCCAAGGGGCTCACTATGAGTCCAATTGACTTGCCAGCAGTGAATTCGGTTTGGTTTTTTGGTTTTCTTCCACAATGCCATTATGGGTTCGAACCACCAATCTTTATGCTAATCAAGCACAAATCAGTTGTGCCACTGTAATAGTTAAGGTTGTGTGTCAACTTGACTGGGCCATGATTCTTAGTGGTTTAGCAGTTATGATGTAGTTATCCCCCATGGTAAGATCCAATATAACATAATCACCTCCTACAAGATCTGCTATGAGCAGCCAATCAGTTAAAGGGAGTTTCCTTAGGGGTGTTGCCTGCTTCCAATATATATGGACATCCTGGCAAACATCTTTGGCTTTTCACTCAGTCTGAATCCTGCATCTGGCTCATCAGCTAACCTCCAGTTCATGGACTTGAACCAGTGATCTGCTGTATTACCTGCCAATTTTGAGACTCTTGCCTTCACAGCCTGTGAGCTAACAGCCTACTGTCTTACCTGCTGATCTTGTTGTATTCATCAGCCTCTGAAGCCAGCAGCCTTTTGTATTGCCTACTGATCTTGGGTTCATCAGCCTCTGCAACTATGTGAATCAGGAGAAGTCTCCCACTTGATGTCTGACATATGGACTTAATACTGGCCAGCTTCTACAACTGTGTGAGCTATTTCCTTCAGATAAATTTCCATCTCTCTGCCTCTCTCTCCATATATATACACACACACCTATATAAGCTTCACTGCTTTCTCTTCTCTAGAGAACCCAGCCTAAGACAGTCACCCAGGGACTTTTCCTCTCATTAGTCAGTGTGATTTGACATGGTAGGACAATAATAAAAAGCTGTACACTCAAACATCACAGTTAAGAGTAGTCTAAGGAGCCATGGCAAATAAATATGTGGTGTCCTGGATGGGATCCTGAAACAGAAAAAAGACATTAGGTAAAAGCTAAGGAAATTTGAATAAAATGTGGATTTTAGTTAATGATAATGGTCCACTAGTTGTGACATGTACTTGTCATGGTCCACTAGTTGTGACATGTACCTGTCAAAGAATAAGAATGCTTACTCTGTTAAATAAAAGTAAAGCAATTTATTGACAGACAAAAAAATTGCAAATGGGGCAGCACCTCTGTAGAGAACAGAGAACTGTTCCAAAGTATGGAGGGAGAGGCATGCTTTTATAGAAAAAATAGGGAATGGGAGTGCATGATAGTCACATGGTTACAGTCACAAGGTGGGTATGTCATCAGCAACTCTATTTTCAACTACCTTCTTCTCGGAACATCTTGAGTAAACTCATTCTCCTACAGTCACATCCTTGACCCCCCGCTTTATTTACTAAATGTGGCTTGGACCAAGAGCCAGGCAGGTCAAACAAGATGATTGATAGGGGTCAAGTTCTCCTTGTTCCATATAGCCAGAGGCCCAAGGTCATGTGCATATGAATGGGAAGAAATCAAGGTTACATTTTCAGGAATGCAGAAACAGGAGCTTGTAACAAAATGGAGCTTTGATTCACACCTTATATCAATCATTTTATTATGCCAAATACTTCAGTTTTAGAGGTTTTCTAGCACATTCCTCCCTTTTGTTCAAGCCTCCTCTAGGGGGTACTGAATAACCACAAGAGAGTTACGTTTCTTCTGCAAGGACTTCTTAGATATGTTCCATGCTCAGGTATTAAGTGTACAGACCTTAGGTTATTGGGCTAATTTTCCTCTTCACCTTGACATATTGATAGGCTTCATCTTCAAGGTGAGTTGACTTTCACCAGGGTCAGTGCTGCAAACACAGCTGAATTTGAAGGAATAATTTGGTGATCAAAACTGCTAATTCAAGATGTGAAACCAGTTACTCAATTTCTCCTATAACTTTGGTTTCTTCTAAATACATGAATCTTTGCATAGTGAGGGGAGTTTCATATATTAGAGGAACATTTTATAATGCATTTGATTATATATACAACAATTATTACAATGATTAAGCTAAATATTCCAGTCGTACCAGTGAGTATAAACAGGAACAAATACCTTCAGTCAACTAGATAAAAATATCAAAATGGGGAGATCTGGACATAAGAGATATTTAATTCAACTGAGTAATCTTCTCAAAAATCTTTGTAATATGTTCATCTACTTTTCCTATGGTATTTACCCAAGTACAATAGGAGGTGTCAGCAATAGTACAAACTCCTCAATGTTGGGCTAAAAGGAAATCAACAATTAATCTATTATCCAATACTACTTTTCTGAGGTGAGTAAAGGTATTCAAATCTGTGGTCTACTGCATGCTTTCATTATATGAATGGATATCACTTTGGCAATTAGGATCAAAAGGGTCCCAAGCATCCTGAGAGCTGATTAAGATTATATTTTAAAATAATACATGCAGTGCAGTGAATTATTTAACATGACCCTTTTTGCAAGAGACTTTGTAACTCCCACCAAATGTCTAGGTAGGAGTATGCAAATGAAGTGCTTATGGCCCACAAGGGGACTATATAGCTTGTTAATAATGTAAATAAAGTGAGGGTGGGACCATGCAAATAAGATGTATGGAGGAACCCTAATGAGGGGATTGGACCATTTTGCCATTCTTCTAGGCTTAAAATGAGCCACCCCAGAGGTGGAAAAGGGGACCTTATGACCTCCAAGAAAGAAGGAACAGGAGTGGAGCACATCCTCTGTACCCAGGATCCCTGTTCTGAGAAACTCCTAGGCTAGGGAGACAGAGAGAGAGAAAACTGTAACACAAGAGATGGTGAGAGATCACAAGAAGAAATAGTAGAGAAATGATGGCAGCAGAGGCACCAGAACTAGAAGGCCAGCAGGAGATGGCATGGTGGGCTACCTGGCCAACAGAGTAAGAAAGATTATCACTTTCAGATGGAAGGCTTGCTGGCAGAGTGGGATGCCTTTGGGCACTTATTGGTGGAGCTAAAGAGCTTTGTAACACTTGCCCAAGAAGGGCAGAGACCCAGGGATCATGGGGCTGAGAGACCAAGGACCAGAGAGAGGCAGGCCTTTGAGCATGGCTAAGAAGCTGTCCTGACCAAAGAACTGTGTCTTGACTCCTTTTGATCCTGAATTGTAACCTGTTACTTCCTTAATAAATCTTATAACTATGAGCATGGTCTATAAGGTCTGTGTGGCCATTGCAGTGAATTATTGAACACAGCAGAGAAGTAGAGAGTGCTATGGGAGGGATGGTTGGTGTCAGAATTTGTGAAAAGGTTGGAGAGAGGAGGTATGTCTGACATCTGCCTCATAGAAATCAGTCTTAAGCTGCTGATCTTCATTCCTTCTTGCTTTGTGAAGTTAGAGGAGGTCAGGTGCCTCCCCACCATGCCATTTTTTACAGAACCTGAGGTTAAGGCAATAATCCAGGAGGATTATAACATAACCTAACTTGCATGAACAATGTGGTGGTTATGTTGTATGTCAACTTGGCTGGGCCTGGTTGAGTGGCTGGGCAGCTGGTGGTAGTTATTCCCCATGATGAGACTGGCAATCAACTCTATGGTGGGATCTACCACAGGCAGCTGAGTAGCTGCCTTTG
>NW_006921877.1:1657635-1661322 GCF_000298275.1 Orycteropus afer afer
AGGAGAAGCCTTGGGAATGGTCATTAGCCTATGGCACGCTTGCACCCTACATGTAGCTGTGTCATTGCTCAGCAGCCTGCTATGCTCTACTGACCATGGGACTTATAATGGACTTAAGTTAATGGCCTGCTGTGTGGTTTGGTAACATTGGGATTGTGCCTTTTTACTTGTCAACCTTGGGACTTCTCAGCCTCAGTAGCCAGCAGTTGTCTGAGTGAATAACACAGCCAGTGGGCCAGGAGCAGAGGCAGAGCTGGACCCCAAGGTTGAGGAGCTTTCACCCAAACCCTACAGCCTGGCACTTTGAACTTGAACTTAAAGCCTCCAAACTGTAAGAATAAACTCCTGTTTGTTAAGGCCATCCCATTTGTGGTATATTCTTGTCAGAGCGGCACTAGGTAACAATTTGGAGGTAATGTTGATGTTAATAGTAGCACTTGGTATGGGATTGTAATTAGACACAGGAGATGCCAACAGATGTGAATTTTCATGCACAGATCATGGAGAGGAATGACATATCCTTCATTTAGTTAGGTTACTGGCACTGGCTACTGATCAGGCCAATTTTATAAAAGCATTTTCTCCTCAGGCATTAGAAAAAGCTACTGGAAAAAGAAGTATAGAGCCTAAACAAAGCTTCATTATGAATAGAATTATAAAAGAAAAAGACCACAAGTATGAACCAAAGGTAATAACATAAGAATAGGTACAACTACAAAGCAAAGAACACAAAGTTCAGCAAGAGTCATGGAATCTTATCTGTGATGTTGGGATCAGCTATCTACCCCATATGTCATCTTCTGGTCACAAGGGAATTATAAGGTGATTTTCAGTCCTCTAAAAGGTTGAGGAGTCTATGGGGGCATCCTGGCCTTATTAAGTTGTGACCAATGACTCCAGGTCTAAAATCCCTGTAATATGACAACACATGGATTAGTAAGGAGAACTAGGTACAGCCCTTTCCAACAAAATTCCAGTGATTCCTTTAGCTGATTCCTCTTCCAATATACATGTTCTCCCAGAGCTATGGTAGGCAGGCTTTAAGAGTACAATTTTTGTTCATAAAAGGATTCCCTCACGTGTGAAAGATACTCTTAGAATATTGGATTAAAGATTTAGAATAGTAAATTGAGGTAATGCAGTTTTTTATTAGTCCAGTCTATACTTTAGTAACAGGATCTTTATATGATCTGCCTTTTTACATCTCAATCTCATTCACCTGAGCCAATTGTTGGTGTTTTAGAAGCTTTTCTAATGTCCATTCTTGAAAGTTGGAATTGTGGTAAATAAATTTGGGGAGTCCCTGTCTTTATTTATTTTAAGTGCACTAATAATTTGAGAGGCAGCTTGTTTGGCTGACCACAATTTCCTCAGTCGGGGATACTCCTTTCTTCTGCTACTCCAGGCAAACAGACCAGTTGTAGTTCCTTGAATGGCAACTTGCAAGCCCTTAAATCCCCAGACTCTACATTACAAACTGAGAGATAGACTCTGTCTCTATTATTAGACCAATTAACTGAAAAATGACCCACAATCCATGGCCCTGAGTCTTTGAACAAGGAAAAAAGTGCCAAGAGACATTTGTTTCTATATAAGCAGCATCACTACTGCTTTTTTTAAATGCATTTTATTGAAATATAATTTATGGACAGTGAAATACATAAAACTAAAGTACATGGGTCAATGCTTTTTTTTTTTTTTTGCAGTGTTCTCTCCCTTGCCCTCCCACCCCTGGCAACCAACAAAGAAAGTTTCCCTCCATATATAAACCTTTCCTTGACCCTCCACAACAATGAACTAATACTACATTTGTCCTTCTGTGATTGACTTATTTCACTCAGCATAACGTCCTCCAAGTTCATCCATATTATGCAGTGTTTTGCAGACTCTATGTTATTCTTTAGTGCTGCATAGCATTCCATTATGTGTATGTATCATAATTTGGTCATCCACTCTTCTGCTGATGTGCACATAGGTTGTTTCCATTTTTTGCTATTTAAATAGTGCTGCGATGAACATGAGTGTGCATGTGTCTGTTCCTATCCTAGCTCTCACCTCTCTAGGATATATACCTAGTATTGGGATTGCTGGGTCAAATGCTATCTCCAATTCCAGCCTTCTAAAGAATCACCATATTGCTTTCCACAGTGATTGTATCACTTCACAGTCCAGCAGTGTATGAGAGTCCCAACCTCTCCACATCCCCGCCAGCATTTTTATTTTTTGTCTCTTTGAACCTTGCCATCAGTGCTGGAGTGAGATGGTATCTCATTGTTGTTTTGATTACATCTCTCTGATGGCCAATGATTGTGAGCATCTCTTCATGTATTAGCTGGCCACCTGAATATCCCCTTTGGTGAAATGTCTATTCATGTCTTCTGCCCATTTTTCAATTGGATCGTTAATACCTTTGGTGTGGAGGCATTGGAGTTTTCCATAACTCTTAGAGATAAATGCCTTGCCAGATATGTAATTATTGGCAAATATGAATTTGTTGCTGTCATTTTTGTTAGGTGCTTTTTCGTGGTGTCAATCTCTTTGTTCCATATAATTTTCTATGCTGAGCTCATTTTGTTTATGAATCGTGTTAGCACTTCCTTCAATGTGCTTGTTTCAGTATTTGCTGAATACTTATGCTGCTCCTCTTTTTTCTTTTGATGCGAAGGTTTATCATTTTTCTTTAAGGTTACCTTGTGATTTATAGTTTTCTTCCCAAGTTTAGAACAGTCTATTCTATCTTGTAGTTTCTTGACTTTCCTACCATCTAGGAGTTCTGTAAGGACACAGTTTTTTCCCTCCTTTTGGTTTGTAGTTGTCCTTATTTGTCAATTGATGTCTCTGGTTCCCTGTTTACAATCTTGTAGGCTTATTTACTTTGGATACTTCCATAGCTGGGTTGGTTTCTGGGTTATATCATCATGTGTGTTAATGGTCAGTTGTTGGCTGTTGTTGCTTCTCTGTCCAAAGGGATCCCTTTAACATCTCTTGTCTGTTTTTAACAAATTCCCTTAATTTCTGCTTATCTGGAAATGTCCTAAATCATCATTATAGTTGAAGGACAATTTTGCTGGGTACATAATTCTTGGTTGGAAATTTTTCTCTTTCAGGGTTTTATATATACCATCCCATTGTCTTCTTGCCTGCATGGTTTCTGTCGAGAAATCTGAGCTTTGTCTTATTGGTTGCCCCTTGTAGGTAACCTTTTATTTTTCCCATGCTGCTTTCAGGATTCTTTCTTTGTCTTTGGTTTTGGTGAGTTTGATGATGATATGTCTGGGTTATTTTCTTTTGGGGTCTATCTGATTTGGGGTTTGTTGGACTTCCAGAATGGATATATTCTCAGCTTTCATCATACCAGGAAAATTCTCTTTCAACAGATCTTTGACAATTTTCTCCATGCTTTTATTTGTCTCTTCCTGTCCTGGAATTCCGATTACATGTAGGTTATTCCTTTTGATGGTATCCCACATGAACCTTAGGCTTTCTTCATTTTGTTTTGATCTCTTTTCCATTTGATCCCTTGCCAAAGAATTGTTCAGGTATTTGCCTTCAATCTCCTTAATTCTGTCTTCCATCAATTCAGTTCTGCTCCTTTGCCCATTCAATGTTTTATCTATTTCTGAAAATTTAATATTAATATTCTGGATTTCTGTGTGTAGATTTTGTATCATTTCTAATTTTTCATTT
>NW_006921877.1:1661684-1665009 GCF_000298275.1 Orycteropus afer afer
TTTTTTTTTTTTATGTTATCTATGCAAGCAGGGTACTGTGCTGTGCTCTTCTATTCACTAGTTGACAGCACTTATACACTCATCACCTGTCTCCTTTCCTGTTGTCAGCCTCTTGTATGTCCCTGCTGACCTTGGCAAAGAGAGCCAAGGAATTCAAATGAGAATGCTATCACTTTTAAACCCAAAGTGGTTGCTACTTGTAAAGGTTCAAAATGGCTGCACCCTCAGTCACTTTAAATATCCAAAATGACCACCACTTGTAAACATTCAAAATGGCTGCACCCTCAGTCACTTTAAATATCCAAAATGGCTGCAACATGTAAACAATCAAAATGGCTGTGCACTCAGTCACTTTAAATATCCAAAATGGCTGCCATGTGTAAACAGTCAAAATGGTTGTGCCCTCCAGACAGCAGTAAGTCAACAGTTCAGGTTGTCTCCCTGGCTTGCTGTTTCCCTTCCTAGCCATAGGCCACCAGCGCAGTCATCCGTGCAGCCGTTGGTGACTAGGACTGGTCTTTAGGTCAATTCTCAGGTCCCAACACCTGAGAAATATTTAGGAAATATTTAGGCTATTGGTCCTGTAAGGGTAGCTGACAGAACTCAGCTCCGACCATCTCTGTACTCACTGTGTTTGTTCAGGTTTTTCCACTAGTTGGAGCCTAATCCACTTCTGTATAATTCCTCTCAAAGCTCAGAGCTCCAAGATTATCTTCTGAATCTCTGTCAATTGGTTTTTCTTTTCTTTGTTGAAGAGGGTCTGTTTTGCTTGTCTGACTATTCCTCCATCTTACTGGATGTCCTCCCAGGGCTGATCTTTAGGTCAATTCCCAGGTCTCAGCACCACTTGGAAATATTCGGGCTGTTGGTCCCGTCAGAGTAGCTGACAGTCCACAGCTCTGACCATCTCTGTACTCACTGTTTTCATTCAGGTTTTTCCACTAGTTGGTGCCTAATCCACTTCTGTATACTTCCTTTCAAAGCTCAGGGATCCAGGATTATCTTCTGTATCTCTGTCAATTGGTTTTTCTTTTCTTTGTTGAAGAGGGTCTGTGTTACTTGTCTGCCTATTCCTCCATCTTACCAGAAGTCTCTCACTACTGCTTTTTATGTGCCTCAGCAGCAGCTACATGCCATAAAACCTCAGATTACATGTTATTCTATTTTTAAAATCTTAGTTTGAATTTCAGACACTTCTCTAGTTATGGTCTATACAACTTTACTACATTTCTCAACAGAAACTTCTAATTCAAGAGTTACAATATACAAATCTATCTGGGGTCTGAAGATTTCTATTAATGCAAGAACCAACTGTTTCAGTAATTAATAGCAGCACTATGGTGACTATCAAGTGTTCTATGATAAGGATGGTTCTCATCTCCTAATTCTTCCTTTTAATGTTTTTAGGATTTATTTTCTGGTCTCAATCTTACATTCCTCTCATATTTCTTATTTTTCTCTTGGTTAAATGATTACACATATATAAACACATTGGAATAGCATAACAGGAGCCAGTCCAAATATGCAGGTAAAAAACAAACCCATTAGTTGGATAATTTAGGAGAAAGGAGGAAAATGGTTTCTTATATCTAAAAAATAGAACATTAAAACATCGGCAATATTCTCACATAAAACCCATATTAATCCTTTAGCCTACTCAGTCCTATCAGTTTATTTTTGTTCTGTGTGAATTTGGATCAGCCATAGTCTGTGAACCTACCAGCCTCCTCACCACACAAGAGTTCTGGAAATCTTGATTCAGTCTTGTATCCACATTCAAAATATCATAGGCCTTTTCATAAAGCAGTTCATCTTTTTTTGAAATATTTTGGTCAATCGTTCTCAGCAATTCTCCAAAATAAAAATTTATCTGCAGTTGACAAAACTTAATATGGTCATGATTAATTTATAATAATACTTCTTAAAAGTGAAAAACCTGATGGCAATTAATTACAAAGGCAATGTAAAGCAAAATGAAGTTAATTTAAAAAAAAAAACTTTACACAAAAGTATTGATAAACATAATGATGAACCTTATTTTCAAAGTGTTTCAGATATAACGCATAATAATCTTGAGACATACTACCAATATGCAGGATATATCAAGAATATTCTAAGATTATCAAGTCTCTAAATACCTGAATGTTGTTGTTGTTGTTGTTGTTATGTGCTGTCGAGTCAGCCCTGACTCATAGCAACCCCTCCTTGGGTTTCAGAAGCAGTATCACTATGGGAGTAGATTGCCCAACCTTCCTTCCAAGGAGTGGCTGGTGGGTTTGAACCGCCAGCCTTCTGGTTAGCAGTCAAGTGTCTTAGCCACTACGCTACCAGAGCTCCTAAATATCTGAATAGTAATAATAAAAAAGAATACTCCATGAGTGAAAAACATGAATTCCCCAGTTAAAGCTATTGGCTTTGATGATGCTTGATTAAAAAGAAATAAAGTTGTACCCAAGATAGTATTTAAAAGAATAATAAAATTATGACTTGATAGCGTGTACTTCAAGTTATCATTTTATTATTCTTTTAAATGCTAACTTGGGATAGCATGTACTTAGGAGCTCTGGCAGCCTAATGCCTAAGCCATTTGACTGCTAACCAGAAGGCTGGCAGTTCAAACCCACCAGCCACTCCTGGGAAGGAAGATTGGGCAATCTACTTCCATAGTGATACCTCCTCAGAAGCCCAAGGGGGGTTTGCTATGAGTCTGACTTGACAGCAGTGCATTTGGTTTTTTTGGTTTAGCATGTACTTGTTGTCTAAGACAAAGCAAAAACAAAAGAAGAAACACTAACCCAAAGAAAATCAAGCACTTCTCTTGATTTGATAATGCATTTCCCGTAATTCATAACACATTAAACATTTTTTAGCAATTTTCTCTTCATAATACAGGCACAAATCTTTTGTAGCTTTCTACAAAGTTTCAAAGTTGTCAGGAGTTTATCATAGGTCACCAAGAAACAATACGGGCAATATCCAACTGGACTATATGTATTTTGTGGTTGTTGTTTGTTTTTGTTTTTGTTTTTTAAAGGGAAAGCAGCACTCCTTTTGTTTATTATTTACTGCTAATGGTTTTAAAGACCTAAACCCAGAGTCTTACAGCCCTGAATCATGGATGGGATGTTGAAGGTGAGGCAGAGTACATGGCGTTGGGCGTGTGCTCTTGGGTTTTGTCCAGCAGGCTGAGCTGGGTTCTCTCTGCTGTCTCATTACTTCCACAGCTGCTGTTTTAGCTGCCAGCACTGCCACCACCAGTTCCGCAGCAGCAGCAATGACAATGAGGACAACTGAAAGAGGGCTCCCATAAGGTTTTTTTTTTTTT
>NW_006921877.1:1670969-1672450 GCF_000298275.1 Orycteropus afer afer
GTAGTTCACACACCAGGGTTCCAATCCCTTAAGGAATGCAGCTCTTCCAGGTTGTCCTTGGATATCATTGCAAGCAAGCCACACCCCTAGGGAAACTCCCCTTGGGCAGACTGGCCACTCAGAACACAGTCATCTGATCCCATCATGGGAACAACCACACAGAATTGGGGTCCAGCCAAGTTGACACACAGCTCCAACTATCACAAGTGGTAAAAATGAACATAATCATTAGCAGACATATATGTATGTGTACACATATATCCTTTCTCTGGGGCATAAAAGCAAAATTGTATAAATTTAAATTCTAATGAATAGCTACTAACTCTATTTAATATCAGTTAAGTTACCTAAAGATCTTGGAATTATTTTAAGCCTATTGTGATAACTAAGGTTTTATGTCAGGTTGGCTTAGTCATGATTACCAGTGGTTTAGCAGTTATGATATTGTCATTCCCTTTGATGAGATATGTAATCAACTCCGTGATGAGATCTACTATGAGCAGCTAATCAGTGGAAAGGGAATTTCCTCAGGGGGTTTGTGGTAGTTAAGTTTGTGTGTCAACTTGGCTGGGCCTGGTTGAGTGGCTGGGCAGCTGGATGTAGTTATTCCCCATGGTAAGACTGGTAATTAACTCCATGGTGGAATGTTTTGGAGCAGCTGAGTAGCTGCTTTAGGGATGTGGTCTGCTTCCCATATATAAGAAACAGCTTTGGGAATGATCTGTAACTTATGATATGCTTGAACCCTGCATATAGCTCTGTCATTGTTCAGCAGCCTGCCATGCTCTGTCAACCTTGGAACTATCAATGGACTTGAATCAATGGCCTGCCATGTGGTTTGGTAACATTGGGACATCGGGACTGTGCCATTTTATTTGTTGACCTTGGGCTTGTTAGCCTCAGCAGCCAGTAGCCACCTGAGTGAAGAGATGCCTCTAGCTTCAGTGGGCCAGGAGCAAGAGGCAGAGCTGAAGCCCAAGACTGAGGGACTTTCACCCAGCCCCAAGAGCCTGGCACTTGGAACTTGGGCTTAAAGCCTCCAAATTGTAAGAATAAACTCCTGTTTGTTCAGTCATCCCATTTGTGGTATATTCCTGTCAGAGCAGCACTAGGTAACCAGAACAGGGGTGTCCTGCTTCCAGTATATGGACATCTTGGTAAAGCTCTCTGGCTTTTCACTCTATATGGATCCTGCATATGGCTCTCATGTGACTGCCAATTTTTTAAACTTGAGCCAACAGGCTGCCATATTGCCTGCTGATCTTGGGATTCATTAGGCCATGCAGTCTGTGAGCCAGTAACCAGCCGCTTTACCTGCTGACCTTGGATTTGTCAGCATCCCCAGCCTGTGAGCCAGCAGCTTGCCATCTGACCTATCCATCTTGGGTTTGTCAGCCCCTACAGCTATGTGTGTCCAGAGAAGCCTTCAGCCTGACGTCTGACCCATGGACTTGGGACTTGTCAGACTTTATAACTCATGA
>NW_006921877.1:1673108-1675429 GCF_000298275.1 Orycteropus afer afer
CTCTGGGCAGGCCTGAGTTTCCTCTCCTCACCTAATCCCTTCGGCTGATTGCTCTTCTCTCTGGCTTCCTGGCTTTTAATCCCCTTTCTCCTGCTCTTCCCGCCTGCTACTTTGCACGTCCCTGAGTTGTCTCTCCTCACCTGTAACCCTGGGGATGACTGCTCTTTTGTCCAGGTTCCTGGCTTTTATCCCCTTTCTCCTGCTCTTCAGGCCTGCTACTCCAGGCGGGCCTGAGTTTCCTCTCCTGACCTAATCCCTTCTGTAAGATACCTATCTACCATAAAACATAATTGCTGTTGAAATAAAGTTTGTTTGAATAGTCTATATTTTAATCCAAACCTTTGCCATTTCCTTTTAGATGTCTCTCCCTATGATTTCTATGTTCTGGCTTCTTAGAATTCCTCTATAATAAAATAATTTGTTTAAAGTTCTTCTATTGTGGGTATGCACCCATTTTCTGTTGTATCATGTAGAACCATCTGTAAACCAGGCATGAGTTTTCTCTTCCTCTGGCAACTGATCATGAGAAATTCCCATGAGACCATAGGTCCAGACTGGGAGAGAGAGAAGGTAATATGACTAGAGTGAAAACCATAGGTATTTGGGCCACTTCCCCATGCAAATTACTTGTGCCTCCAGGACCTGCTTGAGCATGATCTCTTATATACTACTTTCATTTAATGATGGAGTGCTGCTGTGCATGTCCAAATTTATGACTCCGTGGGTCAAGACAATACAAAGTTCATGATGGGCAGCTCAGGCTGCATGGTGACTTGGTGTCCCATGTTGTTGTTGTTGTTAAGTGCTCTCAAGTTGGCTCCAACTTATAATAACCCTATATACAACAGAACAAAACTCTGCCCAGTCCTGCATTATCCTCACAATCCTTGCTATGCTTGAGCTCATCGTTGCTGCCACTGTGTCAATCCATCTCATTGAGAGTCTTCCCCTTTTTCACTAACCCTCTACCAAGCATCATGTCCTTCTGCAGGAACTGGTCCCTTCTGACAATGTGACCAAGGTAGATGAGATGAAATCTGGCCATTTTCAATTCTAAGGAGCATCCTAGCTGCAGTTCTTCCAGGAGAAATTTTTTGTTCTTCTAGCAGTCTATGGTATTTTCAGTATACTTAACCAACACCACAATTCAAAAGCATCAACTCTTCTTTGGTCCTCCTTATTCATTGTCCAGTTTTTACATGCATATGAGACAATTGAAAATACCATGGCATGGGTCAGCTGCACCTTGCTCTTCAAAGTGACTTCTTTGCTCTTTAACACTTTAAAGAGGCTTTTGTTGCAGATTTTCCCAGAGCAATGTTGTTGTTGTTGTTAGGTGCTGTTGAGTTGTTTCTGACTCATAATGACCCCATGCACAACAGAACAAAACACTGCCCAATCCCGCGCCAGCTCCATGATCCCTGCTATACTTGAGCCCATCATCACAGCCACCGTGTCCATCCATTTCATTGAAGGCCTTCCCCTCTTTCGTCGACCCTCCACCCTACCAAGCATGACATCCTTCTCCAGGGAATGGTCCTTTCTGACAACATGATCAAAATATGTGAGACGAAGTCTGGCCATTTTCGCTTCCAAGGAGCATTTTGGGTGCACTTCCTCCAGGACAGATCTGTTAGTTCTTTTAGCAGTCCACAGTACTTTCAGTATTCTTCACCAGCACCACAACTCAAAAGCATCAACTCTTCTTCGGTCTTCCTTATTCATTGTCCAGCTCTCACATGATATGAGGCGATTGGAAATATCATGGGCTTGTGTCAGGTGTACCTTAGTCCTCAAGGAGACATCCTTGATCCTCAGCACTTGAAACAATTCCTTCGCGGTTGACCTTCCCAGTGCTGCACGTTGTCTAATGTCCTGACTGCTGCTTTCATTGGTATCGATTGTAGAACCAAGTAACGTGAATTCTTTGACAACCTCAGTCTTCTCTCCATTTATTGTGGTGCTGCTCATTGGTCCAGTTGTGAGGGTTTTTGTTTTCTTTATACTGAGAGGTAATCCATACTACAGACTGTATTCTTCAACCTTTATCAGTAAGTGCCTCAAGTCGTCCTCACTTTCAGCAAGCAAAGTTGTATTGTCTGCATATCTCAGGTTGTTAATGATTCTTCCTCCAATCCTGATGCCACATTTTTCTTTGTATAGTCCAGCTTTTCGGGTTATTTGCTCAGCATATAGATTGAATAAGTGTGGGGAAAGGCTACAACCCTGATGCACTCCCTTCTTGATTTTAAACCATGTAGTGTCCCCTTGTTCTGTTTGAACGACAGCCTCCTGGTCAAGGTACAAGTTCCTCATGAGTA
>NW_006921877.1:1677424-1706466 GCF_000298275.1 Orycteropus afer afer
TATCAGACAGTGTTTCTTTGCTATTCATAAGATTTTCCCTGGCCAATTCTTTGAGAAGTGGATGGCCTCTTCCTTCTTCCTAGTCTGTCTTAGTCTGTAAGCTGGGCTGATACCTGTGCACCATGTGCATCCCGCTGGGTTTGAAACACCAGTGGCTCAGCCTCAAAACTCACATCAGCAAGTCACCACGGTAGGACAAACTGACAGACAAGTTTGTCTCCCTGTTGGAAGCCCAGAGCAATATGGTGGCCTATAGTTAGGTGTTTAGTCTCTAGGAAGGCCCAGCAGCAAGCCAAAAGCTGTCTCTCAAAAGGAGAACAGTTGTCTGCAAAGGATGGCAGGGCTTTGCTCCAAAATCCTAAGGGTCTAAGCTGTGATTCACCAATAGGGGCCTGCCAAAGACTCCAAAAAGTATCCCTATCTGCTATTGACACTTCAAGCACTATGAGATCAGCTGGATCATAAGGCCCATGTGGCAGAGTGGTTTGCATGGCAGCCTGAAGCTGTTGCAGAACCTTCTCTTGTTCTGAACCCCACTCAAAACTAGCAGCTTTTTGAGTCACTTGATAAATAGGCCGGAGTGAGACATCTAAATGTCAGATATGTTGACTCCAAAATCCAAATAGCTGCATCAGGTGTTATGCCTACTTTTTAGCTATGGGGGGAGCCAGATACAATAACTTATCATGCTGCACACCACAGGACTCCTAGAAATTCCATTGAGGTAGAAGGTGCCTGAATTTTTGTTGGGTTAACTTCCCACACTTTAGCATACAAATGTCTTACCAGTACGTATAGAGTCATTGATACTTCTTCCTTACTAGGTCCAATCAGCATAATGTCATCAATGTAATGGACCAGTGGGACATCTTTGAAAGGGAAAAGTGATCAAGATCCTTGCAGAGTAAATTATGACATAGTGCTAGAGAGTTGATACACAACTGAGGGAAGATTGTGAATGTATATTGCTGACTTTGCCAGCTAAAGGCAATCTTCTTTGGTGAGCCTTTAAAACTGGAATTGAGAAATAGGATTGGCCAGATCAATAGCACTTACCAGGTCCCAGGTGATGTATTAACCTGCTCAAACAATGAAACCACATATTGAACAGCAGCTGCAATTGGAGTCACCACATGGTTAAGTTTACAATAATCCACTATCATTCTTGTTGTTGTTGTCATTTTTTATTATTTTTTAAATGCACTTTATTGAAATATAATTTATGTACAGTGATATACACAAAACTAAAGTGACACAGGTCAATGCATTTTTTTCTTTCTTTTTTTGCAGTGTTCCCTCCCATCCCCTCCCACCCCTGGCAACCAACAAAGTTTCTCTCCATATATAAACCTTTTCTTAACCCTCCACAACAACAAACTAATGCTATATTTGTCCTTCTGTGATTGACTTATTTCACTCTGCATAATGTCCTCCATGTTCATCCATATTAGGTGGTGTTTTGCAGACTCTACATTATTCTTTAGTGGTACATAGCATTCCATTATGTGTATGTACCATAGTTTGTTCATCTACTCTTCTGCTATAAATCTTAGAGATAAGTCCCTTGCCAGATATGGAATTATTGGCAAATATGAATTTGTTGCTGTCATTTTTGTTATGTGCTTCTTCGTGGTGTCGATTTCTTTGTTCCATATAATTTTCTGTGCTGAGCTCATTTTGTTTATGAGTCATGTTATCATTTCCTTCATTGCTATGGTTTTAGTATTTGCTGAATATTTATGTTGGTCCTCTTTTTGATGTGAAGGGTTATCATTTTTCTTTGAGGTTACCCTGTGATTTATAGTTTTCTTCCCAAGTTTAGAACAGTCTGTTCTATCTTATAGTTGTCGTGACTTCCCTATCATCTAGAAGTTCTGTAACAACACAGTTTTTTCCCTCTTTTTGGTTTGTAGTTGTCTTTATTTGTCAATTGTTGTCTCTGGTTCCCTGTTTACAATCTTGTAGTCTTATTTACTTTGGATAATTCCATAGTTGGGTTGGTTTCTGGGTTATATCATCATGTGTGTTAATGGTCAGTTGTTCTTGGCTGTTGTTGCTTCTCTGCCTAAGGGCTGCCTTTAGCATCTCTTGTAAGATTGGGCTGGTTTTAACAAATTCCCTTAATTTCTGCTTATCTGGAAATGTCCTGAATTCACCATTACACTTGAGGGACAGTTTCGCTGGGTACATAATTCTTGGTTGGAAATTTTTCTCTTTCAGGGTTTTATACCATCCCATTGTCTTCTTGCCTGCATGGTTTCTGTCAAGAAATCTGAGCTTAGTCTTATTGGTTGCCCCTTGTAGGTAACTTTTTGTTTTTCCCGTGCTGCTCTCATAATTCTTTCTTTGTCTTTGGTTTTGGTGAGTTCGATGATGATATGTCTGGGTGATTTTCTTTTAGGGTCTACCCAATTTGGGGTTTGTTGGACTTCCAGAATGGATATATTCTCAGCTTTCATCATACCAGGAAAATTCTCTTCCAACAAATCTTCAACAATTTTCTCTGTGGTTTTATTTGTCTCTTCCTGTTCTGGAATTCCAATTACACATAGGTTACTCCTTTTGATGGTATCCCACATGAACCTTAGGCTTTCTTAATTTTGTTTTGATCTTTTTTCTGATTGATCCCTTTCCAAAGAAGTGTTCAGGTATTTGCCTTCAATCTTCCTAATTCTGTCTTCCATTGATATAATTCTGCTCCTTTGCCCATTCAATGTCTTATCTATTTCTGAAAATTTAGTATTAATATTCTGGATATCTGTGTGTAGATTTTGTATCATTTCTAATTTTTCATTTATTTTGTCATTTTGTTCTTGTATTGTCTTTTGAAATTGTTCTAGGGTTTTCTCTGTGTTTTCCTTGATCTGTCTCTCAATTCATTGAAGATACCTAAATATAATTCTTTTGAATTCCTTATCAGGGAGTTCCAATGCTGTGTCTTCTTCAGGGATGTGTTTTGGTTCTGTATCCTGGTCCCTTGTTTCTCCTGCTTTATCTTGATTCTTTATGTGGACTGTGATGCTCTGTTGTCTCTGAGGCATTGTGACGTTTTTGTGTTTATATTTAATTGGTGATTGTATTTTGGAGTGACTTGCCCACAATTTTCATTTTCTTTGTTTAGTTTGTGTGCTATCTACACAAGCAGGGTACTGTGCTCCTCCATTCACTGGTTGACAGCACTTATACACTCACTACCTGTCTCCTTTCCTGCTCTCAGGCTCTCATACATCCCTGCCAACTTTGGCAAACAGAGCCTATTCCAACATCCCTGGAATCTGAATGAGAATGCTATCACTTGAAAATCCAAAATGGTTATCACTTGTAAAGATTCAAAATGGCTGCGCCCTCAGTCACTTTAAATATCCAAATGGCCACTGCTTCTAAACATTCAAAATGGCTGTGCCCTCGGTCACTTTAAATATCCAAAATGGCTGCCACTTATAAACAATCAAAATGGCTGCACCCTCCGGACAGCCAAAAGTCAACAGCTCTGGTTGTCTCCCTCCTTACTGTTTCCCTTCCTAGTCATAGGCCACCAGCTCAGTCGTTCTTGCTGCCCTTGGTGACCAGGGCTGATCTTTAGATCAATTCTCAGGTCCCAACACTACTTGGAAATATTCAAGCTGTTGGTCCCATCAGAGTAGCTGACAGTCCGCAGCTCTGATAGTCTCTGTACTCACTGTTTTCATTCAGGTTTTTCCACTAGTTGGTGCCATTATCCACTTCTGTATAGTTCCTTTCAAAGCTCAGGGCTCCTGGATTATCTTCTGTATCTCCATCAATTGGTTTTTCTTTTCTTTGTTGAAGAGGGTCTATGTTACTTGTCTGCCTATTTCTCCATCTTTCTGGAAGTCAATACACTATCATTCTTTAAGATCTGTCCATTTTTGCACAGGCCAAATAGATGAGTTAAATGGGGATGTGGTGGGAATCACCACCTCTGCATCTTTCAAGATCTTGATGATTGCACTAATCTCTGCAATTTCTCCAGGAATGCTATATTGTTTTTGGATTATTATTTTCCTAGGTAGAGGAAGTTCTAATGGCTTCCACTTGGCTTTTCCTACCACAATAGCCCTTACTCCATATGTCAGGCATCAGATGTGGCAGTTCTGTCAGTTGTTGAATATGTCTATTCCAATTATGCATTCTGGAATTAGAGAAATCACTACAGGGTGGGTTCAAGGACCACTTGAGCTAAAATTCCACTAATAACTTGACTCGCATATGCCCATACTCTGATTGGTGGGCCACAGTAATAATTTGGGTCTTCTGGAATTAGTGTAAATTCCAGTAATCCCAAAAAAGTCTGATTATTTCCTTTTTCCCTATGAATGGTAATTCTCTTAAAGGCAGTAGGTCACTTTGGGGATGGCCAGTAGAAAAATTAACAGCATATAATTTTGGCAATATATTGGTTTTCTTCCTTAAAGGGACCCAGTCACCCTTTCATTCAAGGGGTTGTGGGTCTGTAAACTCTCTCAAGTCTGGAAATTGATTGAGGGGTTGTGACTCTCTATTCTGGCAATTCAAGTTTGACTGCCATTCACCTGACCTAGAATTCATCTGTTTGTGCAGATCAAGTAAATATTTACTGCATTTTCCATCCATTTCACTTCTAGGGACACCATGCCTAAGTAGCCAACACCACATATCCATAAGAGTCAGACTATTCTGATACTACTTTGACTCTGTGTCTATTACAGTAACCATGACCACTTTATCTTTGTTGATTAAGTGATACCACTTGGCACCTACCACCATGGGGTCCAGTCAGATCCATTGTAGTTACTCACTGCCATTATGTCAATACCAACTCATAGCAACCTTACAAGGGAGAATAGAACTGCCCTATATGGTTTTCAAGGCAGTAAATCTTTATGGAAGGCAACTGCTTCATCTTTCTCCTGTGTATTGGTTTGTGGGTTTGAACCACCAACCTTTTGCTTGGCATACTAATGCCTTAACCACTGTACTACCACAGCTCTTCCATTGTAGTTAGGTGTCTTGATTCAATTAGGACAGTTCCAACTGTCAAATCTGGCATACATAAAATAACAATCACAGCAGTCTTCAAGGATGCTGGGGCTCCTTTTACAAGTTTGTTCCTCACTATTGTGGTAAAAGGTGTGCCCTTTGGGTACTCACGTATGGGTCTATAGATCTAATTTGACAAATCCACTCTAACATGCCAACTTCCCTAAGCCTTTGAATAACTTCTCCTAGAGTGTACCAAGGCAGGTCTGGTACTTCAACTTGACTTAGTGTAGGACATACTTTGTACTTCACCTTTTGGAGCTTACTGGGAATTAAGTCTAGTTATATGTCTAAAGGCAAAAATGGGTGGTGGGAGTGGTTCCTGGGAACATTCAGCTATGTCTTCTAAGGCATCTGCCTCAGGAAATGCCCAGAAAATGCCCCAGTTGCTGCCCTAGGTGATATCTCAGACAATGATTATCAGGCACAGGTGGGTTAATCTAATCAAATGGGGTAGAGGGTTGATTCTGTTGGCAGGAGTGATTCAATGGAATTTAGGAGCTCATTGTCCCCAGTTTCATGATTATCTGCCCATATGTCCTCATCCCAAGTTTCAAAATCCCATTTATTTCCAAACAATGTCCCCAATTTAACTTCAGACACCATTCAAGGTTGGGAATACATTTGGTGTTGTAATTCAGCAACTCTTATGATAAGACTTTGGGGTTTTGTTTTGTTTTGCAATATCAGCTCTGCTACTACAAGAAATAAGGCTTTGAACTTCCAGCAAGGTGGCAGAACAGGCAGAAAACTTCCAGACCCTTTGCAACAAAGACATGAGAAACCACATGAGACAGATACAGATGATAAACCTGATACCTTGAGCTTTGAATGAAAACAGTGAACAAGGATACAAACAGAGCTTTGAATCATCAACTGGCCTGACAGCATGGTCATTTTGAATTTTTGCATGCATCATTCTGAACAGGGCAGCAACCTGATAATCAGTGCAACTTGCCAAGGACTACACTAGCACCCATACTAGTATCTTGTGACAGAAAGATGCAATAGTCCTTTTATTCCCCACATCCTCCCAATGACTATAGGTGCAGCCATACCCTACTCCCAACCACTTTGTGGACTGTCAGGAACTCCATCTCAGACCCAGCACCCTGACCTCAGCCACCTTCTGGGCTGGCAGAGATGCCTTCCAGGACCAGATGGCCTGCCTGTAGTCACTTTCTGGGCCCATACGAAGTTGTTCCAGACCAGGGGCCCCACCCCCAGCTGCCTCTAGGCCAGCAAAAACTCCTTCAGGGCCAGATGCTATGACCCTATCTGCCTTCTGGGCCATCAGAAAATCCTTCTGGGACCAGGTGATCTGGCCCCAGTCACCTTTTTTGGGCTGACAGGAACTTCTTCTAGAACCAGGTGCCCTGCTCCTGGCAGCCAGCTCTGCTGACAGAAGCACTGACTCCAAGTTTTCTTCCTCCCCTTTTTTTCCTTCTTTATTCTTTGTCTTTTTTCTTTCTTTTTTAATTTTTCTTGTTCCCTTTTTTTCTTTTCTCCTTTTTCTCTTTTCTTTTCTCCCATTATTTTTCTTTCTGTATTTTTCTTATTTTTTCTTTACTTTTCTCTTTTCCTCCTTCCCTGGTTTGTTTTTCCTATGTCTTTTGTCTACCCTTTTTTTAATTTTTAAACTTTTTCTCTTTTAATGTTTTTTTATTTGTTCATCTTTCCTCATTTTTTAATTTTCTGTTATTATTTTCTTTTTTGTTGTCTTTTATTTCTTTCTCTCTTTCTTTCTTTTTTTGGTTTCCCTGCAGAAGTCAACAATCATGCCCACACTGCCCAACCAACTTCCTACCTCCTGTAGCCCCACCCACTGAGTGATGGCCACCACCTGCTTCTGCACCAACTGATCAATAATAGACAGTAGCCAACTCTAGCCCAACCCACCATCCACTGTTCTACATGAACAGCAACATAAAACTGTGCACATACTCTCATCCTCTATCACACCCAACGACAGACAAGTGGACAAGTGGTGAGCACCTAAGTGCTGCCAAACTAGTAAATAGAGTACCACACCAGCCCTATTCATTCAGATATAAAGCAAAGAAGGAAAAAAAAAAAAAAAAAAAAAACCTGGGCAAAATGCACCAAGACATAATCACCAATTATGTACAAATACAACTTCAAAATGTTTCTGAGAAAACAGACTATCTCAGTTCACACAAAGAAAAAAGATAGAGTGGTACAAACAAGTAACCAAAAAACAGCCAGAAAACGTCCCTGAAGAAGAAATGGCATTGGAACTACATGATAAGGAATTAAAAATAATTATATTTAGATATTTTCAACAGATTGAGAGAAAGATAAAGGAAAACATTGACAAAACACTAGAAGAATTCAGGAAAACAATACAAAAACAAACTGAAAAAATAAATGAAAAATTAGAAACCACACAAAAACAGCAAATAGAAATGTAGAATGGAATCGGTGGAAGATAAAATTAGAGTGACCGAGACAAATTTCTCAATATTACTCCATTAGAGGAACAATCAGAAAAAAAACAATGAAGAAAACCTAAGATTTATGTGGTCATTGTCAACAGGAATAACTTACATGTGCTTGGAATTCCAGAACAGAAAGAGACCAAAGATAAAGAAAGAATCCTGAAAGCTGCTTGGTAAAAACAAAAAGTTACCTACAAAAGACAAATCGTAAGACCAAGTTCTGATTTCTCTGAAGAAACTATGCAGGAAGAAGGCATTGTCGTGGTTGTTGTACGCCGTGGAGTCGGACCCGACTCATAGTGACCCTTCCTTGGGTTTCTGAGGCAGTATCACCATGGAAGTAGATTGCCCAACCTTCCTTCTGAGGAGTGGCTGGTGGGTTTGAACCGTCAACCTTCTGGTTACCAGTCAAGTGCCTTAGGCACTACACTACCAGAGCTCCCCAAGAAGGCATTAGGAGAACATATATAAAATCTGAAAGAAAAAAATTGCCAACCAAGAATTATATATCCAGCAAAATTGTCCCTCTCAGACAGCTCAGGGGGCAGGAGAGTATGGAGGGATGGACACTGGGAAGTGGTACTATGGGGAGGAAGTAGGAGGGGAGCTGTTGCATTGTGGTAAACTGTGGTCAATGACATGAGACAAAGTATATGTGAACTGCTGTATGGAAAGCGAATTTGCTCTGTAAATCTTCACCCAAATCACAATAAATAAATAAATAAATAAAAAATAATTGTCCCTCACATATGATGGTGAAATTAGGACATTTCCAGATAAACCAGAATTTAAGAAAACTTATTAAAATCAGACCAACCCTATAAGAGATTCTAATGGGAGTCCTCTGGACAGAGAATCACTAACAGAAGACAACAACTGATGATTAACACATGTGATAAAATAAATATATATAATAATATATAGAATTATATAATATATATAAAATAAATATATATTTGGATAATATAGAATTATCCAAGTAAAGTAAACTTATAAGTCTGTAACAGAGAGCCAGAGACATCATTTGGTAAATGAGGACAACTATGAACCAAAAGCAGAGAATAAGAAGTGTAGGTACAGAACTTGCAATGGATAGTAAGTCAAGAAGATTTCAAGATATAATGCATTGTTTTAAACTCAGGAAGAAAATAATAAATTACAGAGTAACCTCAAAGAAAATTAATAAACTTTCTCCTCAAAATAAAATACAGGAAAGCCATTAATATTTGTTGTTGCTGTTGTTATTTGCCATCGAGTCGGACCTGACTCACAGTGACCCCTCCTTGGGTTTCCAAGGCAGTATCACTACGGAAGTAGATTGCCCCATCTTCCTTCTGAGGAGTGGCTGGTGGGTTTGAACTGCCAGCCTTCTGGTTAGCAGTCAAGTGCCTTAGGCACTATGCATTAATATTTAGTAAACGCTAAATTAATAGCAACAAAAGTGATAAAATCTGTAAACAAAATGAGCTCAGCACAGAAAATTATATGGAACAAAGAAATCAACAGCACCACAAAAATACAAACAGCAAAATGACAGTAATAAATTCATACCTGTTGATAATTACACTGAATATAAATGGATTAAATGCACCAATCAAGAGACAGAGAGTAGTAGAATGAATAAGAAAATGTGACCCATCAATGTGTTGCCTACAAGAGACACACATTAGACACAAAGACAAAAATGGATTAAAAATCAAAAGTTGGAAAAAATATATATCAAGCAAATGGCAATCAAAACTGAGCAGGAGTGGTGATATTAATTTCTGATAAAATAGACTTTAAGGCAAAAGTCACCATAAGAGACAAAGGATGGACATTATAAAATGATTAAAGGGTCAGTCAAACAAGAGGACATAATGATAATAAATATCTACACATTCAATGAAAGATCCCCAAAACATATAAATCAAAATTTAATGGAACTGAAAAGGAAAATAGACAATTCCACAATAATAGTAGGAGTTTTCTTCTGTTTTTTTTCTTTTTCCTAATTTTTTTATTGTCATGTGGGTGCAAATTTACAAAGCAGATTCATTTTACACATAACATTTCCCACACATTTGGTTTCACAGCCCTGATTATAATCCCCAACCGTAAAAAGCTCTCCTCCCATCTCCTCCCTGTGACTATCCTTTCCCTGTGCCCTTCTTATCCATGCATTCCTGTCTGTTCTGCTTTCCCTCTATGCAAATGATGCCCTTCTGATGTCTCATGGTTGATTGATCTAAGGGGTGCATCTCCCTAGGAAAGGTGGGTATATCCTCTGGGGTAGGTTTTCTGATTGTAGTTCTTTCTACTGTTTGGCTGAGAGCTAATCAGTGGAAGTCCAGTTCTAGGTCCCAACAATAACCCTGGGCTATATAGTCTCAGGGGTTAGTCAGTCTCTCTATCTGACCAGTAATTCTGGTCATTTTTGTGTTTTTGAATTTTGTTCCACATTATTCCTCCCACTCTATGCAGGATCTCCAATTTTGATCCTTTTTCAAGTGGTTGGTATTGGTAGCCAGGCACTATCTAGTTCTTCTACTCTCAGGGTCATGAAGGCTGAGGTCTCTATGGTCCATCATACCCTTGGACTTATTGTCTCTAAATGACTGACTTTCTTCACTCTTCTTTGTTCCAGGCAAGGGGAGACCAATAGTTGCATATTAGATGGCCAATTAATAGCTCTTAAGACCCCAGTCACTAAATAATAGTAGGAGATTTTTATACACCACTTTTGATGAAGGATAGAACAAGTGGAAAGAAACTCAACACAGACACAGAAAGGCTAAACAACACAATCAATCAACTTGATATCATAGACACATGCAGAACACTTCACCTAACAACAGCACAATATATATTCTTTTCCAGTGCACATGGAACATTCTCTTGAACAGATCATGTTAGGACACAAAGCAAGCCTCAATAAATTTAAAAACCTTGTAATACTGCAAAGCATCTTCTTAGATCACAATGCTATAAAATAAGAAATCAACAATATGAAGATCAAGCAAAAAAAAAAAAATGAAACATGGAAACTGATTAACATCCTGCTTAAAACTACTGGGTAATAAAAAATTAAATTAAAAAATTCATTGAATCAAACAAGAATGATAGATAACACAACA
The DNA here is from genome assembly GCF_000298275.1 of Orycteropus afer afer. Classification (NCBI taxonomy): domain Eukaryota; kingdom Metazoa; phylum Chordata; class Mammalia; order Tubulidentata; family Orycteropodidae; genus Orycteropus; species Orycteropus afer. The sequence continues at coordinate 1,688,037 of NW_006921877.1, forward strand.
TATGAAATCCTTGGGACACAGCAAAAGCAGTGCTGAGAGGACAATTTGTAGCAATAAATCAAAAAAAGAAGAAAGAACCAAAATCAATATCTTAACTCAACATCTCCAACAATTTGAAAAAGAGCAGTTAAAGGCCTACAGTCACCATAAGAAAAGAAATAATGAAGATTGAAGTAGAAATAGATAAACAGAACAGAGAAAAACAACAGAAAGAATCAACAAGACTAGACATTCATTCTTTGAAAAGATTGATAAAATTGAGAAACCACTGGAAAATCTAACAAAGGAAAAGATACAAATAACACAAATAAGAAATGAAATGGGCAAGATCACAAGAGAACCAAGTGAAATCAGAAGGATAATATTAGGATACTATGAAGAACTGTACACCAACGAATTTGAAAACCAAGAAGAAATGGACAGATTTCTGGAAATGCACTACCTACATAAACCAACATAGACTGAGGTAGAAAATATGAATAGATCAACAAAAAGAAGAAATTGAACAGGTCATAAAAACTTCCAATTAAAAAAAAAAGTTCTGGCCCAGGTGGCTTCACTAGTTAATTCTACCAAACATTCAAAGCAGAGATGACACCAATTCTCTTAAACTATTCCAAAATATAGAAAAGGAGGGAATACTCCTGAATTAGTTTCATGAAATAAGCATAACCCTGATACCAAAGCCAGGCAAAGACACCACTAAAAAAGAAAATTATAGACCAATATCCCTCATGAAAGGAGCTCTGGTAGCAGAGCTGTTAAAGCATTCAGCTGCCAATGGAAAGGCTGGTGGTGCGAGCCCACCTCCTGCTCTGTAGGAGAAAGATGAGGTGGTCTGCTTTTGTAAAGATGTACAGCCTTGGAAACCCTATGGGGGCAGTTCTATTCTGTCCTAAAAACTCACTATGATTCAGAATTTATTTGATGGCAGTGAATTTGGTTTGGTTTTTTATCCAAACTCTCAACAAAATCCTAGCCAATAGAATCCAGTGACATATAAAAAAAATAAGACATTATGACCTAGTGGGATTCACACCAGGTGTGCAAGGATGGTTCAATATTAGAAAGACAATCAACATAATCTACCACATAAATAAAACAAAGGAAAAGCTCCAAAGGATCATATCAATCGGTGGTGAAAGGGCATTTGATAAAATCCAACACCCATTTCTGATTTAAAATAAATAAATAAATAAATCTCTCAACAATATAGAAACAGAAGGGAAATTCTTCAATACAATTGAAAACATATATTCAAAACCAAAGGCCAACATTATTCTCAATGGGAAGTGACTAAAAGCATTCCCATTATGAATGGAAACCAGACAAGGATAAAGGATAAAGACAAGGCCCTTTATCATCACTCCTATTCAATATGTATTAGGAGTCCTAGCCAGAGCAGTAAGGCAAGAAAGGGAAATAAAAGGCATTCAAACTGGCAAAGAAGTAAAAAACTATCTCTATTTGCAGATTACATGATCTTGTACATAGAAAGTCAAGGATCAGCAAGAAAATTACTGAAACTAGTTGAAAGATTCAGCAAAGTAGCAGGGTACATGATCAATATACAAAAATCAGTTGGATTCCTCTACAATAACAAAGAGAACTCTGAAAACAAAATCAGGAAAACAATACCATTTATAATAGCACCCAAAAGATGAAGTACTTAAGAATAAATCTAACTAGAGGAACAAAAGACCTACACAAAGAAAAGTATAAAACACTACTACAAGAAACCAAAAGAGACCTACATAAATGGAAGAATTTACCATGGTCATTGATAGAAAGACTTAACATTGTGAAAATGCCCATACTAGACAAAACAATCTATTTATATAATGCAATTCCAATCCAGATTCCATCATCACTCTTTAAGGAGGAAGAAAAACTAATGACCAGCTTTATGTGGAGAGGAAACACACCCCAGATAAAGCACTACTGAGGAAGAACCAAGTGGGAGGTGTCACTTTTCCTGATCTCATAACCTACTACACAGTCATGGTAGTCAAAACACCCTGGTTCTAAGGTCCTTGGATGGTGCAGACAGTCTGCACTCAGCTAGTAACCCAACGGTTCTAGGCCTGGTGAGTGGCTTCCATAAAGATTATAGCCAACCTGACTCTGTAACATACAGAGTCTCCAAATGAACATATAAACAAGCAAATGCTTCAACAAAACAGCCTGGTTCTGGTACAATGACAGACACATAAACCAATACAACAGAATTGAGAACCCAGAAGTAGACTCGTCCACCTATGGACAGTAGATCTTTAACAAAGGACTGAAACTCATTAAATGGGGAAAAGATAGTCTCTTTAATAAATGATGCTGGTAATTTGCAGAAAAATGAAACAGGACCCATATTACACACAATATACAAAAATGAACTCAGGATGGATCAAAGTCCTAAATGTAAAATCTAAAACTAAAAACCATCAAAGGGAAAATAGGGACAAACTTAGGGGCCCTAATACATGGCATAAATACACTATCAAATATAGCCAAAAACACAATCACCAGACAACAAAATACATGGCTGGGGCCTCTTAAAATTAGAAATTTATGCATATCAAAATTTCATTTAAAAATATTTTTGGCAACAACATACCAAACAAAGGGCTAAAACTCTAAAATTTATAGAAAACTTCAACACCTCAACATAAAGGAAAATAATCCTATTGAAAAATAGGCAGAGGACATGAAAAGACACTTCACCAAAGATATTCAGGCAGTCAACAAACACATGAAGAAATGCTTGAGATTATTAGCCATTAGACAGATGCCAATCAAAATAACAATGAGATATCATCTCACCCCACCATTAGTAGCAAAGTTCACAAACACAGAAAACAACAAATGCTGAGAGGGTGTGGAGAGACTGGAATCTTCATACAGTGCTGGTGGGGCTATAAAATGGTGCAATCACTATGGAAAACGTTTTGGCATTTCCTTAAAAAATTGGAAATAGAAATACGTATGATCCAGTAATCCCTCTACTAGGTATATGTTCTAAAGTGAGAGCTGTGAGACAAATAGATGTATGCACACCCATGTTCATCACAGCACAATTCATAATAGCCAAAAGATGGAAACAACCTAAATGCTTATCAACAGATGAATGAATCAAACAGCTATGGTACATACACACAATGGAACACTACGCAATCTTAAAGAATAACTATGAATCTCTGAAACATCTCATAACATGGATGAATCTAGAGGCCATTACACTGAGTGAAACTAGTCAATTACAAAAGGACAAATATTGTATGAGACCACTGTTGTAAAAAATCAAGAAAAGGTTTTCACACAAAAAGAAATATTCTTTGATGATTACCAGGGGTGAGAGGGGAAGGGAAGATAAACCACTAACTAGAGGGTCAAAACCAAACACACTGCTCTCAAGTCGGACCGACTCATAGTGACCCGTCCTTGGGTTTTCAAGGCAGTATCACTATGGAAGTAGATCGCCCAACCTTCCTTCCAAGGACTGGCTGGTGGATTTGAACTGTCAGCCTTCTGGTTAGCAGCCAAATGCCTTAGGCACTAAACCACCACAGCGCCCTTAAATCTTTATGGAAGCAGATTGCTCAATCTTCCTTCCACAGAGCACCTAGTGGGTTTGAACCTCCAACCTTCGGGTTACCAGTCAAATGCTTTAAGTGCTACACTACCAGAGCTCTTAACTAGAGGGTAGAGACATATTAATTTGAGTGAAAGGGAAGGTGATGCACAATAAGAGGGAGGTCAGCACAAGAGGATCAAGGTAAATGAAGACGCTGGGAGGAGTCAATAATGCATGAATAGATATGCAGATAAAAGGAGCTCTGGTGACATAGTGCCTAAGGCATTTGACTGCTAACCAGAAGGTTGGTGGTTCAAACCCACCAGCCACTCCACAAAAGGAAGACTGAGCAATCTATTTCCATGAAGATTTACCACCTCAGAAACCCAGTGGGGGTTGCTATGAGTCTGAATCGACTTGATGACAGTGGGTTTGTTTGTGTGTTTGTTTCAGATATGTAGATAGACATGCAAGCTGAACAGTTGTGGGAAGGAGAATGGGACTATACTTGTAAATATATATATAGGTTTGATAGAAGATATTTCCACGTATGAATTTGCATATGCTGCAAATATATCCAGGAATATAGTGGAGCACACAGGGGCAAAGTTAGGAAAACTTCCTAGCCATAACCAAAAGCCCTGAGGGAAAAAGACACTGGGCCTGGGGACTCAGGACCATAGTCTCAGGGGACTTCAAGGTCAATTGGCACAACATAATCCACAAAGAAAATGTTCTACATCTGATTTTGGTGAATAGCAACTAGGGTCTTAAAAGTTTGCCAGCAGCCATCTAAGATGCCACTATTGGTCTCTTCTCATCTGGAGCAAAGAAAAGTGAAGAAAATCAAAGATATATGGAAAAAATTAGTCCAAGGGACTAATAGACCATGCGAACCTCAGCCTCCACAACTCCAAGACCAGAAGAACCAGATGGTGCCTAGCTACCACCACCAATTGCTCTGAAAGTGATCACATTAGAAAGGCGTAGATAGACTGGAGAAAACATGGCACAAAACTCAAAATTATAAATTAAAAAACAAAACAAAACAGGCTTACTGGTTGGATAGAGAGTGGTGGAACTCCAAGACTATGGTCCTTGGTCATCCTTCAGACTTGAAACTGAGCTGAAGTTTCAGTCAAAAAATAGATAGGTCTATAAGGTGAACAATAACTCTAGGAAGATACACACTCTTTAGAACAATAAACGATTTGAGATCAAAAGGGTGTTATTTGGGCAAGGGCAAAGGGCAAAAGGCAGGAATCATTAGGAAAGAAGGAGGAATGGAAACAAGAATCACAGGAGGAAGTAGGAGGAGTGATGTTGCACTGAGGGGATTGGAATCAATGATGTGAAACAAAATGTGTGTGAATTGTTGGATGGAAAATCGATTTGTTTGGTAAACTTTTACCCAAATCACAAAAAAAAAATTTAAAAAAACAGGAGAGGGGGCTTTTTTCAGGACACAAGGGGAAACATTGAGATCTTTTATGCAGCACTTGAGCTTTGACTCCAAAGCCCTGATCTCATCTCTTTGTTTTACCATTTTGTCTAGGGTAAGAGTAACCAACCAGCTTCCTTATACTTCTCATTTTGACAAAATTGCAAAAAATATCAAATATGCAATCACCCAGAGCCTCCCTTCTCTCTAATACTTAACAGTGATATTTTGTGTACTAGTATTGCTATCTCATGCCACAGATTAGTGGCACCCTCTTTACTAACAGAGGCAGAGTTATCAGTGCCTTTAAGACTAGTCAGACTTGAGAACCAATTTAGAAAACTCATTCTAATGATGTTGTTTCTTTAGCACGGTGCTCTTTTTTTTTTTTAGCCACTCTTGATACCAAATGTCTTAGCCTAGGTTCTCTAGAGAAGCAAATTCAGTGAAGCTTATAGAAAGAGATTTAATATGCACACCCATGTTCATCACAGCACTATTTACAATAGCCAAAAGATGGAAACAACCTAGGTGTCCATCAACTGAGGATTGGATATCCAAACTATGGTACATACACACAATGGAATACTATGCAACCCTAAAGAATAAAGTAGAATCTGCAAACACCGCATAACGTGGATGAACTTGGAGGACATTATGCTGAGTGAAATAAGTCAGGCAAAAAAGGACAAATATTGTATTAGTCCATTATTGTAATAGTCAAGAAAATGTTTATCTATGGAAGACCATTTTCTTTGTTGGTTACCAGGAATGGGAGGGGAGGGAAGGGAATAATATTAGATAGATAGAGATAAGTTTTATTTGGGTGAAGAAAAGGGCAATGTACCAAGTGTGAGTGATCAATATAGTGGCATTGAGGAAGAGAAAGACAGAGAGAGGTACGTGGGAAGTACAGAAAACAAAGATGAACCCTTTTGTAGGCATATAGTACAGCATGGTCAGTGAAGGAAAACACAGGTATATGGGTGGATAGATGGGTAGACAGGCTGAAATATTAGGTATGTATAAGAAGTGGAGAATGCACCCAAGAACATGTATAGGGTTGGCAGACAGTGGTCCAATAACTTTATGTATATGATCTGAATTCCCAGGTATATAATGGGGCTGACAAGGGGTAAGGTTGTAGTCACTGCTTGGTCACAGCCAGCTACCCAGAGGGACATAGTAGTTGAACCTGTGGGCTTGGGACCATAGTCACAGAGGACATCAAGCTTGATTGGCATAACATACTACGGAAAACATTGTTCCACCTCCTACTGTGGCGAGCAGCGACTGAGATCTTAAAAGTTTGCAAGCTGCCATCTAGATGCAACGTTGGGTCTCTCCTCATCCAGACCCAAGACAAATGAAGAAAACCAAAAATTCATGGAAACAATTAGTCCTAGTGACTGGTACACCATCCGATCTGCAGCCTATACAACTATGAGACCAGAAGAAATAGATGGTGCTTGGCTACTACTGTCAACCACTTGGAAGAGGATCTTTGTAGGAGATGCCTGGACAGACAGGGAGAACAACGTGGAACAAAACTCAAAATCATTTGGAAAAAAAAAAGCGGGGAACAGGTTTGCTGGCCCAAGGGAGCCTGGTGGAACCACTGAGACTATGGCCCCTAGCTGCCCTTCAGGTCTGGAATTGAACGCACACCTGTGGCTTCCAGCCAAACAATAGACAAGCATATCAGTTGAGTATTTATCTGAGGTAGATACACTCTTTGGAGAGAATAAGCATGAGAGAAAGAAGCGCTGCTCAGGCACAGGGAGACAGCTAAAGAGTAGGAGTGCATGGAGAGATGGACACAGGCAAGAGGTAACTATCGGGAGGAAGTGGGAGGGGAGCTGTTGCATTGTGCTAAATTGTGGTCAATGTCATGAGGCAAAGTGTATGTGAACTGCTATATGGAAAGTGTATTTGCTCTGTAAATTTTCACCCAAATCACAATAACAAAAAAAAGAAAGAGAGATTTATCTCAAAGTAATGGCTCATGTGGTTGTAGAAACTGGCAAGTCTCACGTTCTTGGGTCAGAAGTCAAGCTGGAGGTTTCTCTTGACTTACGTAACTGCAGAAGCTCATGAACCCATTATTTCCAGCCAATACAGCAGGCTGCAGAGACTGACAAATCCAAGATCAGCAGGTAAGATGGCAGGCTGCTGGCTCATAGGCTGTGAAGGCAACAATCCCAAGATTGGCAGATGTGGTACAGTGAGTTACTTGGCCATGGTCTTTGTGACCAGATTACTGGGTAGAACTATGTAAATGTAAGGTGCTTGTGGTCCACCAAGGGGATTGGACAGATTATTAGTAATATAAATAAGATACCCTTATGGGGGTGGGACCATGGAAATAAATGTATAGAACCCTAATATGGGAATTGGTCAGTTTGTCATTCTGCTAGGCTTAAAATGAGCCCTCTTTGAGGCAGAAGAGGGCATCTCACCGCCACCAAAAGAGAAGAGCTGGGGGTGAAGAAGAGCATGTCTTTGGACCTGAGATCCCTGCGCTGGACCTCCCTGGCAGAGAGACCAGCAGAGAAGCAGCAGAGTCTACAGAGAGACAGCAGAGAGACAGTGGCAGTGGAACCAAGAAGCACGAGACAGAGCAGTGGGTTTGCTGGCCCAGGAAGCGAGAAAGCTGAGTGCCTTTGGGCAGGAGGCTTGCTAGCAGAGTACGGTACACCTAGGTGCACCTGTTGGCCAAGCTAAAAGACCTTTTTAACACTTGCCTGAGCAGGGCAGAGGCCAAAAAAGGCTGAGAGCCAAAGAGAGGCATGCCTGAGGGCATGGCTGAGGGGAGGCTGTCCTGATAGAAGAATTGTATCCTGAGCAAATTCCTGAACCTAAATTATACCCTGTTACTTCCCTAATAAACCCCATAACCATGAGTATTGTCTGTGAGTTCTGTGTGGCCATTGCAACAATCAAACCCAGCAGAGAAGTTAGTAGGAGAGATGGTCAGAATCAGAATTAGTAAAAAGTTTGAGAGAGTGGCAGCATGTCAGACTTCCGCCTCATAGTAATTGGCCTTGGGCTGCTGCTGGTGATTCTCTCTCCACCTTGTGAAGTTAGAGGAGGTCAGAGAATGCCACCTCCACTTCTTTTTTCCGGCAGACAATAGGGCTGGTTCAGGTTCAGATGTTAGATGATGATGAACCACTTGCAGGAACCAGATCAAGCAAAAAGCCAGAGAGGTTTGCCAGAATGTCCGTACATTGGAAGCAGGTCACGCTTCTGAGGAAACTCCTTTTCCACTTATTGGCTTCTCATAGCAGATTTTATCATAGAGATAATTACATTATATCACATGTAGTCTAATGTATAATGTATAATTACCTTATATCACATTAGTCAACATGAGGGGTGACTATATCATAACTGCCAAACCACTGAGGATCGTGGCCCAGCCAAGTTGGCACATACCCTTAACAATCACACTGAGTTTTACCACACACTGAGTATTTCATTCATATTTTTTTTAATAAATCTCTAATTGCATATTTATTGATTTAACAAACACTTATGTGTTGCTGTTAGCTGCCATCAAGTCAGCCCTCAGCTCATGGCAATCCCGTGCACAACAGAATAAAATGCTATCCAGTTCTGCACTATCTCCATGATCAGTTAGGGTTTGGACCATTGTGATCCATAGGGTTTTCATTGGCTGATTTTCGAAACATGTTAGCCAACACTGACACAAGGGTGGTGGCTGCTCAGAAGATGCACTGGCTGGGAATCGAACTAGAGTCTCCTACATAGGAGGTGAGAGTTACCATTAACACCTCAACAAATATTTAGGCACTTACTAGATGCCAGGGACTGTTCTAATTATAAGTGTTACTTCATTTAATATTCATAACGACCTTATGAGTAGGTAGTATTATCACCCTCCATTTTAAGTGAGGAAATGAAGACACAAAGAAGTTAAATAATTTACCCAAGGTCACACAGCAAGTGGCAGAATCAGTATGTGAACCCAGACAGTTTGACTACAGAAAGAGATCTTCAAAGATAAGAGTATTGAGTAAAAACAAAAAGATAAAGAAAGAAAAGTGCAAGTAAAATTCTGCCTGCTGATTGTCAAATGAATTAATTATATTGTGATTAAATATATATATATATATATGTTTAATATATATGTTTATATATATATGGCACATAACAACAACAAATATATATATGGTATTGTGACAATGTCTCTTGAGAACCCTATGCTTAATAAAGTCTTATTAATTGCCTGAAAAATTTTCTGGGCCCCATTTTTATGAAAGACTGAACACTCCTAGCCCTGGGAATGGACTCGGGACTGGGAAGTCTGGCACTGAGCTAAGCTTCGTTTTCTTGAACTTGCTAGCTGCCTCCTTTTTTCTTAAAAACCCTATCCTTCCCTTCTTGCTTTCTTCTTTACTCACCGATTGCCCAAGAGCGCACAGTGAGTCCTGTGGCCACAAGAGGGCGAGATGGACACTTCTATTAGAAATGGTCACGCAGAGCAAAAAGCAAAATTTCATTCACCATCAAGCCTCTGGCCCTTCTGTGCTGCAGCCTATCCACATTGGGTCCCTCTGGGATGCAGTGGGGAAATTCACAGTTTTAAGAGACACACTAGTCTGGATTTGAATGGTGGCTCTACCAATGGTGGCTAGTTATATGACTTTAAACAAGTTACTGGGAGCTCTGGTAGCCTAGTGCCTAAGGCACTTGACTGCTAACCAGAAGGCTGGCGGTTCAAACCCATGGAAGGAAGATGGGGCAATCTACTTCTGTAGTGATGTTGTTGTTGTTGTTATGTGCTGTCGAGTCAAACCCGACTCATACCGACCCCTCCTTGGGTTTCCGAGGCAGTATCACTACAGAAGTAGATTGCCCCATCTTCCTTCCAAGGAGTGGCTGGTGGGTTTGAACCGCCAGACTATGGAAATAGGATTGCCCAACCTTCCTTCCGAGGAGTGGCTGGTGGGTTTGAACCACCAGCCTTCTGGTTAGCAGACAAGTGTCTTAGCCACTGTGCTACCAGAGCTCCCCTCGGAAACCCAAGGAGGGGTCGCTATGAGTCGGGTCCGACTCCACGGCACATAACAACAACAACAAAAAGTTACTGAAGCTTTCTGAACTAGTTATGCCTCTGAATATGATTATGATATTGCTAATATGGTAAGCTCTGGTAGTGTAGTGCCTAAGGCATTTATTTGACTGCTAACCAGAAGGCTGGCGGTTCAAACCCACCAGCCACTCCTTGGAAGGAAGGTTGGGCAATCTACTTCCGTAGTGATACCGCCTCAGAAACCCAAGGAGGGGTCGCTATGAGTCAGATCCGACTCCACGGTAGTGCGTTTGGTATGTAATATGGTAATAGATAACACTGAGTCCTTATGTGCCATGCACAGATCTAAGTATTTTATATGCATGAATTTGTTCAATCTCCTACTTTATGAGAGGGTATTATTATTATCTTCATTTTATAGATGATGAAATTGGGCACAGAGAAGTGAAATAACTTATCCAATGACACATAGCTGCTGTTGTTGTTGTTATGTGCCATGGAGTCGGACCTGACTCATAACGACCTCTCCTTGGGTTTCCGAGGCATTATCACTACAGAAGTAGATTGCCCCATCTTCCTTTCGAGGAGTGGCTGATGGGTTTGAACCGCCAGCCTTCTGGTTAGCAGTCAAGTGCCTTAGGCACTATGCCACCAGAGCTCTGACACATAGCTAGCTAGAAGCAATCAGACCAACTTTTGCAGCACTGTCATGAAGACTAAAAAGAGTTAACACCTATAAAATGATAACAAATGAAAGCATTCTGTAAATATCCCCCTTGGATCAGTTAGGTTTAGATTTGGCTACATGAAACAAAATCTAAATAATGTAGCCTAAAGAAATTAAACGTATATTTGTCTCTCATGTGGAAAAAGTCTAAAATTGGTAAGCAAGGGCCATAGGGTGACTCCATCTCACCTGAGACTAGCTTCTTCTAGCTCAATGCTCCACTATCCCTTGCTCATGATTTTCCACCTCAAGGTTGTCTTCTGGTTGGAAGATGGCATTTGTAGCTCCAGACACCACATCCATATTCTAGGCAGCAAGAATGAGGAAAAGGCAAAGGTAAGACAGTAAGTCAGCTAAGTCAACCCTCTTTAAGAGTTTTCCAAGAAGCCCCACCCAAAGACTCCCACCAACATCTCATTGCTGTTCCTATCTAGAGGGGATTTTAAGAGAAGTGGTTTTTCAGCTGGGCACATTGCTACCTGTCTTAGTTACCTCGTGCTATTATAACAGAAATACCACAAATGCATGGCATTAATGAACAGAAATTAATTTTCTCTCAGTTCAGGAGACGAGAAGTCTAAATTCAGGGCACCAGTTCTAGGGGAAGCCTATCTCTCTGTTTGCTCTAAGGGAAGCACCTTGGTGATCATGTGGCACATGATCACCTTCTCCTTCCTTTGTGTCTGCTTGCTTGCATAATCTGTTCTTTTATATCTCAAAAGAGAATGATTTAATACATTAACATAAATTATTAACATGACAAAGAAATCCCATTCCCAAATGGGATTATAATCAAAAGTATTGTCCTTGTTATGTGCCCTTGAGTCAGAGGACCCATATAAACCCTTCCTCGGGTTTCTGAGGCAGTTATCACTAGGTATCACTACAGAAGTAAATTGCCCAACCTTCCTTCCGAGGAGTGGCTGGTGGGTCTGAACTGCCAGCCTTCTAGTTAGCAGTCAAGTGCCTTAGGCTCTACACTACCAGAACTCCCAATCACAAGTATGTTGTTGTTGTTGTGTGCCATTGAGTCGGACCTGACTCATAGCGACCCCTCCTTGGGTTTCTGAGGCAGTATCACTACAGAAGTAGATTGCCCCATTTTCCTTCCGAGGAGTATCTGGTGGGTTTGAACCATCAGCCTTCTGGTTAGCAGTCAAGTGCCTTAGGCACTATGTCACCAGAGCTCCTAATCACAAGTATAGGGGTTAAACTTACAACACATATTTTTGGGAGATGCAATTCAATCCATAACACTACCTTCAATAATACAAAGGCTCTGCTAAAAAAGAAGAATGAAAGATATTGGATAAGCAATAGATATTACATAGATATTCAGTGGACATTGAATAAGCAATTAGCAGTCTCCCCTCTCCAGGCATTGGGATGTTACATCTTAGATGCCAACATTTCAGAGTCTTCCCATTTGACAGTCTTCCTGAGGTCTTACTTTAGCTCCTTCTGCTGCTGTTTCAATTCTTGTTGTTGTTTTTTTTAATTTTTATTGTGATTTGGGTGAAGAAAAGACAGAGCAAATTCATTTTTCATACAGCAGTTCCTACACATTTTGTTTCATGACATTGACTGCAATCTCCACAATGTAATAGCTCTCTTCCCACTTCCCTCTTCCCTCTTCCCTGGGTCCTTTCCCATGCATTCCTGGCCCCCTGAGCTACATATCTGTGCAAATACTGTCCTTCTGTTCGCTGATGATTGATCACTCTAAGGAGTGTATCTGTTGTTGTTGCTGTTGTTAGTGCTGTCCAGTCGGATCCAATTCAAAGAGACCCCTCCTTGTTTCTGAAGCAGTATCATTACAGGAGTAGATTGCCCCATCCTCCTTCCAAGGAGTGGCTGGTGGGTTTGAACCGCCAGCCTTCTGGTTAGCAGTCAAGTGCCTTAGGCATTATGCTACCAGAGTTCCCAAGGAATGTATCTACCTGGTGTAAATGTTCACCCTATATGCCTGTCTATTGTTGGGCTGGAAGCCGTGGAAGTGAGTTCAATTCCAGACCTGAAGGGTAACAAGGGGCCATAGTCTTAGGATTTCACCAGGCTCTATCAGACCAGTAAACCTGGTCTTTTTTTTTATGATTTTAAGTTTTGTTCTGTGCTGTTCTCCCACTCTATTCAGGATTTCCTCCACTGATCTCTTTCCGAGTGGTTGACAGTGGTAGCAGGGCACCATCTAGTTCTTCTGGTCTCATGGTCATATAGGCTATGGATTGCATGGTCTACTAGTCCTTTGGGAGCTCTGGTAGCATAGTGGCTAAGACACTTGCCTGCTAACCAGACAGCTGGCGGTTCAAACCCACCAGCCACTCCTCGGAAGGAAGGTTGGGCAATCCTACTTCTGTAGTGATACTGCCTCGGAAACCCAAGGAGGGGTCGCTATGAGTCGGGTTGACTCGACAGCACACAACAACAACAACAACAACAACTAGTCCTTCGGATTAATTGTTTCCATGCATCTTTGGAAATCTTTGGTTTTCTTCATTCTTCTTTGCTCTAGATGAGGAAAAACCCATTGTTGCATCTTAGACAAATGCTTGCAAGCTTTTAAGATCCCAAACACTACTCACCAAAGTATGATGTAGAACAATGTTTTTGTGTAGTATGCTATGCCAATTGAACTTTATGTCCCCTGTGACCATGGTCCTCAGCCCACAGGTTCAACAACTCCTTCTATCAGGGTGGTTGACTGTGCCTAAGAAAATGTCATAACTTTGCCCCCTGTTAATTATATGTATATCGACATTCTTAAAGCACATACAAATACATAGGTAGAAATATCATTTGCCAACCTTATATATGGTCATGAGTATATTCCCTTCTGCCTAGACATACCTGATCATTCACCCTGTCTACCCATCTATTTACCCAAGATTAATGTTTGCTATTACTGATAATGCAGTACTGTAAATGTGAAAGTGTTTATCTTTGTTGTCTGTACTTCTTGTGTACTCCTCTGTGTCTTCTTTTTCCTTAGTGTTATTGTGTTGGTCACTTGATTTGTTATATATCCTTTTCCTTCATCCAAATCAATACTTGTCTCTTACCTATCTAGCAATTCTCCTTCCCATCTGCTCCCATCCTTGGTAACCAAAAAAAAAAAAAAAAGGTTTCCTTCCATATATAAACCTTTCCTTGACTTTTTACAATAGTGGACTAATGGAATATTTGTCTTTCTGTGATTAACTTATTTCACTTAGCATAATGTCTTTCAAGTTCATCCACGTTATGTGATGATTCGTAGATTCTCCATTAGTTTTTAGTGTTACATAGTATCCCATTGTGTGTATGTACCATAGTTTGGTTATCCACTCTTCTGTTGATGGGCACTTAGGTTTTTCCCATCTCTTTTCTATTGTAAATAGTGTGCAATGAACATAGGTGTGCATATATCTGTTCTTGTCCTGGCTGTCACTTCTTTAGGATATATACCTAGTAATGGGATTGCTGGATCAAATGGTATTTCTATCTCCAACTTTTTAAGGAATCTCCATACTGATTTCCGCTGTGGTTGTATCATATTACAGTTCCACCATCAGTGTATGAGCCTCAATCTCTCCACATCCTCACCAGCATTTGTTATTTTCTGTGTTGTTGAACTTTGCTATTAGTGCTGGGGTGAGATAGTATCTCATTGTTGTTTTGATTTGCATTTCTCTAATGGCTAATGAGTGCAAAGATTTCTTCATGTGTTTGTTGGCTGCCTGAATATCTTCTTTGGTGAAATGTCTATTCTTATCTTCTACCCATTTTTTTTATTGGATTGTTTGTTTGTTTATATTGAAGTGTTGGGAGTTTTCTATAAAATTTAGAGATAAGACTCTTGTCAGATATGTCGATGCTGAATATTTTTTTCCCAATCTGTAGGTTCTCTTTTACTCTTTCAGAGAAGTCTTTAGAAGCACATAAAAATTTAATTTTTAGAAAGTCTCAATCATCCAGTTTATCTTCTGCTGTTTGTGCATTTTGGGTTATGTTTGATAGTCCATTTATACCATATATTAAGGTCCCTGAGTTTGCCACTACTTTTTCCTTGATGAACTTTATAGTTTTAGGTTTCACATTTAAGTCTTTGGTCCATCTGGAGTTAGTTTTTATGTATGGTGTGAGGTATGGATCTTGTTTCATTTTTCTGCTAATGGATATCCAGTTTTGCCAGCACCATTTATTTGTTAAAAAGATTCTCTCTTCCCCTTCTAATGGATTTCAGCCCTTTGTCAAAGATCAGTTGACCATATGTTAATGGATCTATTTCTGGGTTCTCAATTCTGTTCCACTGGTCTATGTGTCTGTCAATGCACCAATACCAGGCTGTCTTGACTACTGTGGCTATATAGTGGGTTTTGAGATTTGGGAGTGAGATCTCTTACTGTTCTTCTTTGATAGTGCTTTGCTTATCTGGGGTCTCTTTCCATTTTCTCTTTTCTTTCCTTCTCCATTTATGTAAATCTCTTATGGTTTCTTGAAATAGTGTTTAATAATTTTCTTTGTATAGGTCTTTTGTGTCCCTGGTAAGATTTATTCCCAAGTTTTTGTTTTGTTTTGTTTTGGTAGTTACTGTAAACGGTATTGATTTCCTTGTTTCTTTTTCAGTAATCTCTTTGGTGGTGTAGAGGAATCCAACTAATTTTTGTATGTTGATCCTGTATCCTACTACTATGCTAAATCTCTCAAATAGTTCCAGTAGTTCATGCTGATTCTCTTGGGTTTTCTAGGTATAGGATTATATCATCAGCAATTAGGGATAGTTTTACTTCTTCCTTACCAATTTGGATACCTTTGATTTCCCTTTCTTACCTTACTGCCCTGGCTAGGACTTCCAATACAATGTTGAATAAAAGTGGTGATTGAGGGCATCCTTGTCTGGTTCCCACTCGCAAGGCAAATACTTTCAGTCTCTCTCCATTGGGAATAATTTTGGCTGCTGGTTTTGTAGAAATGCCCTTTATTATGTTGAGGAATTTCCTTTCTATTCCTATTTTTCTGAGAGTTTTGATCAGGAATGTGTGTTGGATTTTATCAAATGGCTTGTCTGTATCAATTGATATGATCAGGTGGTTCTTTTCCTTTATTTTACCTATGTGATGGATTACGTTGATTATTTTTTCTAATATTGAACTATCCTTGCATACCTGGTATAGACACCATTGGTCTTGACGTATTATTTTTTTGGTATGTTGTTGGAGTCTATTGGTGAGGATTTTGTTGAAGATTTTTTGTGTCTATATTCATGAGAGATATCAGTCTGTAGTTTTCCTTTTTAGTGATGTCTTTGCCTGGTTTTGGTATCAAGGTTATGCTTACTTCATAAAACGAAGTAATCTTTTTACTTCATAAAAACTTCATAAAAAGATTCCATCTTCCTCTATGCTCTGGAATAGTTTGAGTAGGATTGGTGTCAGTTCTCCTCTGTACATTTGGCAGAAATCCAGTGAAACTGTCTGGGCCAGAACTTTTTTTGTTGCTAATTTTTTATGACCTGTTCAATTTCTTCTTCTGCTATGGGTCTGTTCAAATTTTCTACCTCAGTCTGTGTTAGTTTAGGTAAGTAGTATGTTTCTAGAAATCTGTCCATTTCTTCTAGATTTTCAAATTTGTTGTAGTATAGTTCTTCATATATCTTTTATTATCCTTTTTAATTTGGTTGGTTCTGTTGTGACATTGCCCATTCCATTTTTAATTCATGTTATTTGTATCTTCTCCTTCTTTTCCTTTGTTAAGTCTGCCAGTGGTTGGTCTACTTTATTAATCTTTTCAAGGAACCAGCTTCTGGTCTTGTTGATTTTTTTTCTACTGTCTTTCTATTTTCTGTTTCATGTATTTCTGCTTGGATCTTTATTATTTCTTTTCTTCTAATGACCATAGGCTTTTTTTTTTTTGGCCGCTCTTTTATAATTGTAGGCGATGTTGGAATTTTGGTTCTTTCTTCTTTTTTGATGTGTGGTTTTATTCCTATAAATTTCCCTGTTGCCGTCTGTCACTGCTTTTGCTGTGTCCCAAAGATTTTGGTATGTTGTGTTTTCATTCTCATTTGATTCAAGGAATTTTTTAATTTCTTCTATTACCCAGCCATTTTTAAAAAGGGTATTCTTCAGTTTCCATGTGTTTGCTCTTTTTCTGTTGATCTTCCTATTGTTGATGTCTAATTTTATAGCACTGTGATCTGAGAAGACGCTTTGCAGTATTTCAATGTTTTAAAATTTATTGAGGCATGTTTTGTGGCCTCACATATGATCTGTCCTAGAGACTATTCTATATGCTCTGGAAAAGAATGTACATTGAGTAGTTGTTGGGTGAACTGCTCTGTAGATGTTTATAAGTTCAAGTTGGTTGATTGTATTATTTAGTTTTTTTGTGCCTTTATTGAGTTTCTTTCCAGTTGTTCTATCTTTTCATTGAAAATGGTGTATTAAAGTCTCCTACTATGACTGTAGAGTCATCTATTTATCTTTTCAATTCTGTTTAAGTCTGATTTATGTATTTGGGGGCTCTTTCATTGGGTACGTAGATATTTATTATGGTTATGTCCTCTTGTTCAATTGATCCTTTAATCATTATATAATGTCCTTCCTTGTCTTTAATGGTGGTTTTTGTCTTAAAGTCTATTTTATCAGAAATTAATATTGTCATTCCTGTTCTTTTTAAATTGCCATTTGCTTGATATATATTTTTCCAACCTTTGATTTTAAGTCTATTTTTGTCTTTATCGCTCAGGTGTGTCCCTTAAAGACAGAATATTGATGGGTCATGTTTTCTTATCCAGTCAGCAATTCTATGTCTCTGGAGTGGTGCATTTAATCCATTTACATTCAGTATAATTATCAACAAGTATGAATTTGTTGCTGTCATTTTATGTTTTTTTGTGGTGTTGCTGATTTCTTTGTTCCATAAAATTTTCTATGCTGAGCTCATTTTCTTTATGAATCATGTTGTCATTTCCTTCATTGATACTGTTTTAGTATCTGCTAAATATTTGTGCCTGTCCTCTTTTTTATTTGATACAAACGTTTATTGTTTTTCTTTGAGGTTACCCTGTGATTAATGATTTTTTTCCCAAGTTTAGAACTATCTGTTCTATTTCTCAATTGTCTTAACTTTTTCACCATTTAGATGTTCTGTAACTACACTATGTATTCCATCTCTTTGGTTTGTAGTTGTCCTTATCCCTGTTTACAATCTTGTAAGCTCATTTTACTTTGGATATTTCTATAATTGGATTGGTTTCTGGGTTATGTCATCATGTGTATTACATCATTAGTTATTGTTTATTATTGTTGGTTGGTTCTCTGTCCAACAGACTCCCTTTAGCATCTCTTGTAAGATTGGTCTGGTTTTAACAAATATCCTTAATTCATGTTTATCTGGAAATGTCCTAATTTCACCATCATCTTTAAGGGATAATTTTGCTGGGTATTTAATTCTTGGTTGGAATTTTTCTTCTTTCAAGGTGTTATATATATCATCCCATTGCCTTCTCACATGCATGGTTTCTGCCAAGAAATCAGAATTTAGTATTATTGGTGCTGTTTCAACTTCTTATCCTGTCTTCCTCAAACTCTTTATCCTTGGATAGAGAATAGACAAGAAAGAGAGTCTTCTTCTTTTTTTTTTTTTTTTAATTGT
>NW_006921877.1:1706886-1709123 GCF_000298275.1 Orycteropus afer afer
TCTTCCAAGTGGTTGACTGTAGTAGCCAAGCACCATCTATTTTTTCTGGTCTCATAGTCATATAGGCTGCAGATCAGATGGTGTGCCAGTCGCTAGGACTAATTGTTTCCATGAATTTTTGGTTTTCTTCATTCTTCCTGGCTCTGGGTGAGGAGAGACCTATTGTTGCATCTAGATGGCAGCTTGCAAGCTTTTAAGATCTCAGTCATTACCACAGTAGGAGGTAGAACAATGTTTTGTGTAGTATGTTATGCCTATTGAGCTTGATGTCCAAAAGAGAGTCTTCTTGATTGACCAAATGAATAAAGAATTAAAAAAATATATATTTTATTAACTCACATTACAAATATTCACTGAGTACTAACTATTGGCCACCAACCACATGAACCAGTTGTCATCAAATCAACTCCTACTCATCCTACTCATGGAGACCCCATGTGTACCAGAGTAGCACTATGCTCCATAGGTTATATTCTTTTTCTCTAATTTTTTATTGTGATTTGTGTCGTGGTGCAGTGAATTACTTAATAATAGCATGGTCTTTGTGATTCCACCAAATGACTGGTGGAACTATGCAAATGTGAGGTGGTTGTGACCCACCAAGAGAAATGGATAGCTTGCTAATATTATAAATAAGGTACATGGCACTTTTGTGGGGGTGGAACTGTAAATAAGGTATATGCAATGCTAACATAGAGATTGGTCAGTTTTGCCATTCCACTAGGCTTAAAATGAGATCTCCCAGAGGCAGAAAGGGGGCTCTCACTACCATCGGGACAGAAAGAGGAGCTAGGAGTGGAGCTCATACTTGGACCCAAGATCCCCTGCACTGGAACTCCTCAGCAGAGCGACAGTGGCAGCAAAGGCAGCAGACCCAAGAGACTGGCACAAGAATGAGGGCAGGCTTGCAGGCCCATGGAGCAAGAAAACTGAGTGCCTTTGGGCATGAGGCTTGCAGGCGGAGTGGGGTGCACCTACTGGCAGATCTTAAAAAGTTTTGTAACATTTGCCCAAGCAGGGCAGAGGCCAGGTAAGAGGCTGGGGGCCAAGGATAGGCATGCCTGAGAGGGGAGGCTGTCCTGATTGAAGAATTGTATCTTAAGCATTCCTGAATATGAATTGTTTCCAATAAGGAAACCTGTTGTTTCCCTAATAAACCCCATAATTGTGAGTATTGTCTGTGAGTTCTGTGTGGCCATTGCAATAAATTATTGAACCCAGCAGAGAAGCAGAGAGTGCTATGGGAGGATGGTTGGTGTTAGAATCGGTAAAAAGATGAGAGTGACAGCATATCTGACCTTCACTTCATAGGAATCAGCTTTAGGCTGTTGATGTTGCTCATCTTGATTCTCTCTCCTTTCATGAAGTTAGAAGCAGTCAGCTACCACCCCCGGTGCCTTTTTGTAGTGGGTGAAAGTTTACAGACCAAACTGATTTTCCATTCAATAGTTCAGCACATTTTGTTTTGTGACACTGATTGCAATCCAGACAATGTAACAGCTCTCTTGCTACTTCCTCCCTTTGGTTACCCTTTCACCATGTCCTTCTCCCCTGTCATTCCTGCCTCCTAACCTTTCTCCCTGCCTTTCTGATTTCCCATGATTATTCTAAGGAGTGTACCTCCCAGATGTTAAGTGTTCACTTCATAGGCCTGTCTATTTTTTGGCTGAAAGTTAAGTCATGGGCGTGAGTTCAATTCCAGTGCTGAAGGGTGACTAGGGGCCACAGTCTCCAGGCTTTCACTGGCTTCTATCAGACCAGTAAGACTGGTCTCTTTGAGGTACATAGAGTTTTCAGTGGCTGATTTTTTTTGGAAGTAGATTGCCAGCTCTTTCTTCTGAGGTACCACTGGGTAGACTAGAACCCCTAACCTTTTTGTTATCAGCTAAGTGTATTAACTGTTTGCATTACCCAGCAACTCCAAAAGAATGAAGACATATAAATTATAAGCCCAGATATTTTATTTTAGATCCAACAGACTAAAATACTGTCAAAATTGCTCTAAAAGTTTCTAAAAGCTTACTCAACTTGTCATGGGCCAGTAACGAACTATGAACTAACCCCAGTCCATGGAGCACACTTTGGGTGATACATCCCTTCTACTTCTGTTGTTGTTGTTGTTATGTGCCGTCGAGTCGACCCCCGACTCATAGCGACCCCTCCTTGGGTTTCCGAGGCAGTATCACTACGGAAGTAGGAATGCCCAACCTTCCTTCCGAGGAGTGGCTGGTGGGTTT
>NW_006921877.1:1709243-1713588 GCF_000298275.1 Orycteropus afer afer
CCAACCTTCCTTCCGAGGAGTGGCTGGTGGGTTTGAACCGCCAGCCTTCTGGTTAGCAGTCAAGTGCCTTAGCCACTATGCTACCAGAGCTCTAGGCCTGTAAAAATCTCCCATGTGTGCTCCTCCCTGCCTTTTGCATAACAGGCCTTCATTACTTGAGTTAATGAAGGTCCCTGAATGGCTGCATAGGGGAGAGCTGCCCTTCCACCTGAGAAGCAGGAAATAAACTTCTACTAAATTTGAGCCCTCGTTCTTATTTGGGTTTATGTTATAGCAATTAGTTTTATCTAACTTATACAACATGCTTGTATTATTTTTCACAAAAGAAATTCTGTTCAGAAAGAAATTCTAGGTAAATTTTTGTAGTGAGAGTCAAGAGCAAGCTATTAGATGGAATACAGGGAACAGGCTCAGGATGTTCATGAAGCAATGGTCAAAACTGGAAAAATGTTCCAGTGGGTAATGGTACCTTAATATCAAAAGTATTTCTGTAAGTGGTCCTCACTCTGCAAGATCACATTTCAGGATAATATTTCATATAGGAAAAAACTAATGGGTTTCTCTTAGGTCTAAATATTGCAATGGTTTAATAGATTTATATGGACTTGCCTTTTATGTAGTTGTTGCTGCTCAGCAAATGTTTGGTGACTAAGAATCTGAATGTCCAAGGCTTTTTGGGGCAGGCCCACCCTGAAACCAGAGCTGGGATGAGAGGGGTCTTTTTTTGCACAGAGGCATGTCTTCTGATCTAAGATCCTCCCTCACTTGCTTTGTTTTAGTGTCATGAGAGCAGTAAGTTCTTTGAATTACCACTTCCCTTTCTTCCTTCTGGAGTTTCAGAATCTCTCCTTGCTCTCAGTGGAGGTACAAAAAAAAAAAAAAAAATGTGTTGGCAACTGGCAGAGTTGCCTTTATCTGAGACATAAACAGAAAAATGAGTTTGCAGAGGGTCATAAACTCACTTTCTTAGACTTAAAAGGAAATAGTCCAAATGCTTCGGTTGGCTGTTCCTTAATGCAAGAGAATTGTTCCTCCAAAGAAAGTGTGCATACAAAGTTAAGGAATTTGTTAGCTCTCACGCACCATGAAGGTTTATTTAATTAGATATTTAATTTATTTATTGATCTTCAAAGACACTGAATAATTAACTTGTCTCACTGCCCTATTGCCAGGAGGCAGCAGGGATCTACTTAAGAGTGGCCATGGGCAGGAGCCTGGGTTTTCTTTTGATTTGTTTTAAATCACTAAATGATCCTGTGTGAGATCAGCGCCATTTTCTGCTCTATGAAATGATGAATAGGATTGTCTTCTTCCCAAAAAGGAGAAGATAATATGCATTTTTCTATAGATGCTCTCTAACCCACAAAAAAAGTTTTTTGAGGACCATCATGATGAAGTAAAAAGCATCTTAATTTAATCTTGATGAAAGGTCAAGTTCATCTGATTTTTAAATTAAGAACTTAGAATACTGAAGTAAATAGCTATAAGAAAATTTTTAACCTATTTAAATTCTATACTACAGTAAACTAAAGCAGGAAAGGAAGAAAAGAAAATGGAAAGAAAGTCAAAGGCAAGAAAGAAGAAAAAAAAAATCTGATGATAAGAGACTGATAGATGAGAAGGAAAAGGAGAGAGTGACAGCAGACCGGGGTAAAAAAAGAGCCAGACAATGTACCAAATGTGAGTGACCAATATGGCAGCATTGAGGATGAGAAAGACAGAGAGAGTTACATGGGCAGTACAAACAACAAATATGAACCCCTTTGTAAATACAATACTGAGTTGTTAATGAAAGCAAATATGGGTATAGGGACGGATAGATGGGTGAACAAGCTAAACAATTATGTATGTCTAAATGGAGAGTGTATCCAAGATCATATACAGGGTTGGCAGAAAATGGGCCTCTCGAAGAGTATGAAGGGATGGACACTGGGAGGAGGTAACTATGGGGAGGAAGTGGGAGGGGAGCTGCTGCATTGTAAATTTTGGTCAATGACATGAGACAAAGTATATGTGAACTGCTGTATGAAAAGTGAATTTACTCTGTAAATCTTCACCCAAATCCTAATTAAAAAATAAATAAATAAATAAATAAAAAAGAGCCAGAAAGGAAAGAATGAGGCAGAAACAGGAGAGTGAAAGGGGGGTGTGGGGAGGACTAACTGTAGTGAGCAGACCTCTGATACCAGGTGCTTTATGTACGACATTTCACATCTGTTCAATGTGCATTCATCACACATTTAAGATTTTAAGCAGGGCAGTGACTTGATCAGGTGTGCTTCTCCCTCCCATGTTCTCCTTATATTTGTATAAGTTTATGTATATGTGGTTAAGATATATATGTAACAAAACATACTGCTGCATGGAAAGTGAATTTGCTCTGTAAATCTTCACCCAAATCACAATAAAAAAAATTTATTTTTGCCAGTTCAACAACTGTTTTGGTTAGCTAGTAGCGCTTTAACAGAAAACACCACAAATGGGATGGCCTTAAAAAACAGGAGTTTAATTCTCTTACAGTTTGGAGGCTTTAAGTCCAAGTTCAAAGTGCCAGGATCTAGGGGCTGGGTGAAAGCCCCTCAGCCTTGGGCTTCAGCTTTGCCTCCTGCTCCCAGCCCACTGAAGCTGGAGGCTTTTCTTCACTCAGACAGCTGCTGGCTGCTGAGGCTGACAAGCCCAAGGTTGATAACTAAAAAGGCACAGTCCCAATGTTACCAAACCACACAGCAGGCCATTCATTCAAGTCCATTGAAAGTCCCAAGGTCAGCAGAGCATGGCAGGCTGCTGAGCAATGACACCACTACATGCAGGGGTCAAGCATGCCATAAGCTAGAGACCGTTCCCCAAGGCTTCTCCTTATATACAGGAAGGAGACCACATCCCTAAGGCAGTTACTCAGCAGCTCACAGTAAACTCCACCATGGAGTTGATCGCCAGTCTCATCATGAAGAATACTACATCCAGCTGCCCAGCCACTCAACCAGGCCCAGCCAAGGTGACACACAAACTTAACTACCACAACAACTTTTACATATACAATTTAGTTGACATTGATTACATTCTTCAAGTTGTACACCCATTCTTGCCATCCTTTTTCAAATCATTTCACCACAATTAACAGAAACTCAGTGCCCCCTAAGCAATAACTTCCCCTGTCTTTCTCTCTTCCACATCTGGAAACCACTAATAAGCTTTGGTTTCAATCTATTTGACTATTCCATGTAAGTGAGATTATACGGGATTTATCCTTTTGCAACTGACTTATTTTGCTCAGCATGTTTTCAAGGTCCACCCATGTTATGGCAAGCATTAAGATTTCATTTCTCTTCATGGCTGAGTAGTATTCCATTGTGTGTATACACCATATTTTGTTTATCCATTCATTAGTTGATGGACATTTCTGTTGTTTTCATCTTTTAGCTGCTGTGAATAGTGCTGTATTGAATACTGGTGTAGAGACTTCTGTTTACATTCCTGCTTACAATTCTTCTGGATATATACCTAGGTCTGGGATTGCTGGGTCATATGGTACTCAGATGTGCATTTTAAAAAGAGCATACTAACTGCAGAGAGGAGCATGGACGGGCCCTGTAGATAAGTTTGGAGGCTATCACAGAAATCTAGGAGAGAGATGATGCTGTCTTGGATTAGGTGGTGGCTAGACGGATGCAGAGAAGCAAACAGAATTAACACATTTTTAGGGGGAAGAAGTGAATTAGCCATTTTTACATGCTTTCATTGTACATGGTATAGTGTCTGAGGCATCTGACTGCTAACCAGAAGGGTGGCAGTTCAAACCCTCCAGCTACTCCTCAGAAGGAAGGTGGGCAATCTACTTCCGTAGTGATAGCGCCTCGGAAACCCAAGGGGGGGGTCACTATTGTTGGGTTCCCCCACGACAGGGCTCCCCCAACCCAAGTCAGGGATAACGCCACCCAAAATCACTCACGAAAGACGTCTCTTGATGCAAAAGCAGGAGGAGTTTATTCCAAGTTCCAGTGCGCTGGGGCTCGACTCATATCCCATGCAGGGGCAGAGGAGTGGAGCAGCCAGCAACAAAGTTACACAGTATTTAAAGGCAAAACTTCAAGGGGGTGGGCAGAGAGAGAGAGTACAGCTGATTGGTAAGTTTAAGTTTCAATTCTCAGAGGGAGTACAAACGATTGGTAAGTTTAAGTTTGAATTCTCAGAGGGAGTACAAACGATTGGTAAGTTTAAGTTTGAATTCTCCAATTACATGGTATGGTTGAGTTCAGGGCTTAGTCATCCTTGCCTTGCCCCTGTTCCTGGAACTGGGGCCCGCCCTTTTGCTGGCCTTAATAGTGGCCTTTTATTGCAAAACTAT
>NW_006921877.1:1713688-1716944 GCF_000298275.1 Orycteropus afer afer
CCGCCCTTTTGCTGGCCTTAATAGTGGCCTTTTATTGCAAAACTATATTAAATATTACATTTCTAATTTCGTATTTACATTTTTAATTCCACACTATGAGTTGGATCCAACTCCACGGCAGTGAGTTTGATTGGGTTTTGCCATAACCTTTATTATATTGAAACTGCCTGTTGACTTGTTTGTGTTCTTTCTGGACCTGGGCTGTCCAATATGGTAGCCACTAGTCACATGTGCTTTCAACTACTTGAAATATAGGTAGTTCAAATTAAGATGTGCTGTAAGGTATAAAATACACACTGAATTTCAAAGACTTAATTCGAAGAAGAAAAGAATATAAAATATTTTAGTCTGTATATTGATTACATGCTAAAATGATAATATGTGGTTAAATAAAAAATATTATTAAAACCAATTTTATCTGTTCCTTTTTACTTTTTTAATATGGCTATTACATATGTGCCTTGTATTTTATTCCTATTGGACAGTGTTGCTACAGACTATTAAGAACTGAAGTATCTCCAAGGCCTAGCACTCGATAAATATGTGTTGAAGGAGTAAATTATATTCAGCCAGTGCACACTCAGTTTCTGACTATGTTGATGTTGTTATGTGCCCTCTAGTTGGACCTGACTCATAGCAACTTCTCCTTGGGTTTCTGAGGCAGTATCTCTACGGAAGTAGATTGCCCCATCTTCCTTCTGAAGAGTGGCTGGTGGGTTTGAACCACCAGCCTTCTGGTTAGCAGTCAAGTGCCTTAAGCACTATGCTACCAGAGCTCCCTTCTTTCTGACTATATGCATATGTTAATGATGATGGCTTTCAGCTTCTATTTCGGCTTTTTCATGAAAAAGAATGTACTTTCTAAACCGGCTATTCCCAAATATTGCCCAGAATTTCCCACATTTTTAGAATAGTTCTGCAATTAATTTACTTATCCCTAAAATTCCAGGAATATTTTGCCTTCTTCTAAGCATGGTTTACTTTCAGCTCACTCAGTCGCTCTGGAAACTGAATGGCACAGATATGGCTCAATAATTGAGAATCATCTTAAGATTTGCATTCTAAAAGCAACCATGGAAACATGAAATCATGAAACCTACACATCAAAATCTGTAACTCTATTCTGAAGTTGTGACTTCATTATCACCAAATAT
Organism: Orycteropus afer afer; assembly: GCF_000298275.1. Classification (NCBI taxonomy): domain Eukaryota; kingdom Metazoa; phylum Chordata; class Mammalia; order Tubulidentata; family Orycteropodidae; genus Orycteropus; species Orycteropus afer. The sequence continues at coordinate 1,714,843 of NW_006921877.1, forward strand.
CTCACCATCTTGTCAAAGTCAGTGCTTCTACCGTGTTCAGGATGCTTGAGTGAAAGGAAATGAGTGCAGTGCTCAGCTGACTCCATTGTCATAGCCAGTCCGTGTGTGGACACTTGCATGTCTTTGAATAAATCAGCATGGCTCTTGTTTTATTCCCCTACAGCTTTCCATGCACTATGCTTAGCTGTCATGTCACATCAGTAAGAAAGTAAAATCTTATGAGCCAGTAGGGGTCTGCCATGTTATATTTCTCAGAACTTTTTAAATCAATTCACTAGTCTTTAAGGAAAGAGCTCAGTAAATCTTTCCACAAGTTTATAATGCTTAATTCCACTAGAAGGTATATATCCTAGAGAAATAAGAGCTGTGACAAAAACAGATACAGGCACACTCATGTTCATCACAGCACTATTCACAATAGCAAAAAGATGGAAACAACCTAAATGCCCATCAATAGATGAATGGATCAACTAACGATAGCACATATACAGAATGTAATACTACATATCGCTAAAGAACAACGATGAATCTGTGAAACATCTCAAGACATAGACGAACCTAGAGGACATTATGCTGAGGGAAATTAGTCAATCACAAAAGGACAAATATTGCATGGGACCACTATTGTAAAAAGTCAAGAAAACGTTTCACAAGAAAAGAAATATTATTTGATGGTTACCAGGGGTGGGTGGAGAAGGGAGGGCAAATCATCAACTAGAGAATAGATATATTAAGAAAAAAAAAGAAAGAAGGAAAAAAAGAATGAATATAGTTAATTAAAGAAAATTATATTACAAATAGTTGGTATATGAAGAAAAAAATAAAGACTTTACAGCCAAAGAAATAGGGGGAGGGGAACCATATTATAGATGTATATCACATAGTCAATTAATAAATACATTATTATTATTATATTATATAAAAAAAGTTTTTACTGCTTTGTAGTCTTACAGCATTAAAATAAACTATATCTCCATGCTCTGCTCCATCCTTTCCCAAACCTACAAAAGACTGAATATGGCTAAGGAAAGAAACACAAAGGAAATTGTTTTAATCAATTCTTCCATGGAATCATGTGACTTATAGAGCTCCCAGCACAAACTCTCCTAATGAATGATGTCATGGAAGCTGGAGCCCACTAATCTCTTTTGACGTGTAACGTGTAGAGAAACATTTCCCCCCCAATCTGTGTCAGCGAGCTTAGCTTTTCACTATTTAGACAAACTTCTCAAATTCCATACTGACAAGAGGTTAGTCCCTACTTACTAATTAGGTACACATTTTTTTTCCCTCCTAAAAAATTATAACCGGTCCACATTCCAAGGTCAAAATAGCCTGCATCTGGTGAAAGGATGAACACCTTCACACTAAGCTTCACTGATGAAGTCACTGTGCTGGAGGGTTCCCATCCTGGTATTTTCCCTGTGGGTATAATACAAACTGGCACACTTACTCATCCAACCAATATTTATTGAATGTTTGCCATGTGCAAAGCACTTTGGAAAATATCAATATAATTAATACTAATAGCTATCATTTAATGAGTCTATAATTCTCTAGTCTCTTTTAAATGCACAATACTGCAAGATTTTTGGTATACAGAATGACACAGAATATATGTACACGAAATCCTAAATACCATTTATAATGAAATTAAAAAGTGGGTTAGATTGTTTTGAAAAGATTGTAAGTTATATAAAACCAGTTGCCATCAAGTCAGTTCTGTCTTACGGTGACCCTGTACGTGCCAGTATAGAGTTGTGCTTCATAGGGTTTCAATGGCTGGTTTTTCATAAGTAGATCACCAGGCCTTTCTTCTGAAACACCTCTGGGTGGACTCTATCTTTCCATTAGCAGCCAGTGCATTAACCATTCGCACCACCTAGGACTCCTTTATATAAATATTTATGTGTTGTTATTGTTATGTGCTGTTGAGTCAGACCCCACTCATAGCGACCCCTCCTTGGGTTTCCGAGGCGGAATCACTACGGAACTAGATTGTCCAACCTTCCTTCCGAGGAGTGGCTGGTGGGTTTGAACCGCCAACTTTCTGGTTAGCTGTCAAATGCCTTAGGCACTATGCTACTAGAGCTCCTATAGAT
>NW_006921877.1:1717044-1729310 GCF_000298275.1 Orycteropus afer afer
TATATAATAGATACATGTATATATAATATATATGTATATATAATATAGATATTCCTTATGTGTGTGTGTACATCTCTGGTCCCTAATTTGAAAGCTTCTTGGAACTGGAATCATGATTCCCCCAATAGCGTCCTGAACTGAGAGTAAGCACTCCACTAAGAACAACATGGCAGAAAATACCTAAAATGGATGTAGCAATAAAGCAAAATTTCTTAAGTCTGAATAAATCAGCACTGTCAGGATGTTACCTATCATTGAGACTTTTTTAAATAATCTGAATCAAACCTGGGCTGAGGTTGGTATAATCTTACTCACTTGAAGCAAGGATATGCATAAGAATAAAGCGAGATAAAAATTCAAAGAAGTCACCCATGGAAATATTCATTACTTACCAGGGTGATGTTTTTGGGAGTCGGCCTCCATTTGGCAAACTTACTATGACTCCAAAATCTTACTTTAGTGTTTAGTGAAAGCAGAAGATAGAGAGCCTCGGGGCCTTATCTTGAGGGCCTATCAAAATGTAATTTACATCTAAATCTGAGAGAGGAAAAGGAAATAGGAAAAAAATATTAAAATTAAAACCGCATTTTTTTTTTTCTTCAGGTCACTTCATTTTCTGCACTCTTAATATGGCTCCCTTAATGCAGTCTGAGGCCAAGAGATCATAATGACAAAAGGAAATTGTCAATAAGAAAAGACGGCTCTTGAAAACCCAAACGCAGTCCACTGTTCTGGAGACCTCGGAACGCATCCTCAGCTTCCCCACCGCCAGCGCTCCCTCCTGGGCAACTGGCGACAGCAGAGGCGTGCACGGAGGACATTGCCCTTTCCTGACTTCTGGGCTTTCTTCTCCCGCTGCCTCCCTCTCTCTCCCGCCCTCCTTTCCCGCCGGGTCCCGCCCCCTCCACCCCGCTGCCTTTGCATCTAAACGCGCAGCCCTGCCCTGGGCTTTCATAGCTCAAGCTGCCCGGGTCCAGGCCTCCCATCCACCCACCCGCATGTCAAATGCCCTCTTTTCCCCAGAAAAGTTTCTAGACGTCAGGGACTATTTTTACCTAATGTAACCTTCCACCAAACTGGAGGGAAAAGTTACCCGAGGCCGGAGAAGGACCAAGGCGATGGGGGGCACCCGCGAGAGCTGGTTATTAGAAAAATGGTCTCTCTTCCACGAAAATGAGTAATTGGGCCCCCAAGACATAGTTTTGATTGTTAATTGTCCAAGGAACACGATGATGCTAAATATTTAAGATGGAGATTTTTTTTAAAAAGATACAAATACATTCCACTAGACAAATGGTTCTCTTCAGATCTTGGAGTTGTCACTGATTGCCATGTTACTTGTCCCTTCCAGGCCCCTGAGTCCTTATTTCACTTACAGGGGGACCAAGTTCCCTGGAAATGATTTCTTAAATCTTAGAGACAAGAGTCAAGCCTAGAAACTGCTCTTTATGCAGTTTGATGAATTCTATCTATACTCTGAATAGGTAACCTAACCGAAGGAAATACTGAGATTAGGAAAATCTACTATACTTGTATTTTCAAATTGTGGTGGCAAATGAGTTTCACACGGAGAGAGAGAAAAGAAAACTTAAAAAAGGAAAGAATGGAATACATAATAAAAATATTCTTTCATGAAACATGTTTCATGAAAGACTACTGAATGTGTGTGCCGAGCCGAGATGTAGAATATATTTCTTACTAAGGATTGCTGTCAAAAATGTCTGAAAAACAGTGGAATTATTTTAAGATGCTTAAATTGGCAAGGTTTGAAAAGTCACTTAATTTACTTCTCTGTGCTTAGTATTTCATTTAAAGAATAGTACAGACTCTTAATTATCTTTCTTAATGTTTTCCTTTTCTTTCTGGTATCTCAACATTTGCTATCAATGATTTGTGAATAATTTTGTCTCTTTAAAGCTATTATTTCAGTAAAGAAAGCTATAACGTATAAAATAAGGCAATTCTGCTAAGGTTCTCTTTTCTCAATGGCTCCCACTCTACCTTGTCACCCCAGGCCGCACACACATTCCCAATGTGTCCAAAAGGGCTGTCTCCAGTGTGGTCCCAGAGAAGGTTGGGTTTGCTGGAATGTCACATAACCAAATGCCCCCATTGATCTATTTTATTTTTAAATTTAACATTTCTTTGTCTCTTTTCCCATATTATTATTAAAATTTTGTCCTCCTAATGAGAGCTCTGGTAGCTTAGTGCCTAAGGTACTTGACCAGAAGGCTGTCAGTTCAAACCCACCAGCCATTCCTCGGAAGGAAGGTTGGGCAATCTACTTCCGTAGTGATATTGCCTCAGAAACCCAAGGAGGGGTCGCTGTGAGTCGGGGGGTCTCACTCATCCGCACAGAACAACTACCATGGGAGCTCTGGTGGTGTAGTGCCTAAGGCATTTGACTGCTAACCAGAAGGCTGGCGGTTCAAACCCACCAGCCACTCCTTGGAAGGAAAGTTGGGCAATCTACTTCCATAGTGATACTGCCTCGGAAATCCAAGGAGGGGTTGCTATGAGTAGGATCCCACTCGATGGCAGTGTGTTTGGTTTGGTTTGTTTTTCTTCCTCCCATTATTCACAAATTATTGACAGCGATCCCTCCTTGTGTTTCAGAGGCAATATCTCTACAGTAGATTGCCCAATCTTCCTTCTGAGGAGTGGCTTTTGGGTTTGAACCACCAGCCTTCCGGTTAGCAGTCAAGTGCTTTAGGCATTAACATCACCACAGCTCCCTATTGAGATACACACTCACTTCATTCTTGCCTCTTTCATTAGTTCAACATTTGGATCAGAAAGCCCATGTGTATGTGTGGAGTAAGGGTGCTGATGGCTGGGAAACATTCCACATTGCCAATAGTGAGTCACTGGCCCACTAACAATAATAGTGCATTATTATTATTCACATTTATAGATTAATAGCTAACATTTACTCAACACTCTTCTGTGGTAAACACCTTACATGTATTAGGTCACTGTATCCTCCTAATAATCCTATCTTGTAGTAGAAGGAACTGAGGCTTAGATAAGGGTAAGTAACACACTAATTAGTGGTTTAGGCAACATTCAAACCACCATCTGACTTCAGAGTCCCATACATCTTCCTTGCCTATCAGTGCACAGACTTGACAGGACCCTTCAACTGCTGTTTGGACTCTTCTTTGACTTTCACTTACTGACTCACTGAATAAGGACCTTGTGACTAAAAGTCAATTGTGGTATCAATGAGAAATTATATTTTATGTCCCTTGAAGTCATGCCTTGTTAATTGGAATCTGAAGTACACCAGGCGCACTCTACAGATCTTTCCTACTAGGCAGAAGAGGGTAATTGCAAACATGTGCTGAGGGAGGGGAATGACTCTCAGGATACCCTGGGTAAAATGTTGAAAGCGCTGTACACATATGTGTCGTGGGAGAGAAGAAAAGCAAATACTGTTAATTTATTTAACTAGTTTTCTTTCCCATACAATTTAGCACTCACATCATGGATCAGGATACTATTCAGCTGGTTATTCAATATTTTGACTGTCAACCCTACCAATAAATCAGTTTGACATAAGGAAGTCAAGGAGTTGTTGGCAATCTATGAAGGAAAGGAACAGGGGATAGGGGAGAATTTTAGTGCAATTAGGAAAATTTTATATATATATAAGCTCTGGTAGTGCACTTGACTGCTAACCAGAAGCAGAAGGCTGGTGGTTCAAACCCACCAGCCACTCCTCGGAAGGAAGGTTGGGCAATCTACTTCCGTAGTGATAGCGCCTCAGAAACCCAAGGAGGGGTCACTGTAAGTCAGATCTGACTCCACGGCAATGCTCGCACTCAGTATAAAAAATGAAACATTACTAATACAGTGGAAACTTCCAGTGAATCACTTTACAAATGCTGCTTTCAGTACGTTGAACCATACAAAGTGGATGATATTTGATTGTTTTGACCTACAAAAAAATACTGACAATTTTATATGATTCAGCCTCTCATATTTGATTTATCTGTTGTGGGCCTGAGTTGTACTTTTATCATTCTGTTGCCTGCTTGGAATGCCTTTCTTCCTCTTCCTAATGCAACCACATATTACCCATTCTTGAAGACAAGATCTGAACCCCACTCTCTCCAAGAACTTTTCACTAAAGATTTGAACCTACATATATATAGCTTCCTTTTCTCTTTTCAGAATTAATGTCTGTCTCATAGCTTTAGCATAATTTTATATGTCATATCTTTAAATGTCTAAACTACAGAAATTGTTGTTGTTATGTGCCATCAAGTTCGCCCCGACTCATAGTGACCCCTCCTTGGGTTTCCGAGGCAGTATCACTACGGAAGTAGGATTGCCCAACCTTCCTTCCGAGGAGTGGCTGGTGGGTTTGAACTGCCAGCCTTCTGGTTAGCGGTCAAGTGCTTTAGCCACTATGCTACCAGAGCTCCTAAACTACAGAAATTAGCACTTGGTAATATATTAGGAGCTCTGGTAGCATAGCGTCTAAGGCACTTGACTGCTAACCAGAAAGGGGCAGTTCAAACCCACCAGCCACTCCTCAGAAGGAAGGTTGGGGAATCCTCCTTTTGTAGTGATACTGCCTTGGAAACCCAAGGAGGGGTTGCTATGAGTCGGGCTGACTCGAGGCACATAACAACAACAACAATATTATGTTATCCATTATGCTGTTTTGTTCATTAACATGTGGAATGTTTCTAAATAAATACTTGCCTGATTATAAGGAGTGCTGGTGGCATAGTGGTTAAGTGCTCAACTGCTAACTGAAAGGATGGAGGTTTGAACCTAGCAGATACTCCATGGGAGAAAGATAAGGCAGTTTGCTTACTAAAGACCTTGGAAACTCTATGGGGCAGTTCTACTCTGTCCTATAAGGTTGCCATGCATGAATTGGAATCAACTTGATGACAATGCGTTTGGGTTTTTTTTCAGTTTTGTCTGATTATAGACAATAAACTAATTTGTTGGAAATTGTTACTTAAAATACTTTTGTAAAAGATGATTGAGCCCAAGGCCCAAACGATTTAGAAGAGAGAACTCGGAGAATTCTGGGAAAGAATTATATTAGGCAGCCTATCATCCATGTTATCATATCCCATAAAATACTTACACTATGATAGAAGGTATTTCAAGAAATAATAATAAAAGCTATATCATTTATGGAATAACTCCTGTAATCCAGGTACTGTCCTAGATATTTTATAAATTATATCTCTAATACAACAACTCTGAGATGTAGATAGTATCAAGCTCTATCCAGTTCACATGCTCCTCCATTTTTAACCAGATAAGTGTCCTGTCCTGGGGTGATTCCTTATTCTTTTAATTCAACCTATGTTAATGTGTGACTCAAGACAGTTAATTAACAAATTAATGTTGCATTAACAAATCAATTCTGGAATCTCAGTGACCAATAAAAGCTTTTGTTGTTGTTCTCACAAAGTCCAATGTGTGTGGGGCAACTCACCAGTGCAGCTCTCCTCCATGCGAAGACTCAGAGATCTAGGCAGCATCTATTTTGTGGTCCTCCACCACATTGAAGGGAACTCTGGTAGCATAGTGGCTAAGGCACTTGACTGCTAACCAGAAGGCTGGGGGTTCAAACCCATCAGCCATTCCTCGGAAGGAAGATGGGGCAATCTACTTCTGTAGTGATACTGCCTGGGAAACCCAAGGAGGGGTCGCTATGAGTCGGGTCCGACTCGACAGCACATAACAACAACAACAACACAACAAACCACATTGAAGGGGAAGAGAGGAGGTAGGCTAGCCTTTAAGTGCACTGGGCTGGAAGTAACACACATTTGCATTCCCATTCCCATTTGCCAGGATTCAGTCTTCGGGGCCCTAATACAATTGCAAGGGAGCAGTTGGAGTGCTAGAAAATCAGAGATAATGTCTTCAATCCCGATGACAACAAACAAATCAAGTGAAATCGACTGAGGTAGCTGTGGAGCTCTGGTAGTGCCTAACGTATTTGACTGCTAACCACTCCTCGGAAGAAAGGAAGGAAAGTTGAGCAATCCACTTCCATAGTGATACTGCCTCAGAAACCCAAGGAGAGGTCACTAGGAGTCGGATTCTACTCGATGGCAGTGTGTTGCGTTGTTTCTGTTGCGTTTGAGGTAACTGTGTCATCTGGTGATTTTGTTTTAGGTCCTAAAGGTTTCTGGACTTCTCCAAATGTTGAGAAATATCTTGACAAAGATAAAGAAACAGGAAAAAAAAAAAAAAAAAGTAATAATAATAAGCCACTTGTTAGAGTGAGAAGAATCTCTGGTTCTTTGGGTTCTCGTATTCTTATGATTATCAACAAATCTTCTGCAGAAGACAGGGAATGAAGCATCTTGCCCAAGGAACCCAGAGCCTGAGGTTCTTTCTCTGGGATTCATACACAGGTCCACAGATGGACTTCAAGTCTGAAGGTGCATGCAAAATTTTGTGTATATGTACAAAGTGAATTTTTCTGGGAGAAATAATCCATAGTTTTCAAGGGGTTCATAATGCATTTATTTCACTTTTCTAAGCAAGAATAAGACCTTTGTGGTTAGAAGCAGTAGCAATCAGAGGCTGCTATGAAGCAAGGTGTGTAGGAAAGAGGAAACTCATATTCACACCTGATTCACAGTACTTACATACTGCTGCAGGAAAACCTAGAAATGAGAATTGTTTCCTGGATGGATGAAGGTTAAATCATTTTCCTCCTATAAAATGATTTTAAATTGGTGAATCTTGGCACTTTCACATTTTCAGATTTTATAACCTTCATGTTGCAGGCAATAGAAAAGGCATTAAAAATGGATCTTTGGCTGTTTTAGGAGATGAACTCCTTGCCACTTCTAACCTCTACTGTACATACTCAACAGTAAGAGGAGACCCCAAAAAAATCTGACCACTAATCTATGCCAAAAACCTTTGAAACTTAATTCTGAAGGGTACCTCAGTTTCCTCATCTGTGAAATAATTATATGAATCCTCATAATTCTTCCAAAAAATGAATTGGCAAGTTACTTACTGTCCACTGTTGTATTCTGGAAATTATCCATGACTATAATAAAATGTAAATATTACTTAATTGGAAAAGAATATATCCTAGAGAAAAATAGAAATGTTTATTAAACTTTACTTTGCAGCCTATTATAATAAACAAGTCACATATCCAGTGTGCCTATAAAGTCATCTAATTCATTTTTCCATGAAGCTTTATGTAATCACTATGATTACCTTAGGAGCTCGGCACCTGACTGCTAACCAGAAGGCTGTCAGTTCAAACTCACCAGCCACTCCTCGGAAGGAAGGTTGGGCAATCTACTTCCGTAGTGATACTGCCTCGGCAACCCAAGGAGGGGTCATCGAGTCAACTCGACGGCACATAACAACAACAACATGATTACCTTATAATTATATCTGCTCAATTCTGTAACAATCTAGATGAAACCACTATGGCTTTTTTCCTATGTCTCTTAAATAACACTAATTTAATTCAAAGTTTAAATCATTATCTCATTAAGTCACGTAGCAGCTCACACTGAAATCTTCATGGCTGATGAAGTTGCTACTCATGTATTTCTTACAAAATATATTCCCAAGGTAGACCTTCAATTGTTTCTGAAAGCTAATGAGAAACTCTTCTTCATAAAACCAATCTGAATCTTCCTCAGGCTATTTCTCACTTCATGAGTCTCTAGGAAAGTGTGCAAGCTTCTCTAAAGATAAAGAGGTAGTAAACAGTATTCCTAAATAAAATCCAGCAGTAGCCCTCTGAGATCCCCATTTTTCATCTGCTACTGGTCAAGCATAGATTTTCACTTGTTCTTTATTTCACGACAATTCCCCTGTTTGGGTTAGGCATTTCAACATCATCCTTTCCACCCATATATGTTGATTTCTTTGACTCCTGAGCTCAGTATAATCAGTTGTCAACCTTTTTTGAGCTGGGAGTACTTCTTGCTATGTGCCGTGGAGTCAGACCTGACTCATAGCGACCCTTCCTTGGGTTTCCAAGGCAGTATCTCTACGGAAGTAGATTGCCCAACCTTCCTTCTGAGGAGTGGCTGGTGGGTTTGAACCATCAGCCCTCTGGTTACCAGTCAAGTGCCTTAGGCACTACGCTAAATGATAAAAATATTTGTACTGTTGAGTTTCCAGCTTTGACCACCATATGGATTAAATTATGTCTTCCCAAAATATATGTCGCAAATCCTGACTGCTAGGTTTGTGGTACAGGAGCTCTGGTAGCATAGTGCCTAAGGCACTTGACTGCTAACCAGAAGGCTGGCGGTTCAAACCCACTAGCCACTCCTCCGAAGGAAGGTTGGGCAATCCTACTTCCATAGTGATACTGCCTCGGAAACCCAAGGAGGGGTCGCTCTGAGTCCAGGCGACTCAAAGGCAAATAACAACAACAACAGGTTTGTGGTTATAATCTCATTTGGGAATGGGTTGTTTTTGTTACGTTAATGGGCAGGATTAGTGCTGGTGTATTTTGAGTCAATCTCTTTTGAGATACAAAAGAGATTAAACAATCAAGCAAAGAAGAGATGGGGAAGAGAGATGCCAAGCTACATGGAGATCTACAAGGAATCAATCAAGCTAACAAGACAAGGATCCTCCCACAGAGCCAGCAGAGAGAGCAAACCTTCCCCTAGAGCTGGCACCCTGAATTTGGACTCCCAGCTACCTAAATTGATAGAAAATAAATTTCTGTTTATTAAAGCCACCCATTCATGGTATGTCTGTTATAGCAGCACTAGAGAGCTAAGACAATCACTCTGAGTGTGTGCTATAAGGGCAAGGATGTCCTTTCTTAAAGAAACCTGGCAGTGTCCCCCAAGAAGCAGCTTTCTGCCTAGACTGACCTCTCAATCCTCCCACCCTCATCCACCACACACACTGATCACCCTTACACTGAACTTGAACAGTAAATGATTGGGTCTGTATATTGCAAAATGACATCACAGAGGGCACCCTTGGTTCCCTGATTTTGAAGACATGTTGAAGCTATTTATCTGTCTTGACACTCTCCTAGCTACAGTTGGCTCCAATTTTCAACCTGTGGCAAAAACTATAAGCCAACAAGACAAGTGTTTCCGTAAACTGTACAAAGAAAGAGAGAGAGAGAGAAGAAACAGTCTCCTAGTACCTAACTGTGAAACATCCAACTTGAGACTTAAGTCAACCTTTGGCCTTTCTTAGAAATCCTTATGAGAAGGATTCAATTATTTTTCAGTTGGTCATTGACGATCGGGGTAGCTTTTTTAGCAACAGTATTGCAGTTTGATTCTTTGGATATACCAAATGTATTGGCTTTCAGACCCCTTCCCAATACGTTATAGAGGTATATGTGAATTGATTTCTATGGATTTGAGCCAGGTTATTTGTTCTACTCCTTGGATTTCCCATCTGTTAACCCTATTAACATGGTTCAAATATAAGAAAGACCACAGCTATCAATTCTATTACTTCAAGCTAGAAACTGTGTTAGCTGATGACAGCAAAATGTCCCAATACTGTCCAAATTAATATTGGCATTCCCTGTTTAATAGAGGGAATACATTTCTGGCAATGGGAGTGCTAACTGTATAATCCTTTAGAAATGTTGCTCCAGTGTTGTTTCTTTTCCCCCCCAGTAAGAGCTCTGGTGGCATAGTGCTTAAGGCATCTGACTGCTAAACAGAAGGCTGGCAGTTCAAACCTCCCAGCCACTCCTTGGAAGGAAGACTGGGCAATCTACTTCCGTAGTGATACCGCCTTGGAAACCCAAGGAGGGATTACTATGAGTTGGATCTGACTCCATGGCAGTGAGTTTGGTTTTTTGGTGCTGAAGTTAGAAAAGGCTTCCACCCATAAGTTCTTCCAGCTAGCAGTCATTCAATTGTTGACCAATCTTCCAGGCTTTGGCATTGTTAAGATATCTTTCATAATGCCAAAGGACTTATTCCATTCTCTCATTGCCTGATCTTTCTTTAATTATTGTGGTGAAAATAAATATAACAAGACATACACCATCTCAATAATTTCTGCGTGTTCAGTTCAGTGACATTGATGGCATTCTTCAATTGGATACTCATTCTTACTATCCTTTTCCAAATCACCCCACCATCATTAACATAAACTTAATGTCCTCCAAGCATAAACTCTCAAGTTTCCTATCCCCCCTCCCAACCCTTGTAATCACCAATAATCTTTGGTTTCTATGTATTTGCTTATTTCCCCTAAGTGAGATCATACAATATTTGTCCTTTTGCAATTGACTTATTTCACTCAGCATGACTTTTTCAAGATCCATCCATGTTGTGGGATGGGTCAGGACTCCATTTCTCTTTATGGTGGCGTAGTAGGCCACTGTGTGTATGCACACAGTGTTTATCCATTGATAAACAGTTTATCCATTGATCTGTTGATGGATGCTTCTGTTGTTTCCACTTTTTGCCTACTGTGAAAAGTGCTGCAATGAACATTGGTATATAAGTTACCTGTAGATCTTTACCTTCTGTTTCCTCAAGCATTGCCTCCAGCTCCTGCAAAGCTCCCATTTTTAACCTTCAGCACCACAGTCTTCCTTTATTTCTTTGCAGCAGGCATAATAGCTCTTTCACTCACACACTTTTTGTTAGCCATTATTGGTCAAAACAGACTCCTAGGACACAGATTAAATGACAGAAAAGTGGGTGACAAAGGAGTAAACAACACATTACAGAGCACACTCAGTTGAAATAGCTTCACAACTCCCACCCTGGTCCAGGCCACCATAATCTCTTACCTGGATTATTGTAATAGTCTCCAAACTGGTCTCTCTGCATCTTCCCTCAAGTTATTCTGCACAAGCAGCCAAAATGATTACTTAAAAATGTCAGTCATGTGATGTTACTCCTTTGTTCAAAATCCTCCAATGACTTCACTTTCACAGCAAAACTTGAACTTTATTTCACTTTCTTCAGCTCTTTGCTCAAATGTCATCTTAGTAACAAGGCATTCTTCAACTACCCTACTTAAAAGAGTAAGTTTCCTACTCCCATCCCTGTACCACTTTTCCAGCCTTCCCTATCCTGCCCTGTATCCCCTCCATAGTACCTATCATGGTATGACACATTATATACAGATGATGATGTTCTTCCTAAGAGTAACTAGTTCAAATTACTGTTTGTGGTATGAAATGGAATGAAGTGAGGTGAAAATGGGTGGCTACTATGCGTGTGTGTGTGTGTGTGTGCGCGCACAGGTACATGATTTGAAATGCCTATTTTCTCTGCCTGTTTTCAAAGTCTGGTGGCTTGAATGGTTCTATAATGGAGTGTGTGTAAAGAGAAGGAATGTCTATGGTTCTGGATTTCCCCAATCTTACACCAAATACCTTGATTTAGCATTTAACTTGGAGCAAACATTTGTGTACAGCTGAAAGGGCATCAACATTTCCCAGATATCCAAGGAAAAATTTTTCTTTAAAAATTTGCTTTATTAAAATTTGATCATCTTCTAGGAAACAATAGGAGCTCTGGTAGCATAGTGCCTAAGGCACTTGACTGCTAACCAGAAGGCTGGTGGTTCAAACTCACCAGCCATTCCTCAGAAGGAAGGTCGGGCAATCCTACTTCTGTAGTGATACTGCCTTGGAAACCCAAGGAGGGGTCGCTATGAGTCGGGGCAGAAAATAACAACCACCACCAGGAAACAATAAAGGACCAAATTCTTTGGCTACTTGGAAAAGAAGTTTGTTTTTGTTTTGGGAAAAATAACAGGTGTATGGTCTTGAATGGATGCAATCATTTTCTTTGGCCAACCTATCACATTCTGGATTGAAGCAAAAAAGCATGGGTGTGGAGTCTATGGTTTCTAAAATTGGAGATCTCTGCTGAGTGTATTCACAACGGTTTCAGAGCTGTTTTCAAAATAATAATCAAGATTATGAATCTTTCCAGAATTCAGAAGATTTGAGGGTAAAAATGGCTTTTAAAAGTTCTTTACTTAAACAAGACTATTTGTCACAAAGTTCCTTGGCTGAACGTCTTTTGAGGAACATTGAGTGCCATTTTGCTGTCTTTGTTCCAGTAATAGTTGTTGGTGTCACTGGGCCTCACCATCTGGCCTGTAACATAAAGTTTCCTTCTTGATTAGGTACAGGCCTTGAATGGGATGTGGGGAAGACTCCCCAAATTTCCCTGGAAAGTCTAGGCAAGTTAATTGGGGAATATTTTCTTTGGACTATCCATTTCTCCGACAAAAATGTGTATATTACTTCTGAAGCCAGTTCTTTTTACACTAAAAAA
>NW_006921877.1:1730540-1734184 GCF_000298275.1 Orycteropus afer afer
TAGCTGAGCTGATCCCTTGTGTTATGCAATCTCTAGTTGATTTAATAGTACATCCCAAGCCTTAGTACACTCCAGTTAGTTTACAAAGTCCCCTCCCTCGGCTCCAGAATCTCTTTTGGGATGGCGCCGTGATTTATAAAATGGGATGGGGCGGAGAATCGTTATTATTCTGATAATTATATTCTGCCGCGTTGGGCGCCATGTTTATCCCAGGGACTATTTTCTCTGGATTCTTGGCTCAGACTGTAAAGTAGTAACGTCGTTATCTACCTGGTTTTCATCCTTTCTTGGTACTGTCCGGATTGTTTTCCCGTCAATCGTGGGATTTTTCTCGAACTGTTAATGAAACTGAAAGTTTCTCCGCTCGCTTGTCTTGGGCATTCTTCCTCAAAAAAAGGTAGAGCTAAAAAAGGCCTTGTCAATTCTTTAGCTTTATATCGTTTTCGAGATGAAGTTGAGATACAGTTGGACTATATCAGCACAACCTTCTCGTGGCAGACTGTGACCCGACACTCTAGATTCTTTTAGACACATTTCAAAATCTCACAGAATGCAGTTTTACTTTTCAAGGAATTTTCCCAACTAGATGAAAGGGAAACAGCGGGGGTGAGGAGAGCAGTTTCTTGGTGAATGACAATTTCGAGATCATTTGCTCTTGGGACTGGGGAATTGGACTTGAATTCGAACTACTTAACACAATTGCCCTCGGGAGTGCATAAAAAGTACGTGGGAGGTTGCTAAATGTGCAGCGTTTTGGGGCCTTCATCCCCCGAAAACTATTTGGGTGGAATGGAGTGGGATTGTCCTTTTCTCTACATTTTTAACCAGCGACCCCTCAGATGATCCTGTTTAAGGTTGCCGCCACATTAAGGATTATTGATCTTCGCATAAAGATGCTCAAAATATAGATAAAACGGTTAAATGACAATCTGTGCCCTTGGTTTGTCTCCTCTTTCTTGGTCTGTGTTGGTGGTGTATCCCAAACTAAGGAAACTAACAGAATGAGACTCTTGTGATGAACAGGACTTGTAAGAGTTTGGACCTGTGCCTTAAACCACTGAGTGGTATATAAAATTTAGGAAAGCAGTTTTCCAAGCGTGATCTATTCACCCCTGGGAATCCCATACAGTTTCAGGGAGCCAGCATGTCAAAACTATTTTGAAAATAATAACTTACTAATTTATTAATCTTTTTTGTTGACATTTGCATTGATAGCCCAAAAGCAATACTGGTAAAACTACTGATGATGCCGTAGCACAAAGCAAGGCAGTGGCACTAAACTCTGCCTTACTTGAGAATGTCCGTGATGAAACAGTAAACATTGATTTTGTTGAATCTCAACCTTAGAATACAGGTTTTTTTTAAGAATCTGTCAGGAAATGGGAGGTATGCGTGAAGCACTTAATGCTGCTTACCAAGGTATGATCCTTGTTAGAAGGAAAAGCACTTGTGAGATAGAGTTGCTTCATGGAACAGCATTTTTAGTTGAACAGTTGACAAACTATGGTTTTTCAGACTTGAGTATTTTTGGTAGACATTTTCTGGAAAACGAGTGAAGTACTTGAGTGAGTTTGTCACTCGAGGAAAACATTTGAAAGTATTTGTTACCAATGATAAAATTCTGTTGAAAACTAGAATTTTAAAAAAGTTGACAGCTTGAATTTTGACAGCTTCCCAATACATGAAAGAATTTTCTGGTAATGTCAGTGGTTAGGGACTGATTTTTTTGATATTGTATAATGAAATGTATTAACGTTTGGAAGATCAAAATTTAGTCAATCTATGTTTTCCAAATGATCTATGTATAATGGTACAGAATGACACATGGGTAAAGAAAGATCATTTCAAAATGCAAGATAGACCAATGGATTTAAATGTAACAGCATGAAAAGTTGATTGATAGATTTCCGGTTCCTCAATGCATCCTACAATTTGTTGAATTTGGTATGAAAGAATGTCCACAGTTAATCTGAAAGGGTTATTAAAATTCTTCATTTTTCCTACTAAAGATTTGTATGAGGCCAAATTTTTCATTTGCTTAACCAAAACAACATATAGGGAGATACTGAATAAAGAAGAATGAAAGATTCTCCCTAAATGTGAGAATCCAGTTATCTTCCATTAGGCTATAGACATAGGAGAGTTGTAAAAATATAAAACAATGTTACTCTTTTTACTAATTTTTTTTAAAAAATAGTAATTTTTATTGAAAATGTTATTTATGTTAACACGTAATAGGCTTATTTTTAAAAGGATGTATAATTATTTACAGTTTGTTTTAATTTTAGAATGGTAAATATCAGAAAATGTAACCCACATAAATAAAAGTGCTTTGGGATCCTGAATAATTTTTAAGAGTATAAAGAGGTCCTGAGACCAAAAAATTTGAGAATTGCTGATCTAGGGTAACTTTTGGGTCTGTTTTGTGCTTCTCCTTTTCAGGTCATTCAGATCTACATTTAGGAGTTTCTGGGGAATTTACAGATGTTCATTTGAATTAATATTGGAAGAGGCAGTGACTTTGGGAAAAGTGTGCATTCTAGGGTGAAAGGGCTTGGTTTGAATCCTGGCTGGGATTCGAACCTAGGGTAATGAGGGTAGAAGTGGTTCAGTGGTGGAATTCTTGTCTTCAGTGTGGGAGACCTGGATTTGATTCTGGCCAATGCACCTCATGTACACCCACCATCTGACTTCTATGGTGGTATCTCTCCTCCTCTAACTTCAGAAGGGGGGACAGAATCACAATCAGCAGCATCCGCCCAGGGCTGGTTCCTGTAAGGTTGAGGTCAGGCATGCTGCCACACTCCAGTCTTTTTATCAAGTCTAACACCAGCTGACCTTCCTAAGGCACTCTACTTCTCTATTGGTTTCAATAATTCATTGCATTAGCCACACAGAACTCACAGACAATACTCATGATTATGGGGTTTATTAGGGAAGTTATAATTCAGGTTTAGGAACACTCAGGATAACAATTTTTCAATCAGGACAACTTTTTCTCAGCCGTGCCATAGTCATATAGTGTTGGGCTAGTGTTAACAGAGTTCTTTTAGCTTTGCCGATAGGTACCCAGAGAGGCACCCCACTCCACCAGCAAGTCGTCTGCCCAAAGGCACTCAACTTTCTTGGTCCCTGGGCCAGGAAGTCTGCTGCTCCATCTCATGCTGGTCTCTTGGTTCTGCACCTGTGTCTCACGGGGCATAGAGCCTTTGATAGCTAACTCTGCTGCCACTATCCCTCTGCTAAGGAGGTCCAGTGCAGGGATCTTGGGTCCAAGGACACACTCCTATTGCTGCTTCTCTGTTGATAGTAGTGAGAGCCCCCTTCCACCTCTGGCATGTCTCATTTTATCCCTAGTGGAATGGGAAAACTGACCAGTCTTCATGTTAGGATTCTTATTTCCATGGTCACACTCACATAAGGGTGCCATAGACCTTATTTACGTTGTTAACCAGCTCTTCATTGCCCTTGGTAGGCCATAAGCACCTCATATTTGCATAGTGTCACCCAGTCATCTGGTGGGAGTCACAAAGACCAAAGCTAGAAGAGCCATATTAAATAATTTTCTGCACTACAGTCTATAAAATGGATAGGGTATACTGTTGTGAGACTTTTTTATTTATTTATTTATTTATTTATTTTTT
>NW_006921877.1:1736129-1740954 GCF_000298275.1 Orycteropus afer afer
ATTTATTCCCAAGTATTTTATTTTTTTGGTAGTTATTGAGAACGGTATTGATTTTCTTATTTCTTTTTCAGCAATGTCTTTGCTGGTGTAGAGGAATCCAACTGATTGTGAGACTTTTTTTTGAGAGAATGTATAAAGTGTACAAAAATGCCTTGCATATCAAACAGTAAAATAAAATGTATTTCTATATTATTTTTGTTTTTATTCTCTATATTTGCCTTTTTAAATTAATTTTTGTAGAAGGTGGAGATTCCTGATACAAAATTAAAAACTCTAAAGCTAATTAGAAAAGGAGCTCTGGTGGCATAGTGCCTAAGGCATTTGACTGCTAACCAGAAGGCTGATGGTTCAAACCCACCAGCTACTCTGCAGAAGGAAGACTGGGCAATCTACTTCTGTAAAGATTTACCGTCTCAGAAACCGAAAGGGGGTTGCTCTGAGTTGGAATTGACTCATTGGGAGTGAGTTTAGTTTTTGGTTCAAAGTTATTTGTTGCTTCTATCATGTTACAAAGCTATCTCTGGTAAGACTTCATAGATTGTTTGGTATTCTAGTTTTATGATGGTAAGACATACCCACAAAAACAAGTTTTACATGCAACTAAGGGAGGAGAAGAGATGAGAAGGACTAACCTATTGCTAGGATTTAACAGACTTAAATGAAATTGAGGTTGTAGAAATAGAATTTAGGCAGTATACAACTGTGAGTAAAGAAACACTTTCCATAAAGATAGGCACTCTTCTTGAAAGTAGGACTCTTAAATTGAGACTTTACTACTTTAGTTGTTGCTTTAGTAAAATGCATGTATCTAATATGTGAGTGCTTTTTCACTTCTGTAGTGATATTGCCTTTGAAACCCAAGGGGGGGGGTCGCTGGGAGTCAGTTTCGACTTTACGGCAATGAGGTTTTTTTTTTTTTCTTTTTTTTGTTGTGAAATGTGTATAACAGATCATCTGCCAGTTCAACCATTTTTTATTTTTTCCAATTCAGCCATTTTTACACGTACATTTCAGTGACATGAATTACATATTGACCATGTTCTGCAACCATCAGTACTATCCATTCCCCAATTTTTTCATCATCCTTAACAGAAAATTCAGTATTCCTTAAGTAATACCTCTACATTTTCCCCTTCCACCTGCCCTTGGTAACCACTAATAAACTTTGCTCTCTATGCATTTGCCTGTTACGCTTATTTCATGGGCGCTTTGGTAGCATAGTGCCTAAGGCATTTGACTTGTTAACCAGAAGACTGGCAGTTCAAACCCACCAGCCGCTCCTCAGAAGGAAGATGGGGCAGTCTACTTCCTTAGTGATACTGTGCTGGAAACTGAAGGAGGGATTGCTATGAGGTGGATCCGACTCGATGGCAGTGAGTTATAAGTGAATTGGTACAGTATTTGTCCTTATATGTCTCGCTTAATTTCACTCAGCATAATGTTTTGAAGGTTCATCCATGTCTTGCCATGTACAAAAACTTCATTTCTCTTTTTGGCCAAATAATGTTTTGTTGTGTGTGTATGTATATACCACATTTTATTCATCTATTCATCTGTTGCTAGATACTAGGGTTGTTTTCACCTTTTGGCTATTGTGAATAATGGCTTCAATGAGTATTGTGTACAAGTAACTATTTGAGTCCTTGCTTTCAAATCTTTTGGTTATAGATCCAGGATTGGAATTGCTGCATAATATGATAATTCTGTGTTTAACTTATTTTAAAGGACCTCCACAGTGGCTGCATCATTTTACAGTCCCACCAGCGTGGATGAGGATTCCAGTTTTTCCACATCCTCACCACATATGTTATTTTCTGTTTTTCTGATAATAAATGCCTGAGTGAGTACGAAGTGGTGTCTCATTATAGTTTAGGTTTGCATTTCCCTGATAACTAGTGGTTAAGTGCTTGGCTGCCAATTAGAAGGTTGGCGGTTTGAACCCCACCAGCTGCTCTGTGGGGGAGAGATGTGGCAGTCTGCTTCTGTAAATATTTAACAGCCTTGGAGACCTTTTGGAGCATTTCTTCTCTGTTCTATAGGGTCACTATGAGTTGGCATTGAGTTGACAGCAATAGGGAATGACTGATGAATGGGAATCCTTGGGTAGTGCAAACAGGAGAATTGGGAGGAGTCCATGTAGAGGTGCCTTGCAAGAAAGGTCTGGTGGTCTACTGAAAAATCAGCCATTGAAAACCTATGGAACACATTTCTACTCTAACACACATGGCATTACCATGAATCAGAATTAATTTGGAAGCAACTTTTTTTGCTGGTGTAAATGTTCATCTTACATGCCTGTCTGTCGTTTGGCTGGAAGCCAGGGGAGTGATTTCATTTCCGGCCTGAAGGGTGACTAGGGACCATAGTCTTGGGGGTTTCACCAGTCTCAGACCAGTAAGCCTGGTCTTTTTTTTTTTTTTTTTTTAATGATTTTGGGTTTTGTTCCACATTTTTCTCCCGTTCTACCCAGGATCTCCTATACTGATTGTTTTCCTAGTGGAGACAACTTTTTTTTTTTAAATGTTTTTTAATTTTATCATTATTATTTTAATTGTGCTTTGGGTGTAAAATTACAAAGCAGATTTGTTTTACATTCAATAGTTAGTGTACCTTTGATTTCGTGGCCCCGATTACCATCCCCAACCATAAAAAACTCTCCCGTGTGACTATCCTCTTCCTGTGTCCTTCTTACCTATGCATCCTGTCTGTCCAGCTTTCCCTCTGTGTGAATGCTGCCTCTGTCTCATGGCTGGTTGATTTAAGGGGTGCATCTCCATAGAGTAGATGGGTGCCTCTCCCTGGGATAGGTGTTCTGCACATAGGTCTTTCTGCTGTTGGGCTGAAAGCCAATCCATGGAAGTTTGAAGGATAACCTGGGGCCATAGACTCAAGGGTTCTACCAGTCTCTATGTGACCAGTAATTCTGGTGGTTTTCGTGTTTTTTAATTTAATTTTAATTGTTCCACAATTTTTGGAGGCAACTGTTTTTAATGACTAACAATGTTGTTTATCTTTTCATGTGCTTATTGGTCATTTATATATCTTTGGTGAGATGTCTATTCAAATCCTTTCGCCAGTTTTTAAGATACTACTGAAAAGGAAAATTACAGACCAATATCCTTCATGAATATAGATGCAGAAATCTTCAACAAAATCCTAGCCAATAGAATCCAACACTGTATCAAACAAATAATACACCATGACCAAGTGGGATTCTTACCAGGTATGCAAGGATAGTTCAACATTAGAAAAACAATGTTAATCCGTCATAAATACAGGAACAGAACTACATGATCATATCTAAATTGATACAGAAAAGGCATTTGATAAAATCTAACACCTATTCTTGATAAAAACTCTCAGGAAAATAATAATAGAAGGGAAATTCTTCAACATAATAAAGGTCATACATGCAAAACCAACAGCTGATATTATTCTCAGTGGCGAGAGACTGAAGAATTTGCCTTGTAAATGGGAACCAGACAAAGTTGCCCTCTATCAGCACTTCTATTCAACATTGTAAGTCCTGGCCAGGGCAGTAAGGCAAGGAAGAGAAATAAAAAGTATCTAAATTGGCAAAGAAGTAAAACTATCTATTTGCCGATGATGTGATCCTATACATTAAAAAAATAAGAGACTCGGCAAGAGAACTACTGGAACTAATTGAAAGATTCAGCAAAGAAGCAGGGTACAAGATCAACAGACAAAAATCAGTTGGATTCCTCTGCAACAACAAAGAGATCTCTGAAAAGGAAATGTATTTAAAATAGCTACTAAAAAGGTAAAATACTTGGGACTAATTATTACCTGGGACACAAAAGCCTTATGGAAAGAAAATGGTAAAGCACTACTACGAGAAACTGTAAGAGACCTAAATAAGTGGAATAACATACTGTGATAGCTGGAGCTGTGTGTCAACTTGGCTGGACCACAATTCTGTGTGGTTTAAGCTGTTGTGATGTGGTTATTCCCATGGTGGGATCAGATGATTATGTTTTGAGCAGGCAATCTGTTGAAAGGGAGTTTCCCTAGGGGTGTGGCCTGCTTCCAGTAGATCTATGGACATCCTGGAAAAAGAGACATTATTCTGTGGATCGGGATTCTGTTGTGCTGCCTACAACTGTCTGTGAGTGAACAATCCACCATTCGGCGGAGATCTTGGATTCGTCATTCGTTGGAGTCAACAGCGGTGTACTGCCTGCCAGCCTTGAGCTCCTCAGCCTCTGTGGCTGCAAGAGTTGAGAAAAGCCTCCAGCTAGATGTGGAAAAGCCTCCAGCTTGATGTTTGATCCAGGAACTTTGGACTTGCCAGCTTCTATAAGTGTGTGAGCCATTTTCCTAAGATAAATTTCTCTGTATATACATACGTATAAGCTTTACTGGTTTCATTTCTCTAGAGAACCCAGTCTAACACATTTGGTACCGAGAGTGGTTCTAGAGAGACATAATCATAAGGATGGGCTTCCTAAATTGGTTCTCCAGTTTGATTAATCTTAAACTAGTGACCCTGCCTCTGTTAGTAAAGAGGGCCCTGCTAATCCATGGTGTGAGGTAGCAACATTAATACGTGAAATAGCACCACCAATAGATCAAATACTTGTGAGAAGTGACACTCTGGGTGATCGGATATTTGATACTTGTTTGCAATTTTGTTAGCATGTGGAGTAAGGGCTATTATGGTAGGAAAAGCCAAGTGGAAGCCATTAGAACTGCCTCTACCTACAAAAACAGTAAACCAAAAGCAGTACTGCATCCCTGGAGGGGTTCAGAGATTACTGCCACCATCAAGGACTTGAGGATGCAGGGGTGGTGATTCCCACCACAT
>NW_006921877.1:1741104-1743625 GCF_000298275.1 Orycteropus afer afer
TTCCTGATGTGGTTTCATTGCTTGAGCAAATTAATACATCTCCTGGTACTTGGTATGCAGCTATTGATCTGGCCAATGCCTTTTTCTCGATACCAAAAGACCATCAGAAGCAGTTTGCCTTCAGCTGGCAAGGCCAACAGTATACTTTCACAGTCCTTCTTCAGGGGTATGTCAACTCCGTGGCACTATGTCATAATTTAGTTTGTAGGGATCTTGATCGCCTTTCACTTCCACAAGACTTCACACTGGTCCATTGTATTGATGACATTATGCTGATTGGACCTAGTAAAGAAGAAGTTTCGATGACTTATTGGTGAGACATATGCATGCTAGATGTTGGGAAATGAACCCAACAAAAATTCAGGCACCTTCCACCTCAGTGAAATTTCTAGGGATCCAATGGTGTGGGGCATGTTGAGATATTCCTACTAAAGTGAAGGATAAGTTATTGTATCTGGCTTCCCCACAACTAAAAAGGAGGCACAATTCTGGTGGCTAAAAAGGAGACTCAGCGTCTGGTGGGCCTCTTTGGATTTTGGAGGCAACATATCCCTCATTTGGGTGTGTTGCTGCAGCCTATTTATCAAGTGACTCGCAAAGCTGCTAGTTTTAAGTGGGCTCCAGAACAACAGAAGGCTCTATAACAGGTTCAGGCTGCCGTGCAGGCTACTCTGCCACTTGGGCCATATGATCCGGCTGATCCAATGGTGCTTGAAGTGTCTGTAGTAGATAGAAATGTTGTTGGAGTCTTTGGCAGGTCCCTGTTGGTGAATTGCAACGCAGACCCTTGGGGTTTTAGAGCAAAGCCCTGCCATCCTCTGCAGATAACTACTCTCCTTTTGAGAAACAGCTTTTGGCTTGTTACTGGGCTTTAGTACAGACTGAATGCCTAACCATGGGCCACCAAGTGACCATGAGGCCTGAGCTGCCCATCATGAACTGTATGTTGTCTGACCCACAGAGTCATAAAGTCACAGCAGCACTCCATCATTAAATGGAAGTGGTATATCAGAGATTGGGCTCGAGTAGGGCCTGAAGGCACAAATAAGTTGCATGAGGAAATGGCCCAAATGCCTATGGTATCCACTCCAGTCACATTACCTTCCCTCTCCCACTCTGTACGTATGGCCTCATGGGGAGTTCCTTATGATCAGTTGACTGAGGAAGAGAAAACTCGTGCCTGGTTTACAGATGGTTCTGCACGATATGCAGGCACCATTAGAAAGTGGACAGCAGCGGCACTGCAGCCCCTTTCTGGGACTTCCATAAAGGACAGTGGTGAAAAGAAATCCTCCCAATGGGCAGAATTTCGAGCCATGCATATAGCTGTTCACTTTGCATGAAATAAGAGATGGCCAGATGTGCGATTATATGCGGATTCATGGGCTGTGGCTAATGGCTTAGCTGGATGGTCTGGGACTTGGAAGGAGCATGATTGGAAGATTGGTGACAAGGATATATGGGGAAGAGTTATGTGGATAGATATCTCTGAATGGGCCAAAGGAATGAAGATATTTGTGTCCCACGTGAATGCCCACCAAAAGGTGACCTCAGCAGCGGAGGACTTTAACAATCAGGTGGATAGGATGACATGTTCAGTGAAAACCAGCCATCCTTTTTCCCCAGCTACTCTTGTCATGGAGCTCAATGGGCTCATGAACAGAGTGGCCATGGTGGCAGGGATGGAGGTTATGCATGGGCTCAGCAACATGGACTCCTGCTTACCAAGGCTGATTTAGCTATCTTCACTGCTTAGTGCCCAATCTGCCAACAGCAGAGACCAACACTGAGTCCACGACATGGAAGCATTCCTCAGGGTGATCAACCAGCAACCCGGTGGCAGGTTGATTACAAGTGACCACTTCCATCATGGAAAGGATAGTGTTTTGTTCTTACTGGAATAGATACTTATTCTGGATATGGATTTGCTTTTCCTGCACACAATGCTTCTGCTAAAACTACCATCCATGGACTTAACAGAATGCCTTATTCACTGTCATGGTATCCCACACAGCATTGCTTTGGATCAAGGAACTCATTTCACAGCAAATGAAGTGCGGCAGTGGGTTTATGCTCATGGAATTCATTGGTCTTACCATGTTCCCCATCATCCTGAAACAGCTGGCTTCACAGAATGATGGAATGGCCTCTTAACACAAATACGGCGCCAGCTAGGTGGCAATACCTTGAAGGGTTGGGGCAATGTTCTTCAGGAGGCTGTATATGCTCTGAACCAGCGTCCAATATATGGTTCTGTTTCTCCAGTAGCCAGGATTCACCGGGTCCAGGAACCAAGGGGTGGAAACAGGAATGGTACCACTCACTATTATGCCTAGTGATCCACTCTAAAAATTTTTGCTTCCTGTCCCTGCTACTCTATGCTCTGTGGGTCTGGAGATCTTAGTCCGAAAGGGAGGAACACTCCCACCTGGAGCCACAATACACTGATTGCATTGAACATCAAGAATGCCACCCAGCCATTTTGGCTTCCTCATGCCTCTGGATCAACAGACAAAGAAGG
>NW_006921877.1:1744466-1745880 GCF_000298275.1 Orycteropus afer afer
CTGCCTGCCAGCCTTGAGCTCCTCAGCCCCTGCAGCTGCAAGAGTTGGGAAAAGCCTCCAGCTAGATTTGGAGAAGCCTCCAGCTTGACGTTTGATCCAGGAACTTTGGACTTGCCAGCTTCTGTAAGTGTGTGAGCCATTTTCCTAAGATAAATTTCTCTATATATACATATGTATAAACTTTACTGGTTTTGTTTCTCTAGAGAACCCAGTCTAACACACATACCATGCTTATATAGGAAGACTGAACACTGTGAGAATGTCAATACTACCCAAAGCAATCTGTAGATTCAGTGCAGTCCCAATGTAGAGTCCATTGCCATTCTTTGAAGACATGGAAAAACTAATCACTAATTTTACATGGAAGGAGACCTCAGATAAGCAAAGCACTATTGAAGAAGATCAAAGTAGGAGGTCTCACACACACCTAGCTCAAAGCCTGCTGTACAGCCATGGTAGTCACAACAGCCTGGTATTGGAACAACAGACACATAGACTAATGAGAGAGAACTGAGAATCCAGTAACAGGTCCATCCACTTATAGACGAGCTGGTTTCTGACAAAAGGCCAAAACCCATCAAATGGGGAAGAGAGAGTCTCTTTAACAATTGGTGCTGGCAAAACTGGATATCCATTTGCAGAGAAATGAAACAAGATCCATACTTGACACGATACACAAAAACTAACTCCTGATGGATCAAAGACCTAAATGTAAAACTATAAAGTTCATCAAGGGGAAAATAGGGACAAACTTAGGGGCCCTAATTTATGGCATTAATAGACTATGAAACATAACTAAAAATGCACAAACAGAAGATAAACTGGATGACTGGGACATCTAGAAATTAAATTCTTAGGTGTACCAAAAGACTTCTCCAAAAGAGTAAAAAGAGAACCAAAAGATTGTTAAAAAAAATATTTGGTAATGACATATCCAAGAAGAGAATTATTTCTAAAACTTATGGAAAGCTTTAACATACCAACAGCAAAAAGACGGTCCAGATAAAAAATGGGCAGAGAACATGAACACCCACTTCACCAGAGGAGATACTCAGGCTACCAACAAATACATGAAGAAATGTTCATGATTGTTAGAGAGACACAAATCAAAACAACAGGAAGATAACATCTTGCCCCAGTAATATTAGCAAAGTTCCACAAAACAGAAAACAAAAATGCTGATGAGGATGTGGAGAGATTGGAATTCTCATACACTGCTGGTGGGACTATAAAATAGTACAATCACTGTGGAAAACGGTACGGTGCTTCTTTAAAAAGTGAAAATACAAATACCATTTGATCCAGCAATCCCACTACTAAGCATATATCCTAAAGAAGTGAGAACTGGGACATATGCACACCCATTTTCATTGTAGCATGCAAAAACGGCAAGGAGGCCACATGTTCTGACCTC
>NW_006921877.1:1751970-1774818 GCF_000298275.1 Orycteropus afer afer
TTATCTTCTGTGTCTGTGTTAATTGGTTTGCCTTTTCTTTGTTGAAGAGGGTCTGTGCAATCCTTCTGCCTAGTCCACCATCTTGCCCCGCCTCTCTAGAATAACTTCTTAGCCACAACCAAACACTTGGAGGGAATGAGTCACTGTGTCCTCACTTGGGATCATGATCACAGGGAACATCAAGCTCAAGTGGCATAACATACTACACAAAAAAACATTGTTCTACATCCTACTTTGGGCAGTAGTTACTGGAGTCTTTGAAGTTTGCAAGTGGCCATCTAAGATGCAGCTATTGGTCTTTCTTCTTCTGGAGCAAAGAAAAGTGAAGAAAATTAAAGACACATGGGAACAGTCCAAGGGTCTAGTGGAGCCTGAGAACCTCAGCCTACATGACCATGAGGCTAGAAGAACTAGATGGTGCCTGGCTACCATTGCTGACCACTCACAAATGGATCAAAATTGGAGATTCTTGATAGAATGGGAGAAAAAATAGGGAACAAAATTCAGAATCATAAAAAGACCAGGCTTACTGGTCTGATAGAGACTGGTGAAACCCTGAGACTATGGTCCCTGGTCATCTTTCGGGCCTGGAATTGAACTCACTCCTGTGGCTTAACCTTCAGCTGAACACTAGACAGGCCTATGTGAACAGTTACACCAGGGAGAGTAGTCCTCAGAACAGTCAACTGTGAGAGATCAGAAGAGGGATAGTGTTTGCAGAGGAAGATGACTCAGAAGGTAAGAATGCATAGGAAAGACAGACACAGGGAAAGGGTAACCACAAGTAGGAAGTGGGAAGAGAGCTGTTACATTGTGGGGATTGCAATCAATGTCACAAAAATGAGGTGTGTTATCAATTGTTGAATGGCAAACGAATTTGCTCTGTAAACTTTCACCCAAATCATGATAAAAAGTTTAAGGGAAAAAAATCATTTGCCTATTTTTTTAATTGGGTTTTTGTCTTTTTCTGTTTTTGAGTTCTAGAAATTCTGTATGTACTCTGGATATTAAAGCTTCAAATATTTTCTTCCATGCTGTTAGGCTATCACTTTACTTCATTGATAAAATGCTTTGATACATGAACGTTTTTATTTTGATGAAGTCCATTTTTTTTCTTTTTCCCATTGTACTTTTTGTGCCATATTTAAGAATCCGTTGCTGAGAACTAGGTTCTGAAGCATTATTCCTATGTTTCCTTCTACAAGTTTAATGGTTTTAACTCTTATATGTAGTTCTTTGATTTGTTTTGAGTTAATTTTTGTATATGATGTGAAGTATGGGTCCAGCTTCATTCTTTTGCACAAGGAAATATAGTTGTCCTAGCACCATTTATTGAAGAAACTGTTCTTTCTCCATTGGATGGATTTAGCACCCTTATTGAAAATCAATTGACCATAGATGTGTGGTGGATGTTTCTTGATACTGGATTTCCTGCCATACAAGTGGAAGATGTTTTGTGTTTGGGAATATTAGACAAGTTATTAAGACTATTTGAAAACTCATTATAACTATGTGTATATAAGGTAATATAACAATTAGGAAAAGACTGGGTAAATAAAAACTTTTTATTACAAATTTAACCATAAGTAATTTTTTTAGCCAAATTAAGTATTCCTACACGTTTTCTGGAATTCTTTTTAATGACAAAAATTGTTGTAATTTAAAAACATATATGCCAGTGGGTTATGTATTTCTCACCCTGAAATGAGAGAGTACTATTTTTGTGATTTATTATTTTTTTAAATTGTTACAAATGTTCTTTTTCTCACAATTTACTCCACTGTACTAGCAGTGAATTGTGGTATTGGGATTCTTCATTCCTGAAATATACTTTATAGCTATCCCAGGTAAATTGAAGGAATTCAAAGCTTCAAGAGTCAGATTAGGGGTGGTGGTAGATAGAAAACATGTTTTCCTAATCTTATTTAAGATGAAGACAGGTAAACATTTGCGTCCACTTAATACCTCAAAAGTAAACTATCAGATGTATCCACAGGATTTTTTTCCATCTTTTAAATAATAAATTGCAAAGGGTCTAGTTTATAAATTACATTTTTAACAATTTTGCAGACTTTTACTGATTAGTTGATTATATAGGACCTGAGTATAGAAGCCGTCAAGCCAACCCCCAACTCATGGCGACCTCTGTGTTACAAAGTAAAACTGTTCCATAGAGTGTTCTTGGCTATAACTTTACAGAAGCAGATTACCAGGCTTGTCTTCTGTGAAGCCATTAGGTGTGTTCAAACCACCAACTTTTCAGTTAGCTGCCTATTTCAAACCTCTGTGCCACCTAAGCATATTTGCTAGAAGTCCCTGGGTAATGCATAGGGCTAAGTGCTCTGCCACTAGCCAAAAAGTTGGTGGTTCAAACATATCTAGAGGTGCATCAGACACGGGCCTGGGAGTCTGCTTCTGAAAGGTCACAGCCATGAAAACCCTATGAAACAGTTCTGCTGTGCATACCTAGCGCCACCTTGAATCTAAATGGACTCAACAGCAACTAACAACAGCTATCACCATGTTTTCCAGCATTTAAGATATATTTCCTATCCCCAAAAATGTATGTTGTTGTTGTTGTTATGTGCAGTCGAGTTGGCCCTGACTCATAGTGATCTTGTACCACTCATATGAATAGAAGGATGGTCATGTTGTCAAAAGGGACCATTCCCTGGAGAAGGATATCATGTTTGGTAAAGTGGAGGGCTAGTGAAAAAGGGGAAAGCCCTCAACAAGATGGATTGACACAGTGGCTACAGCAGTGGGCTCAAGTATAGCAAGGATTGTGAGGCTGGTGCAGGACTGGGTGGTGTTTTGTTCTGATGTACATAGGGTCACTGTGAGTCAGAGCTGACTGGACAGCAACAACAACTAGAAGGATGGGTACAGTGCCAAAGACAAGAAACTGTGGGTTATGGCTATAGTCTTATGTGAACTGTAAAGTGGAGCAAAGCCTACTGGATGACAAAAAGGATGTTACCAATACCATTACTACTACAAAATGCAGAAACTAGGCTACTGAAATGTATAAAAATGATTGGATTATTGAAGTTTATGTTCTAGTTTTACAGTACCTTGTTGTTAAGTGTCTTAGTGGTAGCCTATTTAACTCACCTCATAATCTATTTCTTATTATATCATTTAATTATTATGGTAATTCTTAACATACACACACCGTCCTGGTATATCTGCCGGTTCCCCATCCACAGATCCAACAAGCCACAGGTTGAAAATATTGGGGGAGGGGAGCAATTAAGAAGTGGGAAGAGCAATCCCTCAGAGGTTAAGAGGGAGTATAAAGTGCTAGTTACAAATAATTTTCATTGTAATATGTATTTTAAGTAATTTAGAGATGATTTAAAATATACGACAGGATGTGTGTAGGTTTTATGCAAATGCTACACCGTTTTGTATAAGGGACTTGAGCGTCCAGGGATTTTGGTATGGGGGAAGAGGTATCCTGGAACCAGTCCGCGGCTAATTCCAAGGACAACTCCATGTGTACTTTTTATTATGAAAATTACTTTTAGAAATAACATGTTATTAGAAAAATCAACCAACAAGGCTACCGTTTTGATTTGTTGTTGTTGTTGTTGTTTGCCGTCGAGTTGGCCCCGACTCATAGCGACCCCTCCTTGGGTTTCCGAGGCAGTATCACTATGGAAGTAGGCTTGCCCAACCTTCCAAGTGCCAAAAAGATGGCAGAATATACCAATATAAAACATCATAACCAATATAGTTGGTAGCTTCCCCCACAACTTTTTACTAAGAACATTTCATATGTATAAAAAAGTTGAAAGACAACCACCTACAATGAAGCTACCACCTAGACACAACAGTTTTTTTTTTTTTATTGTGATTTGGGTGAAGATTGAGCAAATTCACTTTCCATACAGCAGTTCACATATACTGTCGCATGTCATTGACCACAGTTTACCACAATGCAACAGCTCCCTTCCCACTTCCTCCCCATAGTTACCTCTTCCCAGTGTCCATCCCTCCATACTCTCCTGCCCCCTGAGCTGTCTCCCTTTGCATAAGCAGCCCTTCCTTCTTCCATGATTGTTCTCTCCAGGGTGTGTCTGTTGTTGTTGTTGTTGTTATGTGCCATTGAGTAGGCCCGACTCATAGTGATCCCTCCTTGGGTTTCCGAGGCAGTATCACTACAGAAGTAGGATTGCCCAACCTTCCTTCTGAGGAGTGGCTGGTGGGTTTGAACTGCCAGCCTTCTGGTTAGCAGTCAAGTGCCTTGGGCACTATCTACTTGAGGTAAATGACCTAGACACAACAGTTTTTAACATTTTGTTTGCGCCAAATAGAAAAAATACGCTGGCATATTTGATATCTGTATGAAATATGCCAAAATATCTATGTATTTGCCAAACTTGAAAGTCACAGTCATAAGACAGCCACCAAGTATTTCATGCATTTGTCAGAATAAATACATTTTCCTTCTATAATATTGTTATTCTTTTTAAGAACATAAAAAATTATTTTCAAGTATCTAGGATCAAGTATCATGATTCTCCAGTTCAGATGTCCCTGTCTTTTATAGCTCTTTGATGAACAGGATCCAATAAAGGTACACATGTTAATATGATGGTTATGTGTCTCTTTTTTTTTAATCTAGCGTGGTCTGTGCACTGTGTGTGTGTGCACGTGTGTGTGAGAGGGAGAGAGAGAGATTGCTATTTGAAACTCTTTAAAATATTTAAAAGAATTATGCTAGTTTCGTAGAATGTTCCATATTCTGCATTTGTCTATTTCCTGGTAGAATGTCCCACCCTCTGGATTTATTTTATTATTTCCTTGTGGTAATGTTTAATTTATTCTACTATTTGCTACATTTCCTGTAAACCAGAAGTTAAGTCTAAAAGCCTAGTTAGATTTGAGCTAAACATTTTTGTCAGTAATACTTCTTAAGTAGCCCTTGTGTATGTGTAAACAAACCACAGGTCAAACAGCTGATGAGAGGCGGAATTGAGTTGTTGACTAACTTTTTTGATTTTAACTTGTTACTGTACTAGCCTTTGACTTTGAGGTACAAAGCTAGTACTGTAACTTTTAAGTTCAAGCATAACAATAAGACTTAGACAAATAACACAGAAATAAATTTGCAGCAAGCCATGTTGATTTCACTGCCATCTGAAAAAATGATTCAAGAGTTGAAGAAGCAAGAAGAGTTAGTATATTTATCAAAAGCCACCTGGGGGAGGTATTGTAAAAGCTGCAAATAGAAATGGTTAGAGATAGGGATAGACAAAAGAACTCTGGGAAATTATTTGCACAAAAATAATGAATGAATACTTAAAATAACAGAGATAACATAATTGTAGAAGATTAATATCACGATTCTCCAGTTCTGTCAGGCAAAATTATGTATGTGGGCAAGAACAAGAGTTACACAAAAGTTGTCACATGAATATAAAGATAAAATCAGGTTTCACAGGGAGGTGATTACAGAGTGAAATGTTGATGTTTTGGACTGGGCAATTCTCAAGGTTGTCCTGTGTGCTGCAGAATGAGCAGCATCCCTAGCCTCTACCCATTATATAGATGCCAGTGACACACACCCACACCCCAGTTATGACAACTAAAAATGTCTCTATATGTTGCAAATTTGTACCCTAGGGGAAAAATTATCCCCATTTGACTCTCACTGAGTTAGGTAAATCCACTGGCAATTATGAATATTGCTTAAGGGTGTCCTTTATGAATGGTTTTGTAAGCAATAGGTTTCCCTTTACTTAAGCTTTATACAGTTGTTGAATAGAAGTCCTCTCTGAAGCTTTGGCTTTACCTGGTAAATGATGAACACTGGAATATGATGAGATTTTAGCTCTATTGAAAGTTTTGTTGAAGGTAAAAATGAGCTGTTCATTTGAAAGTTAAGGTGTAGGCTTTTTGCTCTATGTAATAGCTCTTCTCCCTCAACTAGCTTGAAAAAGAATCTTATTAACTATGTGCTATAGATACATTTTTGTTCGGAGTAATTGAGAATTTTGATATCTTTGAAGTGATCTTTCTTTATTCTGATATTCAGGAAAAGACAGTCTTAGAAAAATTAATTGGCTTCTCTTTAGACATGTAAGAGCAACAGTGGCAGTTAATTTTTAATATTGTGTCATACAAGTTGAAATCTCCACACGAAAAATTAGTTACTTGTTAAAGGACTTCATTAAACTAAATGTGTCCTTTTTGTTAACCTATGATTTTCTCTTTATATTGACTTTGAAATGTTCTAACTTTATGCTTAAGAACTATAAATTACTCTCAAGATTGAAACATCTCAAATAAAAATTTTAGGAAAAATAATTTTTTTAGGTTTCCTAAGACATGCTATTTATGATTGTAGAGTGTTTCTGTTCTGTGGCATAGGAGCAAAATTGATGATAGCTGACTAATAGTTGGGGTAGGTGTGGAAGCAATTTTATATTTAAAATGAGCAGAAATGTCCCTTGCACATCTGGATTGTGGTCTTAGGATATCATTCCCCAACAAAAAAGGAACAGGGCTTCTTGGAGAAATGGCTGATTATAGACATGGAGCAGGAAATGTACAAGATGATCCTGGAACACCCTGTCATATCAGATAGCAAGGATTTTATCAGATACTATTAAGGTTTTGTCAGAATAACTCAGGAGCCAATGGAAGAAGTTCTCACTCCAAAATAGGACACTTTGAGTATCAGTAAAGGTTAACTGCAATCGAATAGCACATTGAATGTGTTTTTATTTGTGAAATCTTAATGATAGTTTAAGAATAAGATTATTAGTCACTTTGGTGAATGCTACTGAATAAACTTGATTTTTGAAAACTAATATACGAAGGGAAAGAATCAAGCAAGATAGAATAAAGGCAGGATAAACTGACTTTTTCTAAATGGACTCCATCATTGGGTAACCAAATAGATGTGGGGAAGTTGTGGGACTTTTTTGGGCTTTTTTTTTTTTTTTTCCTAGAAGTGTCCCAGCTAATAAATGAAAAAGAATTAATAAATTAGAGTATTACTATATATTTTTTCCTAATAAATTATTGGGTCCAGGCATTTAAGTATGCCTCCTGGTGGAAGAATACACCA
Source organism: Orycteropus afer afer (assembly GCF_000298275.1). NCBI lineage: Eukaryota > Metazoa > Chordata > Mammalia > Tubulidentata > Orycteropodidae > Orycteropus > Orycteropus afer. Next base: position 1,759,052 of record NW_006921877.1, read on the forward strand.
CCCACTAGGAAGTAATCCTGGGGGGGGAAAAAAGTTTGTATCAAGTTTCTAGTCTAATTTTCAATATTCAGGAAATACAGAGTACAGAGGAACATGCTAATAAGTACAATGGGTATATAATCAGTGATATCTAGACTGTAAGAAGCTTCAGGAAGTGACCTGGTTCTTCAATGAATAAATTGCAAGGGGGGAATGGGGAAGATGGAGGATCTATAATTTAAGAGAGATTTAAGAAACTTACCAAATAATCACAATGTGTGCACATTATTTGGATCATAATTAAAAGAAACTTTAAAAAAAGTATGGTATTTGAGAGAATTTGAACACTGAGTAAAAAAAAAACCAAACACACTGCCATTGAGTTGGATCTGACTCATAGCGACCCCTCCTTGTGTTTTAGAGGCGGTATCACTACAGAAATAGTCCTTCCAAGGAGTGGCTGGTGGGTTTGAACTGCCAGCTTTCTGGTTAGCAGTCAGATGCCTTAGACACACTGCTACCAGAACTCCTCCTTGACCACTGACTAGTTAATTATTATTTAAGGGATTATTATTTTTTAGGCATTTAATGGTACTATGATCTTTTGAGTCCTTATCTTTTAGAGCTGCTGTTGTTAGCAACTGTTGAGTTGGTCCCTGGTTCATGGTGACCCCATATGGTGCATAGTAGAACCGGTTCAGAGGGTTTTATTGGCTATAATTTTTACAGAAGCAGTTTGTCAGGCCTTTATTTTGTGGAGTTGCTGGGTGGGTTCAAATCGCCAACATACAGGTTAGCAGCCATTACAAACCACTTAGACCAACTAGGCTCCTCTTTTAGAACTACAAACCAAAATATTTATGAATATGATGTTAGAGATTTATTTCAAAACTAATATGAGGAAGATATAGGGGCTTCTAAATGAAACAAGTTTTGAATTGGTAATTAATTAATTTTTTTTTTTTACTTTTTTGTTGAGAATATACCCAGCAAAACACACCAGTTCAACACTTCCTACATATACAATTCAGTGACGTTGATTAATTCTTCAAATTGTGCAACCATTCTCACTCTCCTTTTCTGAGTTATTCTTTCCTCATTAACATAAACTTACTGCCTCTAAGGTTCCTGTCTACTCTTTGAAGATGCTGTTATTTTGATCCCATGTAGATGGTTCTTAAAAGAACGTAATGCTCAAGGCAGATTTCTTTTTTTTTTTAACTAGTTAAACTGAACTGTTGTTTGGTTTTAAGATGGCAGAGGGCAGTACTTCCAGTAGTTCATTCAGCCCCTTTTGCTTCAGAACATCTGGGGTCTGTGAGACTTTGAAGTTCTGCATTTTCTCCCTTTTGATCACTTTTCTTCTGTGGAGTCTTTGATCAAAATGTTGAGTAATGGTAACTGAGCTCCATCCATTTCTTCTGGTGTCATGGCAAAGGAGGTTAATTGTTCATGGAGGCAATTAGCCTCATATTCCATATCCTCCTCGGTTCCTGACTGTGCTCCTTCCTCTGTTGCTGTAGATGAATAGAGACCAGATGTGCTTTGGATGGCCATTCCTGTGTTGTTGTTAGGCCATTTAACTGGGATGTCCTGTGAAACCATGACCCTTAAATCTCCAAACAGAGAACAATTCCTAGAGTCTTGTTTTTCACCAGTTCTTTCGGTACAGCTTCAACTTCTTCCTTCAGTACCATTGGTTCTTGATCATATGCCACCTCCTGAAATGGATGAATATCGACCAATTCTTTTTTGGTATAGTGACAATGTATTCCTCTCATCTTTTTATGCTTCCAGCATCGTTCAGTATTTTGCCCATAGAGTCTTTCAGTACTGCAACTCGAGGCTTGAATTTTTTCAGTTCCTTTAGCTTGACAAATGGCAAGTGTGTTCTTCCCTTTTGTTTTTCTAACTCCAGGTCTTTACACATTTCATTATAATAATTAATTAACTTTGTCTTATCGAGCTGCTCTTTGAAATCTTTTGCTCAGCTCTTTTATCATTTTTTTCCATTTACTTTAGCTACTCTCCGTTCAAGAGCAAGTTTCAGAGTTTCTTCTGACATCCATTTTGGTCATTTCTTCCTTTGTTCTCTTTTTAATATCCTTTTGCTTTCTGCATGTATGATGTTCTTGACATCATCCCACATTTCTTCTGGTTTTCAGTCATTGGTGTTCAGTGTGTCAAATCTATCTTTAGATGGCCTCTAAATTCAGGCTTGTAAGTAAGTGTATCTATTCTTTATAACAAAATAATAAGGAAGAGAAACAAAAAAAATTACAGTTTTATTTTATTGTTTTTCCTTGTAAAAAATTATGTTAATTTTAGTAGATAGATGGCTGTTGTTGAGTCAACTCTGAATCATGGCAACCTTACGTACAACAGAATGAAACTGCTCAGTCCTGCGTCATCCTCATGATTGCTGGCATGTTGAAGTCCATCACTGAGGTAATATGAGATTATTACATCACTTGGGTAATATGAGATTATACCGTACTGGTTCATCTCACTGAGGATCTCCTTCGCTCTCCCTAGTCCTCTACTTCACCGAACATGATTCTATCCTCCAGTGATTGATTCCTTTTGATGGCGTGTCCAAAGCAAGCAAGTTAGACAATGTTCAGTTGTGACCTGTAGGTTTGCATTGACTGATTTTCCAGAGTAGATCGCAGGCCTTTCTTCATTGTCTGTCTTAGTCTGGAAGCTCCACTGAAACCTGTCCAGCATAAGTGACCCTGCTGGTATTTAAAATACTGGTGGCATAGCTTCCAGCATTATAGGAACATGCAAACTGCCACAGTACAACAAATTGATAGATGATGGGAGGTTTAGTGATAAACCGGTTGGTAAAACATGACTAAAATGTGATAGTTTGGGACAATCTATACATTGTAGTATGGAATATGTAGTACTTCTGTACTCTTTGATTGAAAATATTTGAAAGGTGACCATGCCCTAGACCACTCAAGACTACCGAGAATGATTGTTTTTCTTGTACATCTTTTATTAATAGAGATGGCTTTCTTTTTCATAACTGGGAAAACTCTAAGAAAGATACTAAACTTGGATTGTTCATTTTTAAAGTTTACCAAGTATTTAATTTATCCCTGTTGTAATGTTATCTCTGTTGTAATGAACTCTGGTGGCGTAATACCTAGGCATTTGACTGCTAGCCAGAAGGTTGGCAGTTTAAACCCACCAGCCACTCCAAGGAAGGAAGATGGGACAGTCTACTTCCATAAAGATTTACTGCTTCAGAAACCCCATGGAGATCAGTGTGAGTTGGAATTGACTCAGTGACAGTGGTTTTAATTTTGGTTTATTGTGAAATAGCTCATCTTTTCCATAGAATTAGTTTTTTGACCTTGAGCTACAGATGCTGAAGTGAAAGGAATGATCACATCTGAGAAAGAGTGTAGGTCAGAATGGAGGACTAAGTGTTTGAAAACTTGGTTTCAACATCTTTTGGAGATGTTTTGGGTGGTGGTGTTATGTGCCGTTGAGTTGGACCTGACTCATAACGACCCCTCCTTAGGTTTCTGAGGCAGTATCACTATGTAAGTAGATTGCCCCCTCTTCCTTCTGAGGAGTGGCTCGTGGGTTTGAACCGCCAGCCTTCTGGTTAGCAGTCAAATGCCTTAGGCACTATGCTACCAGAGCTCCTACTCTTTCAACTAGTCCTTCGTTTTTCTGAGCTCATTCTTTTCTTACCAAGCTCTCTGTCTACTGCTGTTCTCCCTCTCTTATCTATACCCAGACTATTGCAAGACAGAAGACTGTTTCTTAGCTGCTTGGAGAATTACTGACCAATCACCAATACACTGATTTGATCTAACCATCATGTTTGTACTGGTCATGACTCCCCAAAAAGCACACTGTTTAAGGGTTCAGAATCACAAACCTAGAAGGTACCTGAGTAAAAAGTCTTAATGTTTGAGTCACCTAACCTCATTTATAAAAGAGAATAAACAAACAAACAAACAAACAAAAGCCAATGCCACCGAGTTGTTCTGACTCACAGCGACTCCCATTGTGTTTCCAAGACTCCAAATCTTTATGAGAGTAGATAGCTTCATCTTCCTCCAGTGGAACAGCTGTTGAGTTCGGTCAGCAGCCAAATGCCTTACCTACTACACCACCGAAAACCAAGCTCACTCCTGTTGAGTTGGATCTAACTCAGTGACCCCTCCTTGGGTTTCCAAGGCAGTATCACTGGTGCAAGTAGACCGCTCAATCTTCCTTCTGAGGCCTGGCTGGTGGGTTTGAACTGCCAGCCTACTACACCACCAGAGCTTCTTTAAGTGAGAATAGTAGAGGTAAATTCAGACATGTACCATGACTTGCTCAAGGCTGTACAGCTAATTAAGAGACAGAACTTACAACTAACTATATTACAAACTTCTTTGACTATTACATAACCACCACCAAGAAATTCTAGGTTAAGAAAGTTTCTAAGTAAACTGAAATGAAGAGCCAAGTACATAGGAAAAATCTTTAAAGTCTCTTCAGATTTTTAGACAAAATAAAGCCAATTTGTACGATGGGAAATGCTTAGTTCACCAGATGCCACTAAATGCAAAGGATCCTTATGATAACTCAGTTCTGAAACCCAGTCGGTGACTGCAGGTAACTTGTCAACATTTGAAAATAACAGATCCCACTAAATTCATTGTTTTCAAGTCTTCAGTCACTAGGTTACACACCTTACTCTCAGCATTCAAGAGAAATGAACCAACCTGAAGTAGGATTAAGGAGGTACAGTGAAGATAAAAGCAAAGGGGAGCAAACTTTTGTCCCCACCCCACCCCGGCCAAAGACAAGCAGATCATCTCAATTACTTTAAAGGGTAAGCTTAAGATTCATAAGAGTACTGACAAAACCATATGATCTCAGTGAAAATCAGCATGATAGTCGGACCATTAAAAAAGTTTTAATTTATAAATACTGAGTCGGCAAGCATGCAAAATGCAGAATATTAAAAAAAAAAAAAAAAGCAAGGCATACTGGTCCAAACAAACACACGCCTCAGAAGGTAGATTTGAAGATACTGAACAGAACCACGTAAATTGTTCTGAAATTGAGCTGAAAGGAGTATCTCGAGATCAGTGGATCACTTCTGTCATTTCAGTAGATAAGAGTTGGTGAAGCTCACACAACTAGGTGAAAGTCTTTACATAGATACAATTCCCAGTGCTGTTTGCAACTACATATATTTACAATACTGGGAGATAAATGACTAGAACATATTAAGCCTAATACTCGGGGTGAGACTGAGGTCAATACAAGCACAACAGCACATCACACATATTTACATATAAGAGAGTAAATGGAAAAAATTATCTCAATTTTAATAAATACAATTAAGTTTTCATCCAAATTTCTAATGTGTAACAAAATGTACTAGCTTTTTTAAAATGTGTATTCTTCATCATCATCTATTTTTTGCCTTCTCTTTCAAAACTGAGCACTGAGTATTCTTAACATAGGTAATGTCGTATGTACATTTTAATTTTATGTTTTAGGAATAAACAAAATACGTGGTATTTTGGTAACTCAGTGTATTTTTAAAATGAAAAATTCCTATCCAAATACATTTTTCACTGGGAAAAATAAATAAAACAAATGAATCTACACAAAGTAAAAATTAACTTGGGCAGATTTCAGTGTAGTACACAGTCTGTCCATAAGAAGTTTATTTGCCCTTATTCCCCCAGAGCGGCTCATCTTCCAAGTTAAGAATTTCAAAATATTTATAATTGACATTTTATTATTTTGGCATTTGTTTTGGGTGTAAGTCTAGAAAATACACCGAGTGGCAGCCCTTTTGTTTTTTGGGGTTGACAAGCCTTATTATCACTGTAAAAACATGAGGGCTTTCTGTTGAGTTGGATTTCTTTGCTATTCTGTGTCTTTCAGTTTTCACTGGTTATGTTGACAGAAAGGGAACTCTGGTGGTGCTGTGGTTAAAGCATTGGACTGCTAACCAAAAAGTAGGTGGCTAAACCCACCAGCTGCTCCACGGAAGAAAGATGAGGTGATTTGCTTCCATAAAGATTTACATCCTTGAAAACTCAGTGGGGTTTGCTATGAGTAGGAATCTACTTGATTGCAAAGAGTTTGGTTTGGTCTTGGCAGAATTTATACTCTAGAAGACTTATTATTCTTACTTGATAAAAGGTAGTTAGGACATAAATCTTTGTGATCTTTTCAGAAATGCCTTTTTCATTTCTCTCCACTTTTTACAGTTTTTTTTTTGTGGGAAAAATAACGTAATTTGACTTTTATAGTTAGATTGAAGATACTTTCAGTATTCTTGTTAAAATTTGTTTCACAAAATAAAACGTAACAGAATTCAAGGATGTGTTTAGTGGTTTTTGGCTAGAAGAATGCCTGTGATGTTGATTTCTTTTTTAAAAAAATCCAATTTCTGGCTAGCTTTGTTTTGTGCATGTTGTTGTTGTTGTTGTTATGTGCCGTCGAGTCGGCCCCGACTCATAGCGACCCCTCCTTGGGTTTCCGAGGCAGTATCACTACGGAAGTAGGATTGCCCAACCTTCCTTCCGGGGAGTGGCTGGTGGGTTTGAACCGCCAGCCGTCTGGTTAGCAGGCAAGTGTCTTAGCCACTATGCTACCAGAGCTCCCACTGTTTTGTGCATATAGAAATTAAATACGAAATTAAGAATTTAAGTCGCTGCGTTCAGTCTTTTGCATTACTTACTCCTCCTTCCTTTTTGTGGTTTTGGTTTGGAAAGACAGAAATAATAAAGTGGAAGATTAGAGAGCACTTGGAATCAAGTTAAACAATTTATTCATTAAAACTGGTTCCCAAACTGCTCCTGGCTGTCGCTAACTCACTGGGGCACTGCAGCGTATTTTAAATTTTCAGGGGAAAACAGCACCATCTGTTGGACATCATACAAACTACTATCATCACGTTGTGTGACCCTAACTATTTAATGTGAGAGCTCTGCAGAAAAGAGATGAGGCAATCTGCTTTAGTACAGATTCCAGTGTTGGAAACCCTGTGGGGCAGTTCTTCTCTGTCCCATAAGGGTTACTATGAGTTGAAACACAACAGCAAGGGTGTGTGTTTTTTTGGTAAACTACTTAATAAACAGAACATGTTTTTGTTTGTTTGTGGTAAGAGCATCATAAAAAAAAATTACTGAGCCACTGAGGGCCTTTGCATTAAAATCTTTGACCATTGAGCAGTAATGCCACTACTGTTCTAAGACAACGAATCTGACCCATAGTCAACTAATACTGGAAGACAGAATGTCAGTAGTTCTTTATTTACATTTGCAAAGATGTAGACTTTAGTTTTAAAATAAGTATGTAATTGAGGTAATATTTTCAAATTAAAGGAAGACTCTAAAATCAAGGAGTATCTAGAATTTTTTAGAGTAGAAGTACAGGGTAGTAGTCGGCTGGTATTAGGGCGTGACTGGTGAGGCACTCATTTCAGGAGAGTAAAAAGCCTTAAGTAATCAAGATACAGATTATTCTCATGCAGCATTTTAAAAAAGATAAATGTTAATACAGAAGAAATCGTGATGAACAAAATATCCATTTTGCATCAGTAGGATCTGACCTTGAAATTGCATGATTCACCTCACTCATCAGGCCCTAATCACAGCCCTACGTATTATAAATTAGTCTTTCATAGGAGCTCGGGTAGCATAGTGCCTAAGGCACTTGACTGCTCACCTGAAGGCTGGCGGTTCAAACCCACCAGCCACTCCTCGGAAGGAAGGTTGGACAATCCTACTTCCGTAGTGATACTGCCTCGGAAACCCAAGGAGGGGTCGCTATGAGTCGGGGCCGACTCGACGGCAAACAACAACAACAACAACAATATCAATTGAAACTTTTTTTATGGAAGGACTTCTAATATTCAAGAATAAAAGTTGTAATTTCAGACCCCTGAAAATTAGGGGAGGGAAAAGTGAACTTGTTAGGTGTGGGATGAAGGAGGAAAAAAGGGGTAGATTACCAATGGATTCAAGTATATGATTCCCTATTTTGCACAAAACTGTTTCTCTCTTTTCTAGATCAACATCTTATGTAATTTTTCTTTTCTTGTAGCATGGCGGACACCGACCTGTTTATGGAATGTGAGGAGGAGGAGCTGGAACCATGGCAGAAGATCAGTGATGTCATTGAGGACTCTGTAGTTGAAGATTATAATTCAGTGGATAAAACTACTACAGGTAACAAAAGCTCTTTTGATCTTGTTGTAAACCTATCCCATGTTTAAATTGATCTGAATGGCTTTTTGGTTAAGAAAGTATGAGGTGGAGAAGGACTTTTAGAATCCAGGGCACAGAGAACCATGTACAACACTAATAAATATTTCATGATATAAAAGAAAAATTAAAGGATGTCTCATTGTAGCACTGGTGCTGCCTTCTTTTCCATGCTATAGCCTGTAAATGCCTCAGTTTCCTTATCCACAAAACTAGAAACATTGTATTTAACTCATTAAAAACATTAAAGGTTCTTAACCAATGTTTATCAAACATCTAGCAGTACTCTTGGATGTATGAGCAACAATGTAAAGTGATGGTGTGTGTCAGTACTCATTTATTTAGGTACCTAGTCAAAAAAACGGATTCCTATAGTCTTTTTTTTTTTTTCCACTTGAACTTGGCTTCTTCCGTGAGCTGAACAGAAATTGCTTTGTGTTTGTCTTCATGGACAGTTTACAAATTTAGGCTTGTTAGCATCTCTTTCTTAAAGGTGATGTTGCCACGTCAAAATCTAGATTTCCCTGGGTGGTAGCCTCTCCACCAAATTGTACGAGCTGCTCTTTTTATATTTATCTTCTTTGCCTTGAGACCTGAAGATGGCATTGGTTTAGGCTCAAACAGGACACAGTTCAGGGTCTTTGGATGGCTTCATTGTATGGTTATGAATACCAGTTGTGGTGATGTTAATAAACTTTTGATTTGTAGAGGTTTGCTAGTGCTATATAACCAAAACATTAAAACCTGGTTCAGTGGTCTCGTGATTTAACTTAACCACGAAATGTGAGACAAAGAAGGAGTTGTGTCTAAATGGTAGAGTGAGGGACAAGTAGGAGGAGAAACCAGATGAACAGTCAGATTTACAAGTAAAACAGGGAACTTGGCTAAAGAGACTCACAAGATGGAAATTGAAGGTTAGAGCAGTATCCTTTAGTGTCATCTGTCCCTGTCTCCCAAGTGACTGTGCCTCCCCTTCCCCACAGTTTCTGTGAGCCAGCAGCCAGTCTCGGCTCCAGTGCCCATCGCTGCCCATGCTTCTGTTGCTGGGCACCTCTCTACATCCACCACCGTTAGTAGCAGCGGGGCACAGAACAGCGACAGTGCCAAGAAGACTCTTGTCACACTAATTGCCAACAACAATGGTAAGTGAGATTATTGGGAAATTATTCCTGGGCTATAAGGGTGAGAGAATGAAAAAAGGTTTTAGGGATAGGTGTACCTATTTTTAGGTACTGGTGTGGTTTCTGGTAGTTGGAGAGTGACCTTAGTAATGATTCTCTGATACGGTAGTGAATCAGTAGGTGGTGCTGTTCCTTCTGAGTTAGTGCTGAATTGATGGTGGTGATTAAAATCAGATGGCAGAATATTCTTTCTTCTGATGATTTCTAAGAGAAAAAATGGACATATAAAATTCATGACTATTAAAGATCTTTTATTTCTTTTTTTGTTTTGTTTTTGTTTTAGTTAGAAGAGTCTTGCTAGCTTGGTAAGAATTTTCCCAGGGTAGCTTTGTTCTTTATTTTCTCTGGCAAATTCATTTGGTTATTGGTTTCCAGATGTGGAAGACAGGATAGACAGGGTTTTTGTCCATCTGAAGGAAATGGTGAAAGAGTGTCTTTAGTGTATTTAATGACCAGAGAGGCTGTATCCTATTGGTTTTTATTTCATTTCTGATGACTGGTTTTACATTCTGTAGAGGAATTACTGCCAAGTTATGTCTCAAGACTCATAACTACAATAGACACCTTCATAGAATCATTGCATTGTTGAAAAGAACTTTATTAATACTTAAAAAGTAGTACAACTTTATTAATACAAGAACATTAAGTACATTATAGGTAAACTAGAAAAAAATCAAAAGGCAGTTGAAAAAAAAACGTGTAATCCCTCCACCTGGTAACTACAGTAAAATCTGTGAAAGCCTGAACCTGTTTAAGGCAGAAACCTGTCAAAGAAGGAAAACTCAAATATTTCCAATAAAACAATTACTTTAGCCTAATATTCTTGAAAGCTGGAACCTCAGGACATGGACAGAATCAGAAAATTGTTAGTATTTCAACCCAGATACAAGAACTGCATATGCAAAAGCTGGAAATAGTTCCAAGAAGTACAGGAGGCAGAGATGAAGGTTCAGTCTTCCACTTTCTTTTTGCATTGTTACTGGGTGTTGAGTGCATACCTTGCATCACTGCTGTTCTCTGAGTATGGCTGTTCTTTACATTTTTGCCTTTTTTGTTAGTGGTTTCTTTGTTTTTTGTTTTTTTGTTTTTAAAAAACTCTAAATTTTTTCCAGTGAAAAACAACACCCGTAAGTTTGAAGAAGGTAAGAGATACTAATAAATTACTTTATTTTCATTAAAATCTAGCAAAGCACTATTTTTTTTCCTTGTCTTGAGAGATTTCACTCTTTTCCTTATCTTTAAGTCTTTGCTTTAGCTATTTATAATTTTTATACATGTTGTTAGAATTTTCAAAATCCAATTCTTCATTTCCTTGAAATTCTTTCCTTCAAGATTTCTTGTTTTGCCCAAAATAGTAGAGAAATATTTCCTCACTTAACACATTCAATGTGTGTACAAAAGCAAAAATACTCTTCTCATATGGTTTTTGTCTTACGTGTTTTACTGAAATATGCTTCCTTTATCATATGATGTTGATAGTTTTCACTTTTCTTGTTGTTGGTTGAGATACTCACATTTTCAAGAAGATAAGAATAAAATTCTTTAATTTTTTTATAAGAACTTACTTCCTCTTTTGTTTCCTTTTTTAAAAACTTATTCCTTCACAGCCACAGTCAAGAAAGTGAGAAATCTATCTCTGAAAGAAAAGTTTGACGTTGTCAAAATGATAACTGAAGAGAAAAAGACCGTCAAGGAAGCTGTAATTAAGTTCAAGTGTGGCAAGACCCAAATTTACTCAATTATGAAAGAAAAGGATAAAATAATTGAAAAATATATGAGCAGCACCAATGTAAATGTCAAGAAAGTAAGGGATGGAAATTATGCAGAAATCAACAAATCTGTTTTCGAGTGGTTTCTTCAAGCCTCCGCCAAAAATATTCCCATTTCAGGACCTATCCTGCAAGCAAAGGCAAAGGAAACGGCGAAACTTTTGAAAGTTGATGGATTCTCAGCATCTAATGGGTGGCTTCAGAGCTTCAAAAAAAACCACAGAATCACTTGCAAGGTAGCTTGTGGGGAATCAAACAAGGTTGACAAAGACGTTCAAAACTGGTTCACAAAATTAAAAGAGATCATAAGAGGATATGATCCTAAAGACATTGCAAACGCTGATGAGACTGCTCTATTTTACAGGGCAATGCCCAATAGAACCCTGAAAATGAAGGGGGAAAAATGTTTGCAGGGTCGGTTTTCAAAAGAGCGGCTTACTATCCTCTTGACCACATTTGCAGATGGAACATTTGAGAAACCATGGATAATTGGAAAGAGTGAGAAACCACGGTGTTTCAAGAATATCAAAATTAATCAGCTTTCAATAGAATGGAAATGGAATAAAAATGCATGGATGACAGGAAGGATTTACGAAGAGTTTTTAAATAAACTCAACAATAGCATGAAAAAACAAAACCGAAGCATTCTTCTGTTCATTGACAATGCTACTTGTCATCGATCATTGCCCCTGTCCAATATTAAATTAATTTTTTTCCCACCATTCATGACATCAGTGCTACAACCTCTGGATAATGGCATTATTCAAAATATTAAAGTAAACTACAGGAAGCTGTTACTTCAGAAAGTTATTGCCAACATCGAGATGTGCAAGATGGCATTGGAGATTTCAGAGAAAATCGATGTCCTTGATGCAATTTCATTTCTTAAGCGATCAATCAGAATGATTAAGGAAGAAACTGTAAAAAAATGCTTTAAGAACTGTGGCTTTTTATTTGGCAATGGTGATAGTATACAAAACGAAACAGTTATTGAGTCTAGTAACATCATGCAGATTCAGGATGCAATAAATGACATGTATAGTGATGTTTCGGAAAATAGGGTCAGTGCTGCATCTTACATTGATATCGACAAAGAAATTGCCACAGAAATGGATGATACCAACCTGCAAGAAATTGTGGACTTGCAGTCTAAAGATGATGATGATGAAGATGATGAAGACCTTCCATTAGAAGAACCTGAGCCTTTAAGTCAGACACAAGTTTCCAGCTATATAAAGGCTTTGAAGGAATTTGGAAAAGTTAGAGGAGACCAGGAGTTTTTTGATAAAGCTACAGACTTAGAAATTTGTTTCAATAATTTCATCAAAAACCAAAACAAACCAAACAGTTGGCATTAGATGTTTTTATTAAAAGCTGAATTTTACCCATGTCTTTGTTTGAATGGTGTATGCACATAACTGTACATTAATTTGAATAAACATGTAAATCATACAAAATGGTCTTTTCAGATCTTACAAAATTGAAATGAAACACTTTCTGGGTGGTTATGAGGTAGGATTCTTAATAGAGAATGACAGAAAAGTGGTAAGACTGTATCCTCTCAAAAGTGGAAAGCTTGGAAACTCAGAAAACCAAGGCAGTTCTGATGTGTTCCAGCTCTCACAGGTTTCACTGTGTCCTATTTTTCACTTTCATTCTGTATATATAGTGAAACCTCTGAAAGCCAGAACTCAATGAGACTGCCTTGTTTTTCTGGGTCTCATAGTTTTCTGCCTTGACGGGCTGAAGTCTTACCACTTTTCTCTTGCTGCTTTTAGTGGAAAATAAAATTTGAGTTTTCCTTTCTGGCATTTTTCCACCTTACCTGGGTCTCAGCTTTCACAGGTTTTACTATATATGTACTTTTATATACATACTTCTTTGTACTCTGTAGTGATTTACTAGTTACGAAAATGGGATTGTACTGACTCTACTCTGTTTGCTTTTTATCCTTAATTTAGAGTGACTATCTGCCCCTTTTAACATTTTTTATGATGGATTGTATTTCCCATTATTTGGTTAACTGTAGATTGTAAAAGCATGTTTTGCTATTTCAGAGAGCCAGAGTGAATGTCTCTGTATCTGTCTTTTCTCACATCCTTAGTTCTAAGAATACCTTGTTAAAAGTGCTGTTATTGGATCAAAGGCCATTGCAGTTTTTAAGGATTTTGATCAGTATTGTCAGTTGGCCATCCAGAAATGTTGTGCCAGTTTATATTTCCTTAGAAGTACATGGTATTTTTATTTTTCGATATAACCATTTCTGGATACATTGTTCTATTATTTGACATTTAGTAGGGACTCATATTTTTATACTTATAAATAGTGCTGTGGGGAACATCTTTGGACATTATATTTGCAGTATAAAGTCTTAAGAGGCAAGATTGCTGGGTCAGGCATTTTCCTTGCCCTCTCTCCATAAAAAGCATTTCCTTTACTCTTAAGGAACAGTTTAAAACCACTTTTCTGTCATGTTGAAATATGACCTTTTTCTTTTGAATATCTGCTTATTTTGTATGTGCCATACATAAGTAGATCAGGGAATAGTTGAATCATGGTTTGAAATTTCAGTGGTAATTATTAAAATATTAAATTGTGTGACTTCCAGCTCTGTGAAGGAAAGGTTAAGGATTTTCTTTTTAATTCAGTTTACCATATTTTGCATCCATACTATCTGTATGCTTATGTGTTAGGTTTTGTGGACAAAATAATAAAGAAGAGTAAGCTATGGTTCTTGCCTTCAAAAAGGTTAGAATCTTTTTTTTTTTTTTATTTTCCTTGTTTAAAGCTTAGAATCTTATAGGGAATATCTTTTTGTGTGGTGAGTAAAGTAGAATTTCTGTTCTTTCAGACATCAAGACATTTGAAACAAACAAAAAAAGACTTATGAAGCATATGTAAATAAGACAGTATGAAATAGATGTTTTATTTTTCTCAAAATAAGAGTCCAAAAACACCCACACATATATGGAACCTTGATGTATAACAAAAATGGTAGTACGATCATTAAGGAAAGAAAGGATTAGGCCATAAACCATGCTGGGTCGATGACTCTTGGGGGAAAAAAAAAGGGCTTCTATTTCACACATACACAAAGATTAATTCCAAATGGAACAAAGACTTAAATGTGAAAGCAAAACTTTAAAACTTTTAGAAGAAAATAGTCTCAGGAAAGGGAAAAATTTCTTAAACCAAATACATAGAAGAGCTAGCCATATAGAATAAGACTCATACATAGAAGTACATTAAAGATGTGGTTAAAAAGACAAACCAGTAGAAGGTATTTGCAACATGTATTAGAATAGGAAGAATTACTATCCAGGAGCCCATAGTAAAAATACACAACTTGAGAAAAATGGAGAAAAGCCATGAACAGGAATTTCATGGAACGGGAAACATGTATGGGCAGTGATACATGTGAAAAAATGCACAACCTCATTTGGCATCAGGAAAGTGCTACTTAAGACTACAATGAGATAACCACTTTAAGCCCATTAGATTGGCAAAAAGTAAGAAATCTGTTGGTTTCAAGTGTTAAAGAGGATGTCGATACTGCTAATTTAGGAAGTAAAGTATTAACAACTACTTTGGAAAATGAAGTTTCTTATTGTACAAATGCAAACATATGTATATGCTACAACCCAGCAGTTCCACTTCTACTGATATAACCTGGAGAAATCTTTGGATATATGCCCTAAGAGGTATGTGCACAATTCTCATAGCGTATTTGGAATAGAAGAAAATAAAACATGCAAACAACCCAAATGACTGTTGACATGTGTTGTTGTTGTTATGTGCCGTCGAGTCAGACCTGACTCATAGCGACTCCTTCCTTAGGTTTCCGAGGCGGTATCACTATGGAAGTAGATTGCTCAAACTTCCTTCCAAAGAGTGGCTTGGTGGATTTGAACTGCCAGCTTTCTTGTTAGCAGCCAAGTGCCTTAGGCACTATGCCTCCAGAGCTCCTATTGACAGGAGAGTAGGTAATTAAATTATGATGGGTATGCTCAATGGGATGTTACATAACTATAAAATGAACACATTAAAGCTATATACAACTGCACGGATGAATCTTAGACATAGTGTTCAGTAAATATGACTATATATTACGGATATATTGTGCGATTTAAATGAACTCAAAAACAAGTACAACTAAAATATAATTTATTGAAAATGTGTAATAAAACTAGTTTGGTTTTTTTTTAAAGCAAGAGAATGAAAATTATAAATTCAGGATAGTGACTACTTCTGGTGGCAAGACAAAGAAAAGAAAAACATAAATAGTATTAATAATGATCAAGTTTTAAGCTGGGTGGTAGATTGAGAGTTTTTGTTTTCTTGTTAAGCTTAAATTTACATAATATTTTAATTTTTAAAATATATAACTTTTGTTATTGTTGAGACTGTACACAACAAAACATAACACGTCTTAAACAGTTTCTACATGTACCATTTAAAGCCATTGATTATATTCTTTGAGTTGTGTAACTATTCTCACTCTCCTTTTCTGAGTTCTTCCTCCCCATGAACATAAATTCACTGACCCCTAAGGTTCCTATCTAATAGTTCAAGTTGCTGTTGTCAGTCTGATC
>NW_006921877.1:1774978-1816262 GCF_000298275.1 Orycteropus afer afer
GTTCCTTCCTTAACTCATTGTTCCTTAAATTTCTGTAAATTTGATGCCATATAGATAGGTATTAAAAGAACATAATGCTCAAGGCAAACCTTTTTTATTAGTTAAACTATTGTTTGGTTTTGAGAAGACTTCGGGAGATATTTTTGGTTTAAGGTTTAAAGATTATCACAGAGCAATAGTTTCAGGGGCTCATGCAGCCTCCATTGCTCCAGAAGTGTCTGGAGTTCATGAGAATTTGAAATTTCTGTTCTGCATTTACCCCCTTTCAATCAAATTGTTCTATGGAATCTTTGATTAAAATGTTCAGTAACGATAGCCAGTCACTATCCGTTACTTTTGGTTTTGTGGCATAGGAGGCAGTTGTTCATGGAGGCAGTTAGCCATACATTCTATATCCTTCTCTTGTTCTGACTCATTGTTGTTGTTCTGTTGTTCCAGGTGAATACAGATTATATAACATTTTATATGTATCAAAAGTTAAAATATAATTAAGTTGACAATTAAAAAAAAAAAGGAGCTGCAGGGAAAACACAATTTCATCCAGTGTTACTCCATAGAGGGTGACAGTTGGTAAAAATATGGAACCCTTTTCTAGTCATTGGTCATTGGAGAGATGCCAGTCAAAACCACAGTGAGATACCACTTCACAGCCACTATGATGGCTATAAAAAAAAATAATAATATGAGTTAGAAAGGATGTGGAGAAATTGGAACCCTCATCCGTTGCTTGCGGGAACACAAATAGGTATAGCCTCTGTGGACATCCTTTGGTGGTTCCTCAAAAGTTCAGCACAGAACTACCACATGAACCAGCAATCCCAATCCTAGGTGGTGGTGGTTGTTGTTGTTATGTGCCAGCGAGTCGGCCCCGACTCATAGCGACCCCTCCTTGGGTTTCCGAGGCAGTATCACTACGGAAGTAGGATTGCCCAACCTTCCTTCCGAGGAGTGGCTGGTGGGTTTGAACCGCCAGCCGTCTGGTTAGCAGGTAAGTGTCTTAGCCACTATGCTACCAGAGCTCCTAATCCTAGGTATATACCCAAAAGAATTGAAAACAGGAATGCAAACAGAAATCTGTACACCAGTGTTCATTGCAGCACTATTCACAGCAGCCAGAAGATGGAAACAACTGAATGTCCATCAACAAATGAATGGAAAAACAAAATGTGGTGTATCTATTATGGACTATTAATCACCCATAAGGAGAAATTAAGGTCTGATACATGCTACAACATGAGTAAAATAAAAGGACAAATACTATATGATCCCTGTTACATGAAACAGACAAATGTACAGAGAGCAGGGGCAGGAGGGAGGAGAAGAGAAGTCATTGCTAAGAGGGAATTGAGTTTCTGTTAATGGTAGTCAAATAATGTAAAAAAGGATAATGGCAATGGTTACACAGTATGATGAACAGAGTCAGTGGCAATGAATGTACATACGAAAATTGTTGAAGTGGAAAATGTTTTATTATATATATTTTACTGCAATTTTTTAAGAGAATAAAGTGCTGAGACATACTACAACATAGATCAACCTTAAACATTATGCTTAGTGAAAAAAGCCACATACAATAGGCCACGTATTATATGATTCCATTTTTATGAAATGTCCAGAATGGGCAAATCCAGAAACTAAAGTAAGTTAATGATTGCTAGGGGTTATGGGGAAAAGAGAATGGCGAGTGAATGTTGTTAATGAGTACAGAGTTTCTTTGTGGGGTCATGAAAATGTTATGGTATTAGATAGTGATGATGGTTTCAGAGCCTTGTGAATATGCCAAAAATCATTGAATTGTACTCTTTAAATGGCTAAGTTGTATGGTATATGGTTTATATCCCAATAAAGCTGACTCTTTTTTTTTTTTTTTGGTTGTTGGTTTTTTGTTTTGTTTTTAGGAAAGTGTCAGAAATGAAATTTTAGAATATTTTACTCTTTTTATGTTCTTCAGAAATCACTACTCAGCATTTAGAAATTATTCTTAAAGTCTGACTGCTCACATATTTGTACTGGAAAGAAATATCATGAAATGAAATAAACCATGTGTTCATTTCTGAGCTGTGGACAGTGTGAATTTAATATTACAAATTTTAATATATCACTGATTATGATTTTCAACTCCGAGTGGATTTAGCCATCTTAACCTTAACCATAAGGGTATGTAAGAGGCATCTCCGAAGGAAGGCCTGGTGATCTACTTCTGAAAGATCACAGCCATTGAAACCTTATGGAGCATAGTTCTACTCTGACATACACGGGGTCACTGAGTCAGAACTGACTCAAATGCAACTGGTTCTTGTTTTTACATAAACTCAAAAGAATGCAGGAAAAATTAAAACCTTGATTTTTGTAAAACAAACTAACATTGTCAGAAAATTCCTTCCCTTATTTAATCAGTTTATAACTAGAAGTGCCTAGTAGTTCATTTGAGAGCAAACTTAAGAGACCAGAGGATTGGTTGAATAATTTTTTAAGACGCTTTGGTGGCATAGTGCCTAAGGCATTTGACTGCTAACCAGAAGGCTGGTGGTTCAAACCCACCAGCCACTCCTCGGAAGGAAGAGTGGGCAATTTACTTCCTTAGCGAATACCGCCTTGGAAACCCAAGGAGGGATCGCTGTGAATCGGATCTGACTCGATGGCAGTGAGTTACAATTCTGATTGCCTCTTCCATCCTCTGGAAATAGAACTTTGTAAGACCTTTTGAATTGTCAGAATTTCTTTGAGGGAGGATTTAATAAGAATGCAGAAATTACAAGCTCTTTTTAAAAGGGATAGAAATTTGTAAATTTGAGTTCTGACTGGGTATTTGAAAGAATTGTATTTTTTAGGTGTTGTAATACTGTTGTGATTTTGGGTTTTTTGTTTGTTTTAGTCCTTATCTTTTAGAGATACATATTAAAATATTTACAGATGAAATTTTATGACCTGGAACTTGTTTCAGAATAATATGGGAGGGGGTAAGTGGGTAGGAGGTGTATAGATGAAACAAGATTGGCCATAAGTTGGTAATTATGGAAGCTGGGGATGGGTAGGTACATGGGGAGTGTTCATTACAGTATTCTATTTTTATATATGATTGAAGTTCTGTATAATAAAACATTTAAAAAGTAAAAAAATTATAGTTAATAAATTCTTGTATAATCAACTTAGATAGAATGTGTTGGAATTTTTTGTTTTGTTTATCTGTCAACCTTCTGTAATCAGAGAGTGTAGCCCTGAGCTTTAATTTCTGGGAGAGTATGGGGTGAATTGGGAGCTCTGGTGGCATAGTGCCTAAATCATTTGACTGTTAACCAGAAGGCTGGCAATTCAAACCCACCAGCCACTTCTTGGAAGGAAGATTGGGCAGTCTACTTCCATACTGATACTGCCTCAGAAACCCAAGGAGGGGTCACTATGAGTCGTATCCAACTTAATGGCAGTGAGTTTCGTTTCTTCTTTTTGGTGGGGTGAACCACTCTTGGCTCATTGATAACCACCTATGCCCTCACTCTTTGGTAGTCTACTTTTGTAGGTAATTGCAATGTGACTCCATCTTCCATTCTGATGATTTGGGATAAAAAGTTGAGGTATATTGGCTTTCTGAAATTTTCTATCAGATTTTGAGTATTCTTTGTAAATCAAGGAACTTAGTACTAATTTTTTTTTAACTAAATGTAATGAAAAAAAGACTAAAATCGTTTATAGATTTTTTCACAAATGAGAAGAATGTAAACTATTTTAATCTTAGTTTTTTAATATTTATTCATGAGTGAATCATTATCTTCTGCAGTCACATCATCTTCACTTGATATGGGTTAATTTTTGACCAGGTCTTCTCTTTATCAGCCCTGGTAACATAAAGAGGGAAAAGGTAGCTTGTCAGTCAGTATATCCGTATCTGCCAAAAGACAATGATCGTTTAGAGAATTGGTTGCATTTCTCAGATTTGGCTCACTGAGAAGACATGCTGTTCTTTAGATTCTTTGTATTTGCTGAATTAATGTTTGTTGATAAATACTCCTTTTTTAAAAGGGCTAAGATGGATTAGCTAACAACAGATTATACTCTGATGAAATAGATTTTACCTCATTAAAAAGGAAAAAAGTCTTGCATGGTCTTTTGGTATGCTGATTCGGTGGGGGAATCATCTGTGGTCACTTAAATTTTCAGAGTCAAAGTGATAGCCACATAGAAGTTTTAATTATCTTTCATCCCTGTTTAAGACATACGGGTGAGAGATTAGTGAACCTTCCCTACCTTCCTGTTTTTCTGTTAGTTGTAGATATGGGTTAAGCTTAAATTTTGATGAGTTTGGTGGGATTAAACCTGAGGTGAGTGACAGTCTTGGATGTTTTGTTATCTAGGACACCAATTCTTTTCTAAGATCATAATGTTCATTATGAAATGTGAGTTAAACATTTTCTCTTACAATCTCTCTTATTTTCTTCTTCCTTTTATCCTTTAGCTGGAAATCCTCTGGTCCAGCAAGGTGGACAGCCACTCATCTTGACCCAGAATCCAGCCCCAGGTTTGGGCACAATGGTTACTCAACCAGTATTGAGGCCTGTTCAGGTCATGCAGAATGCCAATCACGTGACTAGTTCCTCTGTGGCCTCACAACCAATATTCATCACTACACAGGTGAGTTTGGGCTTGGAGGTGAATTCTACATTTGGTAGAGAAGGAGGAAAAGACTATGATTTAGATAGTGTCGTTGGCATCACTCGAAGTGGTTCCTGGGTCCTGTCTTTTGACTTAGCTTTCTCACTAGCTGTTTTGTAATTTGATGCTGATGGTTGTAGAAAGCCCAGCATAGCATCATGATTTGTTAATTTTCTTGTCATACCCCTTAAAAGAACTGTTAAATGATTTGATTGAGTTCTGGGCACAAATAAATGGGAAGGCTTGTTTTAGGAGCCCTTAACACTTTGCTCTCAAAGCTTTGTCAACCTTTGAGCTGTTTTTCATAACACAGAGTGAGTTAGTTGACTTTTGGAAATACATGTATGAAATTGATAAAGTGTGTGGAGATGTTTAGAAGATAGGGAAGGTGGTGTGTGTGTGTTTGTGTGTATTTAATGTGGTATATTGAAATAAAAGGCCTAAATTTGAATGTGGAATGTAAAGGCAAATGATTCTCTTTGCCTGTGACTTCTAGTTATAAACTATTATGTTGTAAATTGCTATAAGTGCATGGCCTTTGAAGTGGACTTTGGAAACAATTTCTTATGATTACTTACATGTTGAATCATTCCAGTAAAGACTGTCAGAGCTCTGCTAGCATAATGCCTAAGGCACTTGACTGCTAACCAGAAGGCTGGCGGTTCAAACCCACCAGCCACTCCTCGGAAGGAAGATGGGGCAATCTACTTCCGTAGTGATACTGCCTCAGAAATCTAAGGAGGGGTCACTATGAGTTGGGTCCAACTTGACAGCACATAACAACAACAACATGCTTTATTATTATTATTATTTTATAAGTGAAAGCAAAGCGTTTTGTTAAAGGTAGAGAGATTCATGAATGGAAGACAGTAGCACGCAGCCAGGGTACAATAGTTATACAGATTGCAAGAAGAGGTTTTATTGAGAGAAGTAAACAAAGGACTTTGTGTTTACATGCACTAGGGTGAGTACGTGACAGAAGTTAAAAAGGGATTGTCAAACTACGATACTTCTTAACATTATCATTTCTGTTTCCTAACCTCCTAGATTTGTGTTGAACCAGTCTTCTTGGATCAAATTGCACAAACACTCTCAACAAACAACTCCTCACATAAACTAAAATCTTGACACTTGTTTCTTTTAGGTTGCAAGCAGTAAAATTGTTACAGGAAGCTAAATTGTCCTTTAGAGCAGCAGAAGCAGAGATTTTAGGCAAGCTGCAGTTAGATACAAAATGGAGTTTAATTTAGATCTGAAGCATACATTTTAGTCATGCTAACTGCCTTGGTTTACTTGTACATTCTCCCCCTTTTAATCAAATCACCACTAGGGATGCAGATCATCCACAAAAGAGTTACCCATCTTCTGCAACGATTTAATATTTCAGGGTTGGCTTCTCTATTTGAGCTTTTAAGACCTCAGAGGCCAGCTTTGTTATTAGAGATGGTCAGACACCATCAGTGTTAGATTGCTGTAGCTTTGGGTGAGTTGGTTCTCACTGGGGAAAGCGTTGTAAGCGGAGCCACATTAGGGGAACAATTTGGCATTCCAAAAGGTCTGATGCTAGAACTAAACTTCATTCTCCTTAGCAAAATTAGTTTCCTCTAAATACATGCTTCGTCATATAGCTAGATGACTCAAGGCTTGCCTGTGGCAATGGCAAATGAAGTACATAATACATTTAGCAAGCCCTATTATAACAACTGGTGGGAGCTCTGGTGCCGTAGTGCCTAAGGCATTTAACTGCTAACCAGAAGGCTGGTGGTTCAAACTCATCAGCCACTCCTCAGAAGGAGGGTTGGGCAATCTACTTCTGTAGTGATACCGCCTCAGAAACCCAAGGAGGGGTCGCTATGAGTTGGATCCGACTCTGCAGCAGTGAGTTATTATAACAATTACAGTGATTAAAAGGGGTAAGCAGGCTAGTAGAAATGGGTGTATTCCAGATCCAATACTTTGAGGCAACTAACTAAAAATATCAAAGAAGAGGAAGGTACAGTCATGGGGGGGATGGTGTGTAACCAGGGGGCCTTTTGATGTATTTTAGTAACATCTTGTTCTACATCTCCAGAATTGTTTATTCCTGAACAGCAGTAGCACAGACTGCTCCTCCCTTTGGGCTTGGAGGAAATCAAGGGCTATTATATTATCTAAAACAATTTTAGCAAGGGATTCTAAGGACTTCTGTTGAGTTGCCATTCCACCAGCAATGTTACTTACCAATTGGGCCATAGCAGATAGATTAAGAATAGATTTTTGCTCAAAGAAATGACCAAGCTTACCACCAATGGGATTATCTGAGAAGACAAGTTTTTTTTTCTGTAGAGATATTAATTCAAGTCATTGTTCCCTAGTAAACTGTCATTGTATGAATCGTTCCATAGTAAGATGTCATTGTGTGAATGGATACTCATGGGAACTCCAAGGATAACTAGGGTGCATTTGCCTCACATATTCCAGTATAGGGCCCAAGTGTAGGGTGAATCATTGGACTTTTCTCTTAAATAAGCTGATCCTGTGCAGAAAGACATATCCATATGGAGCATATAACATATCTGCCCCAGTGCTCCTATGCTTTTTAAGTTGAGGTTCACTTTCAGCAGTAATTTGGTTTTCATTTTTGCTCATGTTTACCAAAGCTTGTTCTCCAGTTTTTGTATTTTGTCATTCAAAATAAAAAAAATTTATTAGATTTCTCTGTCTCAGTCATTTAAGAGTAAATTTAATTTTAGAGAGAAACCCATTAAATAAAAGTTTGAGATTCTTTTGCATATAGGTCATGCTTCAGTCTCTGTGAGTTTCCATATTAAAGATCATTTTTCTTTCTGATGCAGGGATTTCCTGTAAGGAATGTCCGGCCTGTGCAGAATGCAATGAATCAGGTTGGGATTGTGCTGAATGTACAACAAGGCCAAACGGTTAGACCAATTACTCTAGTCCCAGGTAAGGAGAAATATCTTACACATTTGGAATAAAATGACATCCATAAGATTTGTTTTTATTGTTTCAAAATATTCTAGGTTTTTTTTTTTTTTTTTTTTTTTTTAATATGTCTAATCTTTGGCTAGGATTGTGGTTTTATTTAATATTCTTTCTAGCTTTTCTTCATGAGATAGTGAATCAGGGTTTATCCGGTTATTTTTCTGTATCTGGTGTTCATTCAGCTATTAAGTTTGTTTTCCTTAAGGAGTAGTATTGCAGCCTCCCAAGTTCTGTATTCCTTGTACTTTTCCTCACTTATGTGGTGGGATTATAAACTTTATTTTGCGTGAATTTTGTAGCATAGATTTTAACTACAAATTAAACACATGGCAATGTCATTTGTGGATAAAATATTGCCGGTGATTAGAATGTTTTATATTTTTTAAGAAAAAGAATTGAAAGATAATTTTTAAAAATCTTATGCCTCTTCCTCGGAAGGAAGATTGGACTTGCGTAGTGATACTGCCTTGGATATCCAAGGAGAGGTTGCTATGAGTCGGATCTGACTCGACGGCAGTGAGTTCGTTTTTTCTGTATACCTTCTCTTCAGTTCTTTATTTTGTGTCTGTGAATTTACTATAGTTCAGGCCTAAAAAAGTTATTTGTAAAGGTATCACTGAAGCTTGCCTTACAAGTTTTTTATTTTTGTTCTCAGATCTCTCAGAGCCTTTTTGGCCTTCAATCTGATCAGTTTACACTATCAAGTTCTGGTGTTTCTTAAATATATCTCAATGGAATTGTCTTCAGCTGAGCTGGGGGATACTCTGCGTAGGGACATCCTAATAGAATGTCATAGTCAGTTTTCTATTTGTGTTTATATGAGGACGTGAAGACTGCTTTTCTGTAGTGAGAAAGAAGAATTCCTTTTTTCAGAACCATGTCTGCCCTTTGGGTGATAAACAACTATATTGCCTCTCATTCTATACCATCCTTTCTCTTCTTTAAGTTAACTTTTGATCATATTCTTGGACTAGAAAATCAGTGTGGATAAGGTGTTTGGGGAGGAATTAATGGGAATCTTCTTCAATTTAACATTTTTAGAGCTGGTTACTTAACATTAATTATTTTGGATTAATTCATTTTATCTGCTTGGACACATTGCTTTCTTAGACTTTAGACTATATACTACTCTTGATAACCTGGTGATCACCAATTTGGGGAAAGGATCTTTTTCTATTCCAGTATTTCTAGTAAAGTCAGGGAGAATATATTACAGGTCAGCTAATTGACCGAGACTTAGTACTTTTCTTTGTCTCTCTTTTGAAGCCCCAGGTACTCAGTTTGTTAAGCCGACAGTTGGAGTCCCACAGGTGTTCTCTCAGATGACCCCAGTGAGGCCAGGCTCCACAATGCCTGTGAGGCCTACCACCAACACCTTCACCACCGTTATCCCAGCCACTCTTACCATTCGAAGCACCGTCCCACAGTCCCAGTCCCAGCAGACCAAGTCCACTCCCAGCACCTCCACCACTCCCACCGCCACACAACCGACCTCACTGGGGCAACTAGCTGTTCAGCCACCAGGCCAGTCCAACCAGACCTCGAATCCCAAACTAGGTGAGGTTTGGAAAGAAGAGATGGCAGAGCTGGGGTGGGTGATGGGTGGAGAACAGATGATTATCACTTGGCCAACATAGCTCCCTCCTTCCCCTCTCCACCTGCAGTGAGCATTGCCAGCTTCGTCACTGTCAAGCGACCTGGGGTTACAGGTGAAAATAGCAATGAAGTAGCCAAACTGGTGAATACCCTTAACACCATCCCTTCCTTGGGCCAGAGTCCTGGGCCAATGATGGTATCCAACAACAGCCCAGCTCATGCCTCTCAAAGAACCAGCGGAACTGATTCTTCAATGAAAGGTACCTGGAAGACCCTGAGCAGGCACTCACTCAAAAACATATATAAAGTATCTGTTGTATCAGAACTCTATATTATAAAGGACAGAAATAAAATAGAATATAGTTGCTACAGTTTGTTTTTATAGAAGATGTTAATGTAGGAAAAGGGGATCAAACCATTTGTGAAATGTTTACATGAATCAGGATGTGGAATTATGCCTCAGGGAGTAGTGAAATGGATTGATCAGAGATGGGTTGGATAATCAAGGATAACTTCATGGAGGAGATTTGATTTTTCGAACAAGATTTTAGAGTTGGGGTTTTATAGAGAGGTTTTCAGGTGGAGAAAAATAAGGGGATGAAGATTTTGAGTAGCCTAGAGCAGAGTTGACAGATTTTTCTGTAAAATGCCAGATAGTAAATGTTTTAGGCTTTGTGTACTAAATGGTCTGTTGCAACAATTCAGCTATGGCATCAAGGTGCAAAAGGGGCTATAGATGATACATAAATAATGAGCATGGCTGTCTTCCACTAAAACTTTGTCTATGGGTTCTGAGATTTTTATTTTTATAATTTTCATGTGCTACAAAATTTTATTCTTTTAGTTTTATTTCAATTATTTAAATATGTAAAAACCATGTTTAGTTTGTGGGCCATACAGAAACAGGTGGCTGGCTGGATTTGGCCTGCAGGCCATGGTTTGTGTACCCTGGCCTGTAGTTAAAAGAACAGTGAAGTGCTTTAAACGTGGTGATCTCTCATGCCTACTTACCCCTCGATAGACCTCTCAGGAAGTGTTTAATCTTTTTCCAGAAGGTCAGTAACCTTATTTCTGGTCGTATCTTATTAATCTTATCAATGCTTCTCACTTCTTTCAGTGACCTCTCCCATTCCAGTGTTTGATCTCCAGGATGGTGGACGGAAATCCTGTCCACGGTGTAACGCTCAATTCCGTATTACTGAAGCTTTGAGAGGTCATATGTGTGTAAGTGATCTCACCTGT
Source organism: Orycteropus afer afer (assembly GCF_000298275.1). Taxonomy (NCBI): domain Eukaryota; kingdom Metazoa; phylum Chordata; class Mammalia; order Tubulidentata; family Orycteropodidae; genus Orycteropus; species Orycteropus afer. The sequence continues at coordinate 1,785,446 of NW_006921877.1, forward strand.
GCTGAGGATCCAGCTTATGTGACTACTGCTGTATCCCTCCTTTAGTATAGGGAGCTTGTGAAGCATGGACTCTAAAATGGCTTGGAAGCTTTCTAAAGGATTATCTCTGTTTGTCTTGGTAGAGAAAAGTTATGCAGTTTGGGGTCTGATGGGACACATTTAAAAATACCCCACAGTAGATTAGAATGTATATGACCTTACTTCCTAAGCTGTGGTAGATTTTGAAACTGCATAGGAGAACAGGTGTCAAGTGTGATAGATAATAACTCAACCAAGTTGGCTTCAGTTCATTTTCTGTTTATATTATCACTGGATAAATCAGAAGCTGCTACCTAATTCCCATTTCCTAGCTTTTTTATTTTTCAGTATTAGTCCATGCGTAAAGATTGCACATTTTTCCTGCCAGAAATCTCAAAGCCAAGTTATGTTAGTGGTTAGTTTAAGGGATTCTGAGACAGGTAAGAAGGAGAAGTACAAGGTAAGGTGTTGACTAGAAAAGGAATGAAACCTGGATACACTATAGAACACTGAAGGGTGAAAACTGGGTAAGGAATACCTGAAACCATACTGTTGCCAAAGGGTATTAGTGAAGTTGGGAAGTTAGCAGAACCTTGCTCCCAGAATAATGAAAATGATCAAATGTCCTCTTTCTTTGTAGTACTGTTGCCCAGAAATGGTTGAATACTTGAAGAAAGGAAAGTCTCTGGATTCAGAACCCAGTGTCCCATCAGCAGCAAAGCCCCCATCCCCTGAAAAAACAGCTCCTGTTGCTTCCACACCCTCTTCCACACCTATTCCTGCTCTGTCACCACCTACCAAAGTACCTGAGCCAAATGAAAATGTGGGTGATGCAGTCCAGACCAAGCTTATTATGCTAGTGGATGATTTCTACTATGGACGGGATGGTGGCAAAGTAGCCCAGCTTACAAATTTCCCTAAGGTCGCCACATCTTTCCGATGCCCACATTGTACCAAAAGGCTAAAAAACAATATTCGGTAAGTGTTAAAGAGCCTTTGTGGTTGTTCCCTTGGACAAGAGAAGGCTGAACTTTCTTACATACTTCTGTCTTTGTCTTTGGAGAATTGTCTTAACTCTTCTCCAGTCTTGGTGAAGATATCATTAAATTAATAACTAGTACTGTAAACTGTAGGAGAGGAGGTATTATGGTAATATACAAAAGATAACTTTGGGTTAAGGAGGCCTAGTGGCACAAATGGTTAAGCATTAGGCTGCCAACTGAAAGGTTGGTGGTTCAAACCCACCCAGCGATACTACAGGAAAAAGATCTGGTGATCTGTTTCCATAAAGATCATAGCCCATGTGGGGCAGTTCTGCTATGTCACATGAGGCCACTATGAGTCAAAAGCGACTCTGGCACCCAATAACAATAATTTTGAGTTGAGTGAAGGACATCAGTTCATCTCTTGCCACAGAACTCTCTTAGTTTCAAGAACCTGTTACATTTCTGGCCTTAGAAAAGGACTTCCTCACATGGAGGAAGTGGTTGGGGTGGGAGATGGAGAAGGGTGAAGACTGTTTTGTGATTCTACTGTTGTATTTCTTTTTCTTTTTTTTTTTTTAAATTGTGATTTGGGTGAAGAATTACAGAGCAAATTCACTTTCCATACAGCAGTTCACATATACTTTGTCTCACGTCATTGACCACAGTTTACCACAGTGCAATAGCTCCCCTCCCACTTCCTCCCCATTGTTACCTCTTCCCAGTGTCCATCCCTCCATACACTCCTGCCCCCTGAGCTGTCTCCCTGTGCATAAGCAACCCTTCTTTCTCCCATGATTGTTCTCTACAAAGAGTGTATCTACTTGAGGTAAATGTTCAACTCATATGCCTGTATTTTGTTTGGCTGGAAACCACAGTGTGGGTTCAATTCCAGACCTGAAGGGGGCAGCTAGGGGCCATAGTCTCAGTGGTTCCACCAGGCTCTATCAGACCAGCAAACCTGGTCCCCACCTTTTTTCTTTTTTTCTCTCCAAATGATTTTGAGTTTTGTTCCACATTGTTCTCCCTCTCTATCAAGGGTCTCCTGCATAGATCCCCTTCCAAGTGGATGACAGTGGTAGCCAGGCACCATCTAGTTCTTCTGGTCTCATAGTCATATAGGCTGCAGATCGATGGTGTACCAGTCTCTAGGACTAATTGTTTCCATGAATTTTGGTTTTCTTCATTCTTCTTTGCTCTGGATGAGGAGAGACCCATTGTTGCATCTAGATGGCAGCTTGCTAGCTTTTAAGATCCCAGTCACCACTTGCCAAAGTAGGAGATGGAACAATGTTTTGTATAGTATGTTATGCCAATTGAGCTTGATGTCCCCTGCAACTATGGTCCCAAGCTCGCAGGTTCAACTACTCGGTCCCTCTGGGTAGCTGACCACAACCTTGCCCCTTGTCAGCTCTACTATACACCTGGGAATTCTGATCATTGACATAAACTTATAGGGCCATTGTCTGCCAACCCTATATATGTTCTTGGATATACTCTTCATTTCATAGACAAATCTAATCGTTTAGCCTGTCCATCCATATACCCATGTTTGGCTTCACTGACAACACATTACTGTATGTGCAAAAGGGTTCATATTTGTTGTCTGCACCTCCCATGTATCTCTCTCTGTCTTTCTCATCCTCAGTGGTGCCATATTGGTCACTCACATTTGGTACATTGACCTTCTCTTCACCCAAATCAATACTTATCTCTATCTATCTAACAGCTTTCCCTCCCCTCCTCTCCCACCCCTGGTAACCAACAAAGAAAATTTCCTTCTATAGATAAACCTTTCCTTAACTTTTACAATAACAGACTAATACAATATTTGTCTTTTTGTGATTGACTTATTTCACTCAGCATAATGTTACTGTTATATTTCATAAACACTGCTGATTTAATGTGTTTTCTGTACTTTTTTTCTTTGTGCTGCACTGTAGATTCATGAACCATATGAAACACCATGTAGAACTCGATCAGCAGAATGGTGAAGTGGATGGTCATACTATTTGCCAACACTGTTATCGCCAATTTTCCACACCATTTCAGCTCCAGTGCCACTTGGAAAATGTTCATAGTCCCTATGAATCGACTAGTAAGTTTGGAAACTCTTAAACTCTAGGGGTATGGCTTGCTTTTCACTCATTAAATAGTCCTAGTAGGACCCCAGAGCCCATTGCATTTATTTATATGTAGGTACTATTTTTATTTATATTGTAGTCCTTTTCATATTTGTAATCAGTTCCTTATTTCATATCGCCTATTTTCTTATAAGCCCTTTATTCTGTTCAGGAATGGATTGGGCCTGAATTATTAGAAACTTTGGTTTAAGACCAGTGGAGGACACAAACATGATGGATTTATCAGCTAGATCTTTTGTAAAAGGAACAGGCACCTATGTTTGGATCTCTGCTTTATAGGCTTTATATAAGATACTATTGTAAGGTACTTTGCCACTCAGAAAGTGGTTTGCATTTAACCTACTTAATTTAAATGAAATGTAAGATAAGTTACAGTGTTACCTACATTGTACATTTTACAGATGAGGGAACATAAGCTCAGAGAATTTAACTCATTTGCTTAAGAGTGAACAGCTCTAGTAAGGTGACAAAAGTGAGCATTTGTACTTAGTCTTTTCTGGAATATTTCTATTCCTTCAAAGGGTCTCCAGATTTTGTTTCTTTATTAATATTTTACTTTGTTGAAAATACACACACAGCAAAACCCACTCCCATTCAGCAGTTTCTATACATAATGATCAGTGACATTGGTTACATTCTTCAGATTATGTCAGCATTCTCATTATTTCTGTTGTAAGTTGTTTCATACTCATGGACTGAAATTGCCTGCCCTCCAACTTTCTCATCTATGCTTTAAAATAGCAATTGTCCATTTAGTCCTATATAGATAATTTTTTAAAAAAGAATGTAGTACATAAGGATTTATTTTTGGAGCTAAATGGTTACTTGGTTTAAAGGTGACTTCAGGGGGGATAGTTTTGATTCAGGGTTTGAAGAGTAACTCAGGGTAATGGTCTCAGGGACTCCTCCAGCCTCAGTAGATCCAGTAAGTCTGGATTCTTTAAGAATTTGAAGATCTGTTCCACATTTTCATCCCTTTCTGTCAGTATACATCTGTCGTGGCCCCGATCAGAATGTTTAGTAGTGGAGCCAGGCACCATCTAGTTCTGGTCTCAAAGTAGAGGAGGCAGTGGTTCCTGGAGACAGTCCTGTAGTGTGGTTACTGCTCTGATTCTTGGGTTTCCTTCTTTCTCTTGGTTCCAGACGAATAAAGACCAATGGTTGTATCTTAGATAGCCAACGCTAAGCTTTTAAGACCCCAGACACTACTCACCTTACTAGGAGACAGAACATAAACTTTAAGGACTATTACACCAATTGACTGGATTGTCCTATAAGAAGGGGTCTCATCTCCAGTTTTGTTGAGGAGACAAAAATGGTATAAATACAGAAAAATGTGAGAACAAGAGAGTGTATTGTAAATATCTGTATTGTTTGATACCAGTGACAAGTGCATTGGTTCAGAGAAGTGAAAAGATCCTTGCAGCCTGGTTTCACAGAGAAGTGAGAGTTAAACTGGGTCTTTAAATACAAGAAGGATTTTGATGGATGGGAAGTAGAAAGCTTCTAGGTAATGGAAAACAGTATGAAGAATAGCATAAAGACAAGAATAAGTATATTATCTGGATGTTTTTGCTGTAAATTAAAAACACTGACTAAAAATGAAATAATAATATCTGTCATCCTTAGACTAAGAAGTCTTCAGGTGGAATAGGCTTCAGACCTAGAACATGAGTGCCTAATTCAGCTTCTCAACAGTTCTTTTGTCCCGGCTCCTAACTTGGTGTTTGTGGTAGTCTCAGACATTACATGCAGACATAAAATTGTCCAGAGGAAAAAGAGACCATATCTTCCTGGACTTTTCCTGAATCTGGTTCTCACCAGTGAGGGAAACTTTCCCTTTATAACTCCTTGGCCAGAATTGGGGCATAGGCTCATTCCTAGACTGGTTATTGGAAAGGGGAATGAAATTGCCATGGGTGGCTTCGAGCAGTGAGATCAATAGGAATATAATGCAAGCCATGTATGTCATTTAAATATTTCTAGTAATTTTATTTTATTTAAAAATTTTTTAGTAATTTTAAATAGAGTAAAAAGAAACAGGTAAAATTAATTTTAATACTATGTTTTATTCACTGTTGATCATTTCAACATGTAACCAAAATACAAAATTACTGAAATTTTTTTGTTTATTTAAAATATACAAATTTAAAAAAATCTGGTATGTGTATTGCACTTAACAGCACTTCTCAATTTGGACTCACCACATTTCAGCTGTTCAGTAGCCACATGTGGCTGGTGGCTACTCTATTGGACAGCATAGCTTTTTATTTTTTTATATTTTATTTTTGTTATCTCTTCCCTGTGTCCATCCCTCCATGTACTCCTGCCCCCTGAGCTGTCTCCCTGTTGGACAACACAGCTTTGGACTAGTGTGTTTTTATACAAATACAACTCACACTATATGAATTTGCCCTGCCCCCAAGGTACTAATTTCCTTGTGTGCATTATATGTGTGTGCATGTTATTTGCATGGATGTGTTTGTTTTATGTGGGAGAAAGATACAGTGATTGTTTGGGAGAATTGGTGCTAGAGTAAACTCATAATGCTGCAATGAAACAGTAGAGTAGCCAACTTGGTCTAGGTGAGGAACCAGAATTCTTCGCTGTCATGATAAGAAGCCAGAATAACTCATCTACACCTCCTAGTAAGAACACCTAACTTATTTGTATACAGAGTCTTGTGAGAGGGTTTGTCATTCCATTTAATATTGAATCTGTATAGGGAAGATAACTTTTTCCTACGAAAGAGAAACACAGATCTCACTGATATGTTCCTCTTGGCTCCCCACTGTGTTATCCCTGACTTAAAATTTTTGAGTACCTCACCACATAAAATTTATACTGATAAAAAAATTGTTGACTCACACAGGTAAATATCTTTCTTTGGTACTTATCAGTTATATTCTTGAATTCTTTTGTGGCTTTTTTTGAACCCATGACAAATCCTGAATGAAAATAACTTATTTTCTGAATGCTAATATTTTGAGACTCACTGTATTTTAATTTTGAAAAATTTCAAATACAGGAGAATAGCAGAGATAACAGTATATGACAACTCCCTGTCCCTGATGTGCTCATCATCCAGCTTTAACACAGTTTTTTCCTTTTATTTTCTAAATTGTTTTTTATTTAAATTGTAGACATGACATTTCACATCTAAATATTTCAGTATGTGTCTCTAAAACATAAAAGACACAGTACATTTATCATAACCTAATAGAAGGAACCATAAATCCTTGTTGTTGTTGTTGTTATGTGCCGTCGAGTCAAACCCGACTCATAGCGACCCCTCCTTGGGTTTCCAAGGCAGTATCACTACGGAAGTAGGATTGCCCAACCTTCCTTCCGAGGAGTGGCTGGTGGGTTTGAACTGCCAGCCGTCTGGTTAGCAGGCAAGTGTCTTAGCCACTATGCTACCAGAGCTCCCCATAAATCCTTAAATCCTTAATATCCTCTAATAGGTTGGCATTTTCAAATTTCCTGAGTTACTCCTAAAACATCAGTGGATCATTATAATTAATTATGGGAACAGAGTAGTCTAAATAGCATTACTTTTTCTTCATACTTGTGTAAGGACAGTTAATAATTTCAAGGAGCCTGTGGGGATCTTTGACATATTTGCTTAATACAATTCTTAACTTGCTTGGTCTTTAGCTTTTCTGTGAAGCTCTTGATGCCATATCCAAACTGTGTGCGTGTGTGTGTGTGTGTGTGTGTTTCATGTCTATTGATGAGCCTTAGAAAAGAATAAGGGATCCATCCATAATTTGAAAAACAAGAAACTGATGTGCAGAAGTTGCCATTTCCTCAAGGTATAAGATTATGTAGGTGTTACAGAGGTGAGGGTGATGGTATTGGGAAGTCATTAGGATTTTTTAAGAAAAAAGAAGTTTAGTATAACCACTGTGGAAAATCAATCAGTTCTTTCTCTTGAATCTTTATCCCCACTGGCTCCTTCTCCTTCAGAACAGATGTCAACGGTTACTTAAAAAGCCAGCTGCTGTTGAATAGACTCTGAATAATGGCACCCTGTGTATGTCAGAATAGAACTGGGCTCTGTAGGATTTTCCATGATTGATTTTTCAGATCTTAGATCAGCAGGCCTTTCTTCCATGGCGCCTACATCTCTTAAATACATTGGGTTACTAACTCAATAATTTTCTTGATAGGAGATTTAAAAAAAAAAAAAAAAGCCACTGCTATCAAGTTGATTTTGACTCATAGCAACCCCGTTCACACAGAGCAGCTGGTAGATTTGAACCGCCAACCTTCTAGTTAAGTGATCAGATGCCTTAGGCACTGTGCCACTAGAGCTACTTGATAATGAGATAATACACACACATAAATCTTAGCACAGGGTTTGGGCATTCCAAATTGCCTAATAAATGTTGCTGTTATTATTGATGGTGTGTGATAGCTGTGACAATAGAGCTGGCTTGTAGTTTGTAGGAAAAGCCTTTGAGATTGAATGAGATTACTCAGGAAAAACATGCAGAATAAGGACTTAAAATAGCGAGAAAGGCCAGACTTTGTCTCACCTCTTTGGTCATGTTGCCAGAAGGGACTGGTCCCTGGAAAATTATACCATGCTTGGTAGAGGGTCAGTGAAAAAGAGGAAGACCCTTGACAAGATTGATTGACACAGTTATTGCTACAATGGGCTCAAGCATTGTGAGGATGGCACAGGAAAGGGCAGTGTTTCATTCTGTTGTACGTAAGGGTTGCTATGAGTTAGAGCTGACTTGACAGCACCTAGCAATGACAACAGGACCATACTAAAAAACACCAATGCTTATAGATATTGTAGAAAAGAAAAAGTGTTTAAAAAGAGTTAAGCAAATTGAGGGAGTAGGGAATAAAACAGAAAGAAATATTGTCATGCTAATAGTTATTAATTCCCAAAATACATCATACCATTCCATAATTCCTTGTCTTTGCTTCTGCTGTCCTCCTGGTTCCTCTGACAAACCTTTATTCCTTTCAAGGTTTAGCTTATATATCTTCTTACAGCTTTTCCTCATTCGACAGAATTTTTTTATTTCCTTGTCTGTGTTTTCAGAGCATATATCACTAGGCAGTGGTTCTAAATAGGTTTCAGACCCCTTTTAAAACAAGGACAAAACCCATGAATGCTCTTCCCAGAAAAACACACATTGTACTCTTTTGTACATAATTGAAGATGCCTGGGTTCCCTAGAAGGAGCTCTGGTGGTATAGTAGTTAAAGCATATTGGGCTGCTAACCACTCCTCGGAAGGAAGATGGGGCAGTCTACTTCCTTAGTGATACCGTCTTGGAAACCCAAGGAGGGGTCGCTATGAGTCGGGTCTGACTTGACGGCACATAACAATAACAACGACAACCAAAAGGTCAGCAGTTAGAACCCACCAGCCACTCCACAGAAGAACAATGAGGCAGTCTGCTTCCCTAGAGATTTACAGCCTCAGAAACCGTGGAGCAGTTTACTCTGTACTGTAGGGTCAGTGTGAGTCAGAATCGACTTAATAGCGGTGGGTTTTGGTTTGAGTTCCCCGAGGTGTATTCCATGGGCCCCAGATTAAGAACCTCTGACTTTTGTTTGTTATACTTTTAAGAATTATTTCAACTTCACTTGTTTATTTTTTCTGTAGACATTTCTAATATATGCTTAAAGTTTAAAATTTTCAATTTCCATACTTAAGAACAGTTGAAAATAATTCCAGTGAAAGAATAATACAAATAACTGTTTTGTCTGTGTAACTGAAAATAGAAAATTTTTTTTTTTTTAATTGTGATTTGGGTGAAAGTTTGCAGAGCAAATTCACTTTTCATACAGCAGTCCACACACATTGTCTCATGACATTGACTACAATTTACCCCAGTGCAACAGCTCCCCTCCCACTTCCTCTCAATAGTTACCTCTTCCCTGTGTCGATCCCTCCATGCGCTCCTGTCCCCTGAACTGTCTCCCTGTGCATAAATAGCCCTTCTTTGTCCCATGATTGTTCTCTCCAAGGAGTGTATCTACCTCAGGTACATGTTCAACTCATATGCCTGTCTTTTGTTTGCCTGGAAACCATACGTGTGGGTTTAATTCCAGACCTGAAAGGCAGCTAAGCACCATAGTCTCAGTGGTTCTACCAGGTTCTATCAGACCAGCAAACCTGGTCTCACCCCCTCTCCCCCCTCAAATGATTTTGAGTTTTGTTCTGCATTGTTCTCCCTCTCTATCCAGGATCTCCTCCGTAGATCCCATTTGAGTGGTTGACAGTGGTAGCCGGGCACCATCTAGTTCTTCTGGTCTCATAGTCGTATAGGCTGAGGATTGCATGGTGGACCAGTCGTGAGAAGTAATTGTTTCCATGAATCTTTGGTTTTCTTCATTCTTCTTTGCTCTGGATGAGAAAAGACCCATCATTGCTTCTAGATGACTGCTTTTGCAAGCTTTTAAGATCCCAGTCACGACTCGCCAAAGTAGGAGGCGGAACAATGTTTTGTGTAGTATGTTTTGCCAATTGAGCTTGATGTCCCTGAGCAGTTAAACATTTTAACCAAAAGTTTAGAACTGCGATCTCAAAAACTTGACAAAATGGCCAAATTCAGAGTTTTATTATGTTAAATTTGTTAATATTAAAAAATATATATGATAACTCTTATAATAAGGCAAGAATTTCTATTCATGATTTTTGGTCTTTTGAGGGCAGAGTGTTACTTATTGTACTTTAATACATTTGTTGAATTATTCATAGGAGATAACTATTGCCTGAACTTGAGCAGAGGAATGAAGTAAAGCAGTATTGTTTTAAAAGAATTTGTTTGACAATGGCTTATAAAGAATAGATACTGTATAGGTTTATGGGAGAGATAGGAGATATTGAAAACCAGGTGACTCTCAGTAGGAAGTAATATGGGCTTCTACCAAGTTTTTGTCTGTGAGAGTGGAGAAATGACAATTTCTAGAGGTATTTTGGACAAAATGGTAACAACACAGGATTTGGAGGTCAGGTAGTGCTTTAAGTTTTAAGCTCAGGAGATGAGAAGGGAAACAATGGGAAGCAGGAGGATGCTGAATTAAGTTAGAGTTAATGGTGGAGTATCCAATTAAAAATGTTTTGTATGTACTTCAAAATCTAGAAGTGGCATTTTTGATTATCAGCAACAGAGGTGTTAAGATGGAGCCATCTTAAAGAGAGAATAGAAGGAACGTAATGATACACTACTTATTGAAAATGAATGTTTTGAGTCAGAGGAAATAAAGACAGAGTCAACAGGAATTTAGTCTTATTTTCAGGTGTATTTATTGATTATTTTTCTTCTTACAGCCAAGTGCAAGATCTGTGAGTGGGCATTTGAGAGTGAGCCACTATTTCTCCAGCATATGAAGGATACTCATAAGCCTGGAGAGATGCCTTATGTTTGCCAGGTATTGCCTTTTCTCCAGGGAGCTTTAGCCATTTTTTTCTCAGGTTGAATACAAAGAATTACCTAATCATCATTGCTCAAAGCCTCTACAGTATACAGTCAGTTTTAGCAACCTCTTAAGAAGGTATAGAAGAATTAGTAAACAGTTTCTGTCCACAGGATGTTTCCATGTAGGGAAAAAAACATAAAAGAACATATCCAGCCAGGGCACATACGCATACATTAAGGGGAAGATTGAAATTAAACTTGTTCTTTGTAGGTGGACAGAGAAAACTTTACTCTTAATCATGGTATATATGGATTGCATTCAGACTTCCCTGTCCTTCCACATCTTTAAGTCACAGCTGGGATTATCACAAACATAGCCCTAAATTACAAAGTCAGGAAAACAAATTGTTTTCTATACATTGTAGGAAAGCTTTTTTGTTTTCATATTTTACTATTTTTGTTGCTACTTCTTTTTAAAGGCCTTGGTTGGTTAGCTCACTCTCAGCCTTTCTTCCCTCTTATGTGACTCAGGTGTGTCAGTATCGCTCCTCACTCTACTCTGAGGTTGATGTTCATTTTCGGATGATCCATGAGGATACCAGGCATCTGCTCTGCCCTTATTGTCTGAAGGTCTTCAAAAATGGCAATGCATTCCAGCAACATTACATGAGACACCAGGTACCAGGCACCAGGCACCAAGCAGCACCCAAAATCTTTTTTTTTTTTAATGAATGCTGGGGCCAGGAATGAGCTAGGCCAAAGAAGATAATACACATTTGTTTGCAAAAATTTATTAGGTTTCTATTACATGCCACACACTGTGCTAGGTGCTGGAGATTTAGTGGTAAACAAGAGAGCTAAACAGCATAAAAAGTACTGTGTGAGTGGAAGGACAGTATCTACAAAAGTATCTCCTTAATCTGGGAGCCTAATAACTCAGCCTGATAAGCTAATAAGGCTTCTCAGAAGAAGTGGCTTTTAAGACCAGAAGGATGGGTAAGAATGAGCCCCCAGGGTATGGAGGAGGGTCAAGAAATTGAAAGACATTCAATGTGGTTGGATGGAGAGTAGGGTATGAGGAGGAGGTTGGAAGGAGGATCCTGTAAGCCATGAAAAGGACTTTCAACTTTGTAAGTCATTGGGAAGCCATTAAAGAGGTTCTTAAGTCCAGGACTAATGTGTTCAAACTTGCATTTAGTTAAGATGATACTGGCTGCACTGAGGAGAATGTATTGAAGTAGAGTAAGATGATAATTAGGGAGACTAGAGTTCTGGTTACCTAGTACTGCTCTGACAGGAATATACCACAAAATGGGGTGGCTTGAACAAACAGGAGTTTATTCTTTTACAGTTTGGAGACTTTAAGTCCTAGTTCAAAGTACCAGGCTCTGGGGGCTGGGTGAAAGCCCCTCAAGCTTGGGCTTCAGCTCTCCTGTTCCTGGCCCACTGAAGCTGGAGGCTTTTCTTCACTTAGACAGCTGCTGGCTGCTAAGGCTGACAAGCCCAAGGTTGACAGGTAAAAAGGCACAGTCCTGATAATACCAAACCACGCAGCAGGCCATTAATTCAAGTCCATTGAAAGTCTCAAGGTTGGCAGAACATGGCAGGCCGCTGAACAACAATGTGGCTACATGCAGGGTTCAAGCATGCCGTAAGCTAGCGACCGTTCCCCTAGCTTCTCCTCATACACAGGAAGCAGACCACAACCCTAAGACAGCTACTCAGCTGCTCACAGTAGATTCCATCATGGAGTTGATTACCAGTCTCATCATGGGGAATACTACATCCAGCTGCCCAGCCACTCAGCCAGGCCCAGCCACATTGACACATAAACTGAACTACCACAACTAGCCCAAAGACATTTTCATTGTTGAGGTGAGAGATGAGAGTGGATGAGACTGTTGGCTTTTGAAATGAAAAAAAAAACAAGAGTTGAGAGAGACTGAGAAGATAAATGGTATTTATGGTTTAGGGATGGATTAGGTGAACTGGCAAGGCAGTAGTTAGGAATAGTGCTTTAGATTCTATCTTGGGAAATTAGATGGCTTATAGAGACTATTTACTGACGTAGAAACACTAGAGAATGTAAACTTTGGAGGGAAGACTGTGAGTTTGGTTAATCTGAGTTTGTAGTATCTGTAGACATCAAATACAGGTGCCTAATAAATTAGTTGGGTATATAATTCTGAAGCCTGGGAGAGAAGTCTGGATTGGAAAAAAATATACTTACAAGTCATTATTATATAAATCCAGTGAATTTTAAACTTTGAAGTGTCATGGATTCCCCATCCACCTTTGAGAATAAGATAAAGGCTTATGATCCTTGAAGTCTCTATTTCCATAGTCCTAGGAGGGGGAACAGAAGAGTCTTGGCTTTAAAGAAGTTAAGGGGAAGAAAGTGTTTTTGAAGAAAAAGGTATGATCAAAATGTCACATGTTGCAGGAAGGTCAAGCAAGATAGGAACTTAGAGGCAGAAGTTTAATTTTAGCAACATTGATGAGAGCTGTTTTGTTAGGGAAAGAAGTCATTTTCAGTGGGATCAATGAATGAGATGTAAGAAAATGGAGACAACTTACTTGAAGAAATTTGTTTATGAAGGGGAGGACAAGGGTGGTAGATAGAAGGGAAGACAGAGCGAAGAGGAATTTTTGTGACTGCTTTTGTTATATTTCATTTTTAAGGTGGGATAGATAGATTTTTGTTTTAAAATGCTACAAGAGGGAGAGGGCATTGGTAATTCAATGGTAGAATTCTCGCCTTGTACGCGGGAGACCCGGCCAATGCATCACCTTTGAGAGCTCTGGTAGTGTAGTGCCTAAGGCACTTGACTGCTAACTATTAGACTGGTGGTTCAAACCCACCAGCCACTCCTCGGAAGGAAGATGGGGCATTCTACTTCTGTATTGATACCGCTTTAGAAACCTAAGGAGGGGTCGCTATGAGTCGGGGCCGACTCGATGGCACATAATAACAACAACAAGAGGAGTTTATAGAAAAGGAAAGTGAAGATACACGTTAAGGGAGCATATAAAATGGAGAACAAGACAGCAGTGCCTATGTTTGATGTTCACATGTGTGCACACACAGGCACCTCCTTACACTGATAATCTACCACAAATGTATTTCCAGATAGAGGCATAGATGTGTCACTTATAACTAAGGCTACGTAACCTTTCTATCTTAGAGAAGAATGTCACAGTATGGTCCTTATTTTTGAATGACCAACACTAGGCAGACTGAATCCTCAAAATTGTGTCATAGGGAGGTGCATCTGTGTGTACTGATGTGTTGAGGCAAAACAGCAAAGTGCAGAGAAGTACTGTTACTTTTTTTTTTTTTTTTTTAAGGAAAAAAACCAAGAACAGGTAGGTGGTGACTGGATATGTATAAAACATGTGCTTATTGAATATATAGACTGTGGAAGGATACCCAAGAAACCATTAACATACTGTTTCTGTGGAAGGGACTGAAGGTTGAGAGTTGAAGACAAACTTAGAACATAAGAATACAGAATAAAAATTGATTTTTTTTAAACCATGTATGCATTATTACTTAGAAAAATGATAATAATAAATGTCCAGGAGTAGGTAGCACTGTCTGCAATATAAAGATAAAGTAGGGGCAAGTAGAGCTTATGTTGTGCATCTCGAGTGTCAGAGCACACCAGGAGGAGATGGTTTGACCTAGTTATCCTGGCCTTGAGTCCACCTTCCTTTGGGAGCATGGGAGATGATGAGTCTCTTAAGCTATCAACAGAAAGGTGGGAAGAATGATAAGATTGGCACTGAAAAAAATTCATTGGGTACCTTTATGGCATTCTGTCTCACTTATTTTCCCCTTCAGAAGAGGAATGTTTATCACTGCAACAAATGCCGGCTGCAGTTTCTCTTTGCCAAGGACAAGATTGAACACAAGCTTCAGCACCATAAAACCTTTCGTAAACCCAAACAGCTGGAAGGCTTGAAACCAGGCACCAAGGTAAAGTGTTTGCCAAAGTTTTCTTTACAGATCCAGGAAGAAAGGAATATAAAGATTTTTAGTATTCTGAGGTTTAGTGTCTAATTATACCCCTCTCCTTGATTCACAGGTGACAATCCGGGCTTCTAGAGGGCAGCCACGAACTGTTCCTGTATCTTCCAATGATACACCTGCCAGCGCCTTGCAGGAGTCAGCACCGCTGACCTCTTCAACAGACCCTCTGCCTGTCTTCCTTTATCCCCCTGTCCAGCGCACCATCCAGAAGAGAGCTGTTAGGAAAATGTCAGTGCCTTCTTCTAAACGTGGGGCCGGTGGGGCTGTGTGGGCAAGATTGTTCCTGGTAGTCTCTGCAGTCTGGTAGCAATCTAAAGTCCTTTTGCATTTGGAGATCCTGGAGGCAGGAATGAGAATGTCCCTTTCATCTTGACAGGAGTGCCATGGGCCGCCAGACATGTCTGGAGTGCAGCTTTGAGATCCCAGATTTCCCTAATCACTTCCCCACTTACGTACACTGCTCTCTGTGTCGCTATAGTACCTGCTGCTCTCGAGCCTATGCCAACCACATGATCAAGTAAGTCACATGATTAAACCCATTGTTTTCTACCTGGGTGCTCAAGTTCTCTAGAATTCATTTCATTCCCTCTCCTGTTCCTTTTTTGTTTCCTCCTTCAACTTTCAGAGTCGTTTATCTCACTCACCTATCAGAGTAAGAGACCACACCCATGTTTATTTGGCTTTGATGGTCTGTGCTGTAAGTTGGGTAGGACCTTGCCACTCAGATGTGTTCCAGGCACCCGCATGTTCTCAGGCCTATAGAATCTATGTGCAGTTTAATTGAGCCCCAGGTGATTCATATGCATATTAAAGTTTAGGAAGCGCTCTGGTGGGAAAATTGGCTTGGGCTGGGTGTTAGAATGAGTTGCAGAGATCTCTCTCTTAGGGACATTGGTTGGTGAGCTAAAGTTTAGCTGGCAGAGCCCCTTCACTGATACTATTTCTCCTTTGTCTTTCTCAGCAATCATGTTCCAAGGAAGAGCCCCAAGTATTTGGCTTTGTTTAAAAATTCTGTGAGGTAAGGAAAAGCTTATTGGTGATCTCTTAAATTTTCAGATTTTTACATTAAATCCTTTCAGTTATTTTGTAGTATTGGTCTGTGAATTAATATGAGGGAAAGGAGAAAGAAGGGGCATACTCCTTTATTAAGCTTCAAAGCTCTCTCTAGTGTCACTGCTATATTTGTCTTTTATGTTTCTGATTTTTTTTCTTAGTGGAATCAAACTGGCCTGCACGTCATGTACCTTTGTTACCTCTGTGGGAGATGCCATGGCCAAGCATTTAGTATTCAACCCCTCACACAGATCCAGCAGCATCCTGCCGCGGGGTAAGTAGGAGAGATGGGGGTTAGTAGAACAAGAAAAAAAATAAGGATACAGGATATAGGTCATACTGTATAAGTCAAGAACACCAAATTGAAAGCGTTCTAACCTGAAGAGTATATAAACTAGAAGGTGAGTGAATGTAAGGGGTCTATTTTTGTGTAGTAGGTTTGTCTTTTTGCTTGAAATCCTAGGACACTATTTACGTTTCTTCATTGAACTAACTTTTTTTTTTTTTGGTCTCATTTTCCATAGGACTTACTTGGATAGCTCACTCAAGGTAACAAAAACTCTGACTCCATGGTTTCATTTCTGTTTTGCTGTGTGTTTTGTCTTTATTGTTACTATTATTTTTCTAATTTAATTGAGTTTTCTCCTCTTCTCTGTGCTCTTAACCCCCTTTTAGGCATAGCCAGACCCGTGACCGAACACATGACCGGAACTTGAAGAATATGTACCCACCTCCTTCCTTCCCTCCCAACAAAGCTGCCACTGTGAAATCTACGGGGACCACCCCAGCTGAGCCTGAAGAGCTCCCAGCTGCCAAGGCCCAGGCACTCCCATCACCAGCTTCAACTGCAACCCCACCACCCACCCCCACTCACCCTCAGCCTTTAGCCCTTCCCCCTTTGACTACAGAGGAGACTGGATGTCTGAATGTTGATGACCAGGATGGAGGGAGCCCAGTCACCCAGGAACCTGAGCCAGCATCAGGTGGGGGTAGCAGCAGTGGAGTTGGTAAGAAGGAGCAGCTGTCTGTGAAGAAGCTTCGAGTAGTACTGTTCGCCCTATGCTGCAATACAGAACAGGCAGCTGAACACTTCCGAAACCCCCAGCGACGAATTCGGCGTTGGCTTCGGCGCTTCCAGGCCTCCCAGGGAGAGAATCTAGAAGGCAAATATTTGAGCTTAGAAGCAGAAGAGAAACTGGCTGAGTGGGTGCTGACTCAACGTGAGCAGCAGCTACCTGTAAATGAGGAGACCTTGTTTCAGAAGGCCACCAAAATAGGACGTTCTTTGGAGGGGGGTTTTAAGATCTCCTATGAGTGGGCTGTGCGATTCATGCTACGGCACCACCTGACTCCCCATGCCCGGCGAGCTGTGGCCCACACCCTACCCAAGGATGTGGCTGAGAACGCAGGACTCTTCATTGAATTTGTGCAGCGGCAGATTCACAACCAGGACTTACCCTTGTCTATGATTGTGGCTGTTGACGAGATCTCTTTGTTCCTGGATACAGAAGTGCTGAGCAGTGATGACCGAAAGGAGAATGCCCTGCAGACAGTGGGCACGGGGGAGCCTTGGTGTGACGTGGTGCTGGCCATCCTGGCAGATGGCACTGTCCTCCCCACCCTGGTTTTCTACCGAGGGCAAATAGATCAGCCTGCTAACGTGCCCAACTCTATATTGCTAGAGGCAAAGGAGAGTGGCTACAGTGATGATGAGATCATGGAGCTTTGGTCAACCCGAGTGTGGCAGAAGCACACAGCTTGCCAGCACAGTAAAGGAATGCTTGTGATGGACTGTCATCGCAATCACTTGTCAGAAGAGGTACTGACTATGCTTAGTGCCTCTAGCACTTTGCCTGCAGTGGTCCCAGCAGGCTGTAGCTCCAAAATCCAGCCATTAGATGTATGTATCAAACGAACTGTCAAGAACTTCCTACATAAAAAGTGGAAGGAGCAGGCTCGGGAAATGGCAGATACTGCATGTGATTCTGATGTCCTGCTTCAGCTGGTGCTGGTCTGGCTGGGTGAAGTGCTGGGCGTCATTGGGGACTGTCCAGAGCTAGTTCAGCGGTCCTTCCTTGTGGCTAGTGTTCTTCCTGGCCCTGATGGTAACATTAACTCACCTACAAGAAATGCTGACATGCAGGAGGAGCTAATTGCTTCCCTAGAGGAGCAACTGAAGCTGAGTGGGGAACAGTCTGAGGAGCCCTCTGCTTCCACTCCCCGACCGAGATCATCTCCTGAAGAGACAATTGAGCCAGAAAGCCTTCACCAGCTCTTTGAGGGTGAAAGTGAAACCGAGTCTTTCTATGGCTTTGAAGAAGCTGACCTAGATCTGATGGAGATCTGAGTGCTGGGCTGGGAGGGGGTGTGGCGTTGGGGTAGGAATGTGTGGGAGAGGGTAGAGGGATTTAGGGAAAAGGAAGTATACCAGGGTGGGGTATTTGATTTATATTTTTAAATTTTATGCCACCACTCCGCTGATGTTGACTTATTCTTCTCTGTGGATTTGTGTACTATTAGAAAAACTGGTAGTAATACGTCTGAGCTGAGGAGCTGGCCCACTTATGCTAAAAACAGGTTTTTGTGACTTTAAAAAAAAAAAAAAAATCAAATCACTGTGTTTGGTATTTTTCTGACAAAATCAAGAAGAAAAAAATCCTTCGTGGGTGAATGTTAAAAGTTTTGAGTTTCCCCTCTTACCTCAATTGTATCATAGTACTTCCGAGTTTTTTGTTTTACTGTGTGGCCAATGTCTTTGGGCATGATGCTATCTAACCATTGTCAATGTGAGAACATTTCTGAAGACGGGAAAGACAAATATGTAGCTCATAAACTGGTTTATTATATATATATATATATATATATATATATATGGGTAAAAAAAATTCATTGTGGTCTTAACACTTTTATATAAAAATGAAAATGGAAAAAAAATCCCACTGAACTTTCTTTTCCTTCTCCTTTTCTTTCCTTCCCTCTCCAGAGATGTTGGTTTCTGCAACAACTCTAGATATAAAATTGTTGGCTTTAAAAATGCATGAAATCACCTTTAATCATCCAGAATGATGAGTAGATTCATCTTTCCTCACCACTCTCCTCCCTCCCAACACAACATAACCTTTGACCCCTTGTCCCTTCCCCCATTCTCTCACCATCGCTCTGGACAAAGGATCATACCTGTGTCAGTCATTAGCAAGAAAGAGTATTGAAGGGATCAGTGTTAGGGTGAAAGCCATTTCCAACTTAAATGGGTCTTCATCCTGCAAGCTCCCAGGGATAATCCCTACTTCGTTGAACTTTACCCTGTTCAGGGGACAAAAGATCACATGTCCTACAGCCAGGAGCTAATTGTGCAAGAGGTCAAGTGTTGAACTTTAAAAAGACAAACTACTTGTTGAAGTCCTGCTTTTACCCTGTGGCTTTCCTATATTCCTCTTGGCGCTTAGAGGAGAATCTCATATGAAGAAACACACTGGGGTGTGCATAGAGAAAGACATGAATCTTTATTTTTCACTGCCAGCTTCAAGGAAAGAAAATTTTTTCTACAATTTGCATGTAAGGGATTTTTTTAAATTGTATGTACTTACGGTTATGAACTGAAATGTACTGTAACATACAGAGAAAAGGAGCAAAAAACGAAGGCCACCTTTCCCATGGCTATACCACTCTTCTGTCCATCCTGAAGCTTTCAGCGTTTCCCTCCTGTGAGCCAAGGAAAGGCAACCTACATAGGCTTGTAAATTGTTCATCTTTAAAATGTACGTAAGTGGAACATTTAATAAAATGAGGGGAAATGGATTTATAAACAATGTTTTTTCCTAGGTGACCCTGTTTAATAGGCTTTCACAGACTGGGGGATGTTCAAGATGTGATGGGCCTAGTGGTACAGGTGTGATATTTGTTATCACTTGTTCCCCCACCACCCTGCCCTTTTTTTTTTTCAATGCCCAGCACACTATAATATAGTGAACTGGAGTGATCGCTCCCAGAAACAGCTTGGTCAGCTTTGTGTGAATCCATGGCATCTGAAAACTGAACCGAGGATCAATCTGGGCTTTTCCCCAGTTTTTTGCCTGATGCCATAAGGACTTTCAAGTCAACCCTTTGCCTTTGAGGAAGTTCAAGAACTATTGCTTGGTCAACTCCATCAACAAAGGACCTAATCACTCTGGTAGTCTCCACAGCCTTAGCAGAGCTGGGTTCCTGGCCTCTGCACACTGTATGACTTTCTTGTGGGTGGGTAATTTTTTTACAGACCATAATACCAACAGTGGATCAGCTGGGTTTTGGCCAGAAGTTACCTTTGTGGACTCTGCCTGCATGGCTTAGTAGTAGAAGGAAGTTTTTTTGTTTTGTTTTTTTTTTATAATTCAGTTTAATCAATAAACCAAGTATTTATTGACTACTTTCTGTGTTGAGACTAAATGTACAGATACAAACTAAAAACTCATGGTTTCCTCTGCTTAATGTTTTGTTTTGTTCTAATCATGGGTGAGGGATGTTTTGGTTTCTCCTTCAGCACTCTTACCTTACTGAATTTCTATTAAGTTTTTGGGTTTGCTCTCTATACCAGTTTCTCAGAGGACTGGAGATAATACACACCAAAATCACCTAGGATTTTCATTTTTAAAATTCAGGGTTAGTACCATTACGGACATGGAACAGATTGACTCAACAGCCCTGTATGTATCATGCCAACTGACTGATACCTACTGCACTTAAGACTTTTTAATGAACATAAAGTACTGCTCAGTAAGAGGTTTTCTGGCATTGCTGAAAACTTCAATCAATTTGGGTGACATACAGGTAAATGTTTAAATAACTTGCTATTCCCTGTATGAAGGGTGAGGGATTGAGGCTGCCGGTTCCAGCTTGGGGGTGGGGCGGGGAGTGGTAACTTTATCCAGAATAAGTCTACTAGATGCTGCATTTCTGTCTTGGAAATGCTGCTTTAACTAAAATCACATTTACAGCCAACATTAACCAGGAAACTTTTTTTTTTAAGTCTAGTGCAGTGGGGAAAATTTTTATTTTTAAATCTTAAAACACAAAAGCCAGTTACCACTCAAAGATTAAGCCTGGTATCTAGACAAAGCTGTGTCTATAGCAGGCCCAAATGAAGACAGAAGCGGGTCTTCTGTATCGCCTTGCACAGACTTCTGCATTTGCTCTGAGAAAAGACCCAAAGGGTTCTCGAACCAGAGGAAATGATGTAAGACAATACTCTGCAGTTTCATTCTTGGTGTGACCCAGTCAGACAGAATGAAACCATTCAGCAAGTGTTTCGAAGGATTTATTTTACAAAAGAAAATCTACTTCACAACCAGCCAAGTTCAAAGTTAAAAGAAGGGCACAACTTCAGTTCTGGATAATGCATCTGTATTCATTCAAAGCCACTGAAAAGGAAGAGACCAGTAATACAATGGTGAAGCCACAGAAAGGGAGGGAACCCTTGCCACCCAGAGGATTTTTCTGGTTGAGACCTCCAGAAAACCTCAGCTTACAGCATCTTAGGTGTCTTTCAACTCTTCATCACCTATTTTTTCTACTGTAATTTTCATTTCAATTACCTGATCATGTGGGCAATATCCCAGTTGGTCTCAGCAGACAGGGGTCCCTCTATTTCAACACCTTTTTCTGTTACAGTAGCAATTTGAAACTGAAAGAAAGCAAAGCATTCAATGAAAATGCCCCATCCCCACGAGGCAAGTCTCGAGCCTGGTGAAAAATCAAGTAGAGTGTCTTCCCCTCGGCTAAGGGGAGGAGACAGAGATGTGAAGCAATCTGTTCTTCAAAGCTAGAGACCCAGGGGAACTGCAAATATCCACAACCACCATCTTTATTCCTCACCCGATTATAAGAACGAGCATCTCGATAGTACAGCACTCGCATACAACGTTCCACTAGTTCTCGGGCCTCAGTCTGACTCAGCACTGGCTGCTTCTCCAGAACGTCTCGCAACAGAGGCTAGGAAGATTGGGGAAAACACAGAGGCTATATTGGGGGTTTGTCTCAAACCCACAGTGTAAAAAGGGAGCACAAATGAGTGAAAGATGACAGTCCACCTACTGCCTCACCAAAATTAATGGCCTGCTTGTTTTATGACCCACTTCAAAAAGTCCTAGGGTGTCTTTTCTTTCTACAAGTATACCGATTCATTTATACACCACCCTGTCACTGGAATAACCAAGTAATGTACACCTTTGGGACTACAACAGATGGTTTCATCTGCTCAGCAACAGGGATGCTAGCCTGCTCCTCATGTCAGAATTTCAGAACCACCACCAACCACAAACCCCCAATATCTTTGTTCTCCTCTCAAT
The DNA here is from genome assembly GCF_000298275.1 of Orycteropus afer afer. Taxonomy (NCBI): domain Eukaryota; kingdom Metazoa; phylum Chordata; class Mammalia; order Tubulidentata; family Orycteropodidae; genus Orycteropus; species Orycteropus afer. The sequence goes on from NW_006921877.1 coordinate 1,807,390, forward strand.
CCCACTTCTCAGACTGACTACTTACCTGAGCCAAGTATGCACCATAACCAGTAGCCAGCGAAGGAGCTTCATAGGCTACACCAAGCATATCCACATAACCTAGGAAGCTAATAGGGCATAATGGGTCAAAAAACTCATTTCATCTTACATTACTGCATCTTAGCTGAAAAATGAGACCATAGGGTCTGAGTTAAAAGTAGAATTCACTTTGGGGTCATAGAAGAGACACTACACAGGGACTAGTTGGGCAGTCAAACAAGTTATTTGCACTCAACCTGTCTCCATCAGCATAGCCTCCAATGACCATGGTGTTCCAGAGAGGGTTCATCTTGGAGCGGCGGCTGTACATGGCCCTGGTCAGCCACGAATGAATAGCTCTAGGGCTATAGCTGTGTCCATCTCCCAACAGCTCCTCATCAATCCTTTAAAAAAATTGTTGTCAGAAACGGGAGACAATAAAAGTCTAGATCTCCATCCACTCCCCAAAGAAATTTTCACTATCTTATCCATTTTACACTTTCTAGTGCTTAACATTATTTATTGCACACTCATTCACTTCTTCCACCCCCAACTATTCTCCCTCTCTTTCCCAGCAGCCTCAAGTTCACTCATCTCTTCTAAAGAGAGAAAAATATGTGGATTCCCCTCTCCAATTGGGAACTACTGCCTATTCTCTGCACGACTTACACCATCTGTCCGAGAACTTGCTTCAAATACTGGAAATCAGCGTAGTCTCCAGAGGCACCCAGCATGGTGCTGTTGTTAACCCGCATAATGCGAGAGATGTTGCGGAAACGAGCCAAGGAGCCGTAAGAACCCAGCATGTCTGCAGCAATTACCACTCCGCCTTCGAATTTAACACCGAGAACCGAGGTCCCAGTCACCATGGGGTTCCTGACATAGAAAAGTCTGGCGTGAGGCGGCGTGGAGAAAGAGCCTGCACCCACCAGATCCCGCACACCGGGTTCCGCTTCTAGTTTTCCGTGTCTCTTTCCAATTATTCCGTATTCTCCGGGACTCTGCGCCGAGGATTCCCCTACCGTTCGCACGCTCCCTTGTCATCCCTTCACCTACCCTGGCTCGTTCAAAACCGGCCGACGGCACCAGGCCCCACTTCCCCTAGGCAACCTAAGGCGCCAAGAACTTACTGCGTCCGCGTAATCGGGCCCGCGTAGGATGCCGGATTCACGAAGGAACTGGGAGTGGGCAGGATGCGATGAAACTGCCCCGGAGCCGGACCCCCGACCCAAAAACTGGACCGCAACTCCAACGACGCTTCCATCTTAGTCACGATAAGCAAAGGAAATGACAGCATTTGCGCAGACGGAAGCGGAAGTGGTTCTCTTATGACACACCTTTCTTCTTCCTGCATGCCACCTCCAGCCGCCATGTTGGTGAGGTCTTCGCTGCACATAAATATTTCCGGATGGTGGCAGCTTTCGAGGATTGTAATTGTCCGACGTCAAACTATCTAGTCAGTGATAAAGTTTGGGCTAGATCATATTATTCTGACACGCAGATTCAAGGGGAAGGTGGTACAGGGAGTGATTAAAACCCTAATCCTGAGTTCTCACTATCAAAAAACTAGGAGGCAGAAATTCTCATGGCCTTTTTCGGATCATTATTTAAAAAACACTGCATGAAAATAATGGTGAAGCCAAGTGCTCCTACATTTGTACTCCTCAAAGCAATCCCAAACAGTAGGCATTGACCTACCCATTTTACAAACAAGAAACCAAGACTTGTGGTTTAGTGATTTATCTGGCCATGCAACCAGAAATGGTAGAAGTGAGTTTTCAAATCCAGAATGAAAAAGGAATCTCACAGTTGTGTATACGCCACGGTGTAGGAACACTTGCTTTCTGTGGCATCCTGAACAAGTCTCTGAAGGTTCCTTTATTATTAAATGCCGTTGCACACCTCTAAACAGTAGGAAACTCCACTGGGATTGTGGAACTGAAACGAAATTGTGGAGCTTCCCTTCTCAATGTGATTCTAGCAGGGGTTGGAAGAGGCAGTGTCTGAATCAAACCAGTGAGCCTCAAACCAAATAAACTGCCCTTCTTTGCCACTTCTCCCTACACAACTTGATTTTAATTTCTTTTCACTCAGAAACCAAACCAAATTTGTTTTAAAAATTCACTGAACTAATCAGAGCCAAAGCAAAGCATGAAAATTTAAACTTAATTTAAAAAACAAAATATTTCATTAAGTAATGAAACTCTAGGAAGGGAAAGGTCAGGATCTTATTGTGTGTGAGGTGACAAGGAGCATTTTTCCAACTTCACAATCAAGGCACTTGGCATGTCTGAGGCTTCTAAAACGTAGGGCTGACTCCATTGTGTTAATTTGACTATTTCTCAGAAGTCACTTCTGCTTTGCAATTCTCAGAAATTTTGCTAACTAGGTCAAAATTTGCTACCTAGGTCTAGCTCCTATTGTCCAGGACTTACTTGCTAAAGGTTTAATTATCCCCTGAAGCACTCCAGTGCCCCCAGATAAGAAGTCCAATAATAGAGGCTGGAGATTTGTTCAATACTTACAGGCCATTAACCATGTAGTTATCCCTAGATTCTCAATAGTCCCACATCCTCATCTATTGCTTTCCAATTTCCCTCCAGACACTACACATTTTACTATTACTGACCTTTATGGCACCTTTTTCAGACTCCCTGTCCATGCAGAAAGCTAGTATTTGTTTGCCTTTCTTGGGAAAAATCAACAGTTTACTTGGACAGTAATGCCAAAGAGTCTCCCACTTATTTTTCTCAAATTCTCCATTCTGATCTACAGACTTTGCAATTTAACAATGAGGCCAAGCTACTAAATATGGTGGTAATTTATTAACATTCTACCTCTCACCAGATTTACATTGAAGACAGTATAATTTTACTGCAACATTTAATTTTACTGGACTTAAAACTTCTAAAGAAAAATTGTCATTGGCTCAATCTTTTGTTAAATATCTAGGACATGAAATCTCTGCAGAAAGGATCTTTTTTGACCCTAAACAAAAGGAAACTATTTTTTCTTATTGCATTCCTAAAACCAAGAAACAATTATGGGGATTGTATGGCTCTGCAGTTATTGCAGAACTTGTATTCCTACCTTTTCTTTATTGGCTCAGCCTTTACATAAATATTTAAAAATCTCTAAGCCAGATCCCTTTCAAATCACTCCAGAAGACAAAAAATGTTTTAATCAAATTGAAGGCAGCCTTGTAAGAAACACCTACACCAGGTTTCCCTTATTATGATTTAGATTTTTCTCTGTTTGTTCATGAAGTTTCTAGAAATGCTTTAGACATTTGTTCTGGTTACCTAGTGCTGCTCTGACGAGAATACACCATAAACGTGATGGCCTTAACAAGCAGGAGTTTATTCTTACCATTTGGAGGCTTTAAGTCTGAGTTCAAAGTGCCAGGCTCTAGGGGCTGGGTGAAAGCCCCTCAACTTAGGGCTTCAGCTCTGCCTTCTGCTCCCGGCCCACTAAAGCTGGAGGCTTTTTTTCACTCAGACAGCTGCTGGCTGCTGAGACTGACAAATCCAAGGTTGACAAGTAATAAGGCACAGTCCCAATGTTACCAAACCACACTGCAGGCCATTAATTCAAGTCCATTAAAGGTCCCAAGGTCAGCAGAACATGGCAGGCTGCTGAACAGCGGCATGGCTACATGTCGTTCAAGTGTGCCATAAGCTAGAGACCATTCCTAAAGCTGTTTCTTATTTACAGGAAGCAGACCACATACCCAAAGCAACTACTCATCTGCTCCAATAGATTCCACCATGCAGTTGATTGCCAGTCTCATCATGGGGAGTAACCATCACCAGCTTCCCAGCCACTCAACCAGACCCAACAAAGCTGACATACAACTTTAACTACAATAGCATTCTAACTCAAAAACATGGAGGAATTCAAAGACCAGTAGGCTATTACAGCCTGAAACTTGATCCTGTGGCAAAGTGATAGCCTCTCTGCCTTAAAGCTGTTGCAAACACAGCCAAGTTAGTTGAAAACACTGCAGATACAATGTTGGGAAGTTATTTTTAGATGTTTACATTCCTCATGCAGGATCTGCTATACTCAATTCTACTCTGACAGCATCCTTCTATCAGTCTATTCACCTCTTACAAGGTCCTCTTTTGGGCTGCTTCCAGTATTAGACTGCACACCATGACTTGCTTAAATCCAACCACATTACTTTCTAAAGCTCCTAAGGAAAATAATCGTGCTCATGATTGCTTAGATTTAACTGAACAACTTCTGACTCCTTGGAAGGACCCTAAAGAAACTCTTTTAACTAATCCTGATTTTGTTTTTATTTGTGGACAGCTCTTATTTAAACCCTAATCCTGTGAGCTCTAATGATCAGGCTGAATATGCCACCACAACCTCTACTGAGGTCCTTGAAAATCAGGTTCTTTCTAAAGCTACTTCATCCCAACAAGCTGAACTAAGTGCACTCATCAGGGCTTATAAATTGACATCAGGAAAATCTGTGAGTATTTATAAGGATTTAAGATACTGTTTTGGAGTTGTTTGTGATTTTGGTATACTTTGGAAACAGCAAGGATTTTTAACCTCCTCTGGGTAAGCTATCAAGAATGGAACATTAGTAGCAGATCTTTTGGATACATTATTGCTTTCCTCTGAAATATTAGTGATTAAAATACAAGGTCACCAACCTATGACCTAGCTGCTAAACAGGCACCCTAATGTTGGCAAATTCTTTAAACACTATTAAGGACCACCTTAACCTTCATGCTACTCTAGAGCTACTTTGTAGGCACCAACAGTGTGGTAGCTAAGTTTGTGTGTCAACTTGGCTTGGCCTGGTTGAGTGGCTGGGCAGTTGGAAGCAGTTATTCCCCATGGTAAGATTGGTAATTAACTCCATGGTGGAATATATTGGAGCAGCTGAGTAGCTGCTGTAGGGATGTGGTCTGCTTCCCGTCTATAAGAAGCAGCTTTGAGAATAGTCTCTAGCTTATGGCACACTTGAACCCTGCATGTAGCTGTGTCATTGTTCAGCAGACTGCCATGCTCTGCTGACTTTGGTACTTTAAATGGACTTGAATTAATGGCCTGCCATGTGGTTTGGTAACATCAAGACTGTGCCTTTTTACTTGTTAACCTTGGGCTTGTCAGTCTCAGCAGCCAGCAGCTGTCTGAGTGAAGAAAAGCCTCTAGCTCCAGTGGGCCGGGAGCAGGAGGCAGACCTGAAGCCCAAGGTTGAGGGACTTTCACCCAGCCCCTAGAGCTTGGCACTTTGAACTCAGACATAAAGCCTCCATACTGTAAGAGAATAAACTCTTGTTTGTTAAAGCCATCCCATTTGTGATACTTGGAGCTGTGTGTCAACTTGGCTGGACTACAATTCTGTGTGGTTTAAGCAGTTGTGATGTGGTTATTCCCATGATGGGATCAGATGTGTATGTTTTGAGCTGCCAATCCATTGAAAGGGAGTTTCCCTAGGGGTGTGGTCTGCTTCCAGTATATTTATGGACATCCTGGGAAAAGAGACACTCTTCTGTGGATCAGGATTCTGTTGTGCTGCCTACAACTGTCTGTGAGTGAACAATCTACCATTCGGCCTGGAGATCTTGGATTCGTCATTCGTTGGAGTCAACAGCCAGTGTACTGCCTGCCAAACTTGAGCTCCTCAGCCCCTGCAGCTGTGTGAGTCAGGAAAAGCCTCCAGCTTGACATTTGATCCCAGAACTTTGGACTTGCCAGCTTCTATAAGTGTGTGAGCCATTTTCCTAAAATAAATTTCTCTTTCTCTATATATATAAGCTTTACTGGTTTTGTTTCTCTAGAGAACCCAGTTTAACACACAATTTGTGGTATATTCCTGTCAGAGCAGCACTAGGTATCCAAAACAAAGAGCACCAGCAAATGAAGTTAAAGTTTGGAAAAATGTTTGTTACTAACATGCAGTAAGTAAATTATGGATAAGAGCCAATAACAGAATTGTCTTACCAAAATTTTTACATATCCCTGTAATTTGAAACTTATATAAGCATTCCCCTTAAAAAAAAAAAAAAAAAAAAGACAAGGTAATTAAAGCTGTGAATAAATACTGGTGGGGAGATTTTTCCAAAACTGCCAGTCATATTACTTACATATTACTGCCCCTTGGCATTAATGAGAACAAAAGAAGATTATCCTGATTTGTTCATAAATAATCATAACCTTGGTGAAATAACTTTAGAAAAACTTATGAAATAAATAATAAAACTCACTGCCGTCGAGTCAGATCTGACTTCTAGTCAGAAACCCTCCTTGGGTTTCCAAGGCAATATCACTATGGAAGTAGATTGCCTAATCTTTCTTCCGAGGAGCAGCTGCTGGGTTTGAACTGCCAGCCTTCTGGTTAACAGGTGAATGCCTTAGGCACTACGCCACCAGAGCTCCCAATTAGAGAAACTAACAAAGCCCCAACAATTGGCCCAAACTAAAGAAATGGAAAAAAGAGACTGCTCTCAGGATCCCATAACCAAATTGTGGCTAGGGCCTAATTAAAACCTTGTATTGCCAACATCTTTGCATATTCCCATGCTACTTGCTTTTCAAGAGTGCTTCCATTTAGAATGAGACAAGATGATAGATACATTAAGAAATTATTGCCTGAGACAATATTTTGAGTCTGATATTTGTGCTTGCTGTAACTCCAGTAGATTTCTTAAAGCCCCACTTGGAATGTACCCTTTACCTCTAGGACCTGTGCTTGAATGGCAGCTTGATTTTATACAACTCCCACCTTCAAATGGCTATGAATATGTGCTAGTAATGATTTGCAGATTTTCACACTGGGTAGAGGATTTTCTGAGCTGTTGTGATACAGCAATTTTTGTTGATAAAAAGCTTCTTGAAAACACAATCCCCATATAGGAAGCACCTGCCATTTTTTTGTAGTGACAGGTGAACCCACTTTACTTGACAAATTGTGAAGGAAGTTTTGAAATCTTTGCTATTTACACTGATCTTACCATCTTCTCTCCTCTCATCTGGTAGAAAGAGCTCATGGCATAATGAAAGCTCAATTAACCAAACTATGTGAATCTCTGAATTTATCTTGGTTTAAAGTACATCCGTTTGTCCTTCTAAATTTAAGAACTACTCCATTTGGACTCATAAATGAACTCCATATGAAATTATTACCAGAAGGCCTATAACAAAAACAAAACAACCACAAAACAAAATAGTGCCATCAAGTCAATTCCAACTCATAGTAAACCCCCATTGAGTTTCCAAGTCTATAAGTCTTTATGGAAGTAGATTGCCTCATCTTCCTCCCTTGGAGCAGATGGGTTTGAACTGCCAATCTTCTTCAGTTGTATTTAGGGTTGCTGTGAGTCGGAACCAAGTGGATGGCACCTAACAGCTGCTACAACAACAGTCTGACTCTAAGAACAGAGCCATATCTAAGGTACAGCAAGTATGGCAGGTTCCCTGGGTGCCACTGTAAGGGAGCCACTGAGAAGTTTCTGTTAACCTTGGCAGTTTCATCTCCAGCTGTGAGAGATATTTAACAAGTTAAATGAAGTAACAGAAGCAGAGGCCCAAGCTATGACATGGTGAAGATGAAACAGATGGTACTTGGATACCCTTTTAAGGATAGTTTCTAGGGTCTTAAAATCCCATCTCAAAATGGTTCTACAAGTGTATTTGTATGTTCTGTAAGAATTCCCAGGAGTATAGTAGAGTTGACAAAGGACAAGTTTGTAGTCACTTCTTGGTCACAGCCAGCTACCCAGAAGGACCGAGTAGTTGAACCTGCAGGCTTGGGGCCATAGTCACAGGGGACATCAAGCTCAACTGGCATAACATACTGCACAAAACATTGTTCCACCTCCTACTGTGGCAAGTAGCGACTGGGATCTTAAAAGCTTGCAAGCTGCCATCTAGAGGCAACAATGGGTCTCTCCTCATCCAGAGCAAAGAGGAATGAGGAAAACCGAAGATTCATGGAAACAGTTGGTCCTAGCGACTGGTACACCATCCGATCTGCAGCCTATACAACTATGAGACCAGAAGAACTAGATGGTCCCCGGCTACCACTGTCAACCACTCAGAAGGGGAGTTATGTAGGAGATTCTAGATAGAGAGGGAGAACAATGTAGAACAAAACTCAATATCATTTGGGAAAAAAAAGGGGGGACCAGGTTTGTTGGTCTGATAGAGCCTGGTGGAACCACTTAGACTATGGTCCCTAGCTGCTCTTCAGGTCTGGAATTGAACCCATACCTGTGGCTTCCAGCCAAACAAAAGACAGGCATAGGAGTTGAACATGTACCTGAGGTAGATACACTCCTTGGAGAGAACAATCATGGGAGAAAGAAGGGCTGTTTATTCACAGGGAGACAGTTCAGGGGTGTATAGAGGGATGGACACAGGGAAGAGGTAACTGTGGGGAGGAAATGGAAGGGGAGCTGTTGCATTGGGGTAAATTGTAGTCAATGTCATGAGACAACGTGTGTGAACTGCTGTATGGAAAGTGAATTTGCTCTGTAAACTTTCACCCAAATCACAATTTAAAAAAACAAAATAAAATAAAAATCCTGTCTTAAATAGGCAGGCATCTAATCAACTTAAGGAAAGTAAGTCTATATACAGAAGAAGGCACTGAATAATAGTGATCAGTGAATTTCTCTTGAAATTCTTTTATTTTTTTATGGCTGTTTTTTTCTTTTTATTGGGATTTGGGTGAAGATTTACAGAGCAAATTCACTTTCCATACAGCAGATCACATATACTTTGTCTCATGTCATTGATCACAGTTTACCACAATGCAACAGCTCCCCTCCCACTTCCTCCCCATAGTTACCTCTTCCCAGTGTCCATCCCTCCATACACTCCTGCCCCCTGAG
>NW_006921877.1:1837935-1845860 GCF_000298275.1 Orycteropus afer afer
GTGAATTTGCTTTGTAAATCTTCACCCAAATCACAATTAAAAAATAAAGAAAGAAAGAACATCATCCATGAAGAAAGCAAGAGGTTATTAAAAATATGAGAAAGAAAGAAAAGACCAAAATGGATCAGAAGAGACTCTGAAACTTGCCCTTGAGTGGAGGGTGGCTAAAGCAAATGGAAGAAATGACCAGATAAAAGAGTTGAACAGAAGATTTCAAAGAGCAGCTCAAGAAGACAAAGCCAATTACTACAATGAAATGTGCAAAGACCTGGAGTTAGAATACCAAAAGGGAAGAACACGCTCAGTATTTCTCAAGCTGAAAGAACTGAGGAAAAAATTTAAGCCTTGAGTTGCAATATTGAAAGATTCTATGAGCAAAATAGTGAATGGTGCAGGAAGCATCAAAAGAAGATGGAAGGAATACACAGAGTCACTGTACCAAAAAGAATTGATCGATGTTCATCTATTTCAGGATGTAGCATATGATCAAGAACTGATAGTATTGAAGGAAGAAGTCAAAGCAGCACTGAAGGAATTGGCAAAGAACAAGGCTCCAGGAATCGATGGAATACCCATTGAGATGTTTCAGCAAATAGATGCCCTGCTGAAGGCACTCACTTGGCTATGCCAAGAGATTTGGAAGACAGCTGTCTGGCTAACTGATTAGAAGAGATCCATATTTATACCCATTCCAAAGAAAGGTGATCCCACAGAATGTGGAAATTATCGAACAATATCATTAATATCGCATACAAGTAAAATCTTACCGAAGATAATTCAAAAATGGTTGCATCAGTATATTGACAGAGAACTTCCAGAAAAGCAAGCTGGATTCAGAAAAGGACATGGAATGAGGGATATCATTGCTGATGTCAGATGGATCTTGGCTGAAAGCAAAGAATGCCAGAGAGATGTTTACTTGTGTTTTATTGATTATGCAAAAGCATTCGATTGTGTGGATCATAACAAATTGTGGATAACACTGAGAAGAATGGGAATTCCAGAACACTTAATTGTGCTCATGAGGAACTTGTACATAGACTAGGAGGCTGTCTTCCCAACAGAACAAGGGGACTTAACACTGCATGGTTAAAAATCAAGAAGGGAGTGTGTTAGGGTTGTATCCTTTCACCATACTTATTCAATCTATATGCTGAGCAAATTATCCAGAAGCTGGACTATATGAAGAAGAATGTGGCATCAGGATTGGAGGAAGAATCCTTTACAATCTGCGATATGCTGACAACACAACTTTGCTTGCTGAAGTGAGAATGACTTGAGGTACTTACTGATGAAGATTGAAGAATACAGTCTGTAGTATGGATTACATCTCAGTATAAAGAAAACAAAAATCCTCACAACTGGACCTATAAGAAGCATCACAATAAATGGAGAAAAGATTGAAATTGTCAAAGATTTCCCATTGCTTGGTTCTATAATCGATGCCAGTGGAAGCAGCAGTCAGCACATCAGACGACATATGTTGTTGTTGTTAGGTGCCGTCGAGTCGTCTCTAACACATAGAGACCCTTGCACAGCAGAACGAAACACTGCCTGGTCTTGAGCCAGCTCCATGATTTTTGCTATACTTCAGCCCATCGCCACTGCCACCATGTCAATCCATCTCGTTGAGGGCCTTCCCCTCTTTCATCAACCCTCCACCTTACCAAGCATGACATTCTTCTTCAGGGAATGGTCCCTTCTGACAACTTGACCAAAGTAGGTGAGACGAAGTCTGGCCATACTTGCCTCCAAGGAGCATTCTAGCTGTACTTCCTCTAGGACAGACCTGTTAGTTCTTTCAGCAGTCCACAGAACTTTCAGCATTCTTCACCAACATCACAGCTCAAAAGCATCAATTCTTCTTCAGTCTTCCTTATTCATTGTCCACCTCTCACATGCATATGAGGCGATTGAAAATACCATGGCTTGTGTCAGGCACACCTTAGTCCTCAAGGAGACATCTTTGCTCTTCAGCACTGGAAAGAGGTCCTTTGCAGCCATCTTGCCCAGTGCTTGCTATACAGCATCTGATTCATCACATACACTTTGTCTCGTGACATTGACTCTAATCTCCCACAATGCAATAGCTCTTTTCCCACTTCCTCACTATAGTTACCTCTTCCCTGTGTCCTTCCTTTCCATGTACTCCAACCCCCAAGCTGTCTCCCTGTGCATACACAGTCTTTCTGTTCTCCCATGATTGATCTCTCCAAGGAGTGTATCTACCTAATGTAAATGTTCAGCTCACATGCCTGTCTTTTGTTTGGCTGATACAGCATCATTTATTGAAAAGACCACATTTTATCCACTTTGCACATTCAGGCAGATGTGTGTGTGTTTCCTTCTGAATTCTCTATTTTTCTTCTATTGGTCAGTGTGTTAGACTGGGTTCTCTAGAGAAACAAAACTGGTAAAACTTATATAGAGAGAAAAAGAGAATTTTATCTTAGGAAAATAGCTCATACACTTACAGAAGCTGATAAGGCCAAAGTTCTTGGCTCAACGTCATGCTGGAGGCTTTTCCCGACTCTTATAGCTTCAGGGGCTGAGGAACTCAAAGTTGACAGGCAGTATAATGGCTGTTGACTCCAATGAATGACGGATCCAAGATCTCCAGGCCGAATGGTAGATTTTTCGCTCACAGACAATTGTAGGCAGCACAACAGAATCCTGATCCACAGAAGAATGTCTCTTTTCCCAGGATGTCCATAAATATACTGGAAACAGGCCACACCCCTAGGGAAACTCCCTTTCAATGGATTGGCTGCTCAAAACATACTCATCTGATCCCATCATGGGAATAACCACATCACAACTGCTTATACCACACAGAATTGTGGTCCAGCCAAGTTGACACACAGCTCCAACTATCACAGTCAGTTTTTCTATGTTGTGCCAATTCTACTTTTTCTTCATTCCTGAACCAAAAGAACCCAAACCCATTGCTGTTGAGTTGATTACAACTCATAGCAACACTATAGGACAGAATAGAATTGCTAAATAGGGCTTCCAAAGCTGGCATCTTTATACAATCAGACTGTCACACCTTTCTTCTATAAAGCAGCTGGTGGGTTTGAAACACTGACTGTTCTGGTTACCTAGTGCCACTCTGACAGGAATATACCACAAATAGGATGGCCTTAACAAACAGGGGTTTATTCTTACAATTTGGAGGCTTTAAGTCCAAGTGCCAGGCTCTAAGGGCTGGGTGAAATCCCCTCAACCTTGGGGTCCAGCTCTGCCTCCTGCTCCTAGCCCACTGGAGCTAGAGGCATTTCTTCACTCAGACAGCTCCTGGCTGCTGAGGCTGAGAAGCCCCAAGGTTGACAAGTAAAAAGGCATAGTCCACAATATGGCAGCATTGAGGATGAGAAAGACATAGAGAGTTACATGGGCAGTACAGACAACAAATATGAACCCTTTTGCATATACAGTACTGAGTTGTCAGTGAAAGCAAACATGGGTATAGGGATGGATAGATAGGTGAACAAGCTAAACAATTAGGTATGTCTAAATGGAGAGTGTATCCAAGATCATATATAGGGTTGGCAGACAATGGGCCTATAAGTTCATGTGAATGATCAGAATTCCCAGGTGTATAGTAGAGCTGACAAGGGGCAAGGTTATGGTCATTGCGTGGTCACAGCCAGCTACCCAGAGGGACTGAGTAGTTGATCCTGCGGGCTTGGGACCATGGTCGCAGGGGACATCAAGCTCAATTGGCATAATATACTATACAAAACATTGTTCCACCTACTACTTTGGCGAGTAGCGACTGGGATCTTAAAAGCTAGCAAGCTGCCATCTAGATGCAACAACGGGTCTCTCCTCGTCAAGAAAAAAGAAGAAAACCAAAATTAATGGAAACAATCAGTCCTAGAGACTGGTACACCATCCGATCTGCAACCTATACAACTATGAGACCAGAAGAACTAGATGGTGCCCAGCTACCACTGCCATCCACTTGGAAGGGATGTAGGAGATCCTGCATAAAGAGGGAGAACAATGTGGAACAAAACTCAAAATCATTTGGAGGAAAAAAAAAAAAAAAAAGGTGGGGACCAGGTTTGCTGGTCCAATAGAGCCTGGTGGAACCACTGAGACTATGGCCCCTAGCTGCCCTTCAGGTCTGGAATTGAACCCACAACTGTGGTTTCCAGCCAAACAAAGTACAGGCATGTGAGTTAAACATTTACCTCAAGTAGACACACGCCCTGGAGAGAACAATCATGGGAGAAGGAAGGGCTGCTTATGCACAGGGAGATAGTTCAGGGTGCAGAAGAGTATGAAGGGATGGACACTGGGAGGAGGTAACTATGGGGAGGAAGTGGGAGGGGAGCTGTTGCATTGTAAATTTTGGTCAATGACATGAGACAAAGTATATGTGAACTGCTGTATGAAAAGTGAATTTACTCTGTAAATCTTCACCCAAATCCTAATTAAAAAAAAAAAAAAAAAAAAAGGCATAGTCCCAATGTTACCAAACCACAGAGCAGGCCGTTAACTTAAGTCCATTGTAAGTCCCAAGGTCGGCAGAGCATAGCAGGCTGCTGAGCAATGACGTAGCTACACACGAGGTTCAAGGTGCCATAAGCTAGACACCATTCCCAAAGCTGCTTCTTGTATAAGGGAAGAAGATCACATAACCAAAGCAGCTACTCAGCTGCTTGTGGTAGATCCCACCATGGAGTTGATTGCCAGTCTCATCATGGGGAATAACTGCCACTGGCTGCCCAGCCACTCAACCAGGCCCAGCCAAGTTGACACACAGCATAACCACCACACTGACCTTTTAGTTAGCAACCAAGTATTTAACCACTATGCCATCAATCTTCATCACTAGAGAATTATAAGGTTTTGATTGTAGTTAGTGTAAATTTTCTAATTTTGTTTTCCTTCTTCAAGAATATGCAAGATTGCCCTGAATGCAACTGTCTGGAATTTTTATTGGAATTGAGTTGAATCTATTGATTAATTCTGTGAAAACTGACATTTTTATAATATTAAGCCCTCTAATTTGTAAATATGATGTATCTCTCCATTAATTTGGATTTTGTTTAAAATTATTTCAATAATCTTTTGTGGCTTTTCATGTAGAAGTTCTTTAATTCATTCCTTAGTATTTAGTATATCTTGATGCTATTATAAAGTTTATCAGTTTAAAATTTCATTTTATATGTGTTTATTTGTATGCAAATACAATTGAGTATGCAGATACAATTGAGGTTCACATATTTATAACATAAAGTTGGATATATCTTGTATACAGCATTCTTGCTAAATTGACTTATTAATTTTAGTAGTTTGACTATAAATTTATTTGAATTTTCTATCTTCACAGTTACGTCCTGCAGTGCAGTGAATTACTTAATATAGTCCTTCTAGCCATAATCCTTCATTTTGTATTGTAAATCGTAGCCTCTATTCCTGTGGTGATGGTTCCATTTTAGAGTGAGTTGTTCATCAAGTTAATGAGGTGAGATTAAGGTGGGATGTACCTTGAGTTACTGCCTCACTGTTGTTGTTGTTATGTGCTGTAAAGTTGGACCTGACTCATAGCGATCCCTCCTTGGGTTTCTGAGGCGGTATCACTGTGGAAGTAGATTGCCCCATCTTCCTTCGGAGGAGTGGCTGGTGGTTTGAACCACCAGCCTTCTGGTTAGCAGTCAAGTGCCTTAGGCACTACACTACCACAGCCTCGCTAGAGGCTGTGATTCAAGTCACCAGCCTTAGTTTCCTTGAGGGTATGGTCTGCATTCAATGTATGAATGCTCTGGCAAAGTTCTCTTTCTTGCTCTGGATCCTGCATCTGATTTGTCATCATCTGACCTCTGATTCTCAGTACTTGATCCACCAGCTTCTGCAGCCTTGTGAAACAGCAGCCTGTCATCTGACCTGCCAATTTGGGTTAATCTGCAATCAGATGAATGAGGAGAATGTTCCAGATTAATACCTGACCCATGGATTTGGGACTTGTCAGTCTCCACAACTGTATGAGCCATTTCCTTGATGGTTTGTGAGTTCTATGAGACATGGCAGCTGATTATGGAACCCTAAAATGGGAGGGAGAGTACTGAGTGGAGGAAGAAGAGTTGATGTTAGAGATGATGGAGTGAGTGGTACGGCAGTTTGGAAAAGTTGGATATTTGAGGCATCTTTCACCTCCATCTCATAGGGACCAGCCTTGTGCTGATCCTTCTGAAAGAAATTATTTGTGTGTATCCTTTATGAATAAGACAGTTCTGTTTATTCATTTCCAATCTGTACATCTTCTTTTTTTTCTGATCTATTGCATCGAACAGTCTATCGCTTGACATTATTGTCCAGTACATTATTGGGTAGAAGTTGTGATTGCAAGCATCTTGTGTTCTTTATATTGAGGGAAAAGTTTCAATATCTCACCATTTAAAATGATGTTCACTGTAAGTTTGTTGTAGTTATTCTTTGTCAGATTATACAAGTTTTATTCTATTTCTAACTTGCTATGAGTTTTTATATCCATGAAAGGGTGCTGAATTTTGTAAAAAAAAAATTTGTACAAAAATTTCCTGCATATACTAAGATGATCTTATTTCATTCTCTGTATTAATATCATGAATTTCATTGACTACTTTTCAAATGTCAAACCAATCTTACGGACCTGGAATAAACCCAACTTGTCCTGATATGTTATCCTTTTTATATATTACTGGATTTAATTTAATTTATATATCACTGGATTCCTAATATTTCTGTGAAAATCTTGCATCTATATTCATTGGAGAGAATGACTTCATGATATCCTTGTCAGGTTTCAGAATCAAAGTTACGCTGGCCTCGTAAAAAGAAATAGGTCTCAACAAAACACTAACAAACAAATTCCAACAGCATATTAAAAAGATTATATATCATGATCAAGTGGGATTTATCCCAGAAATGCAAAGGGTTGTTCAACATGGAAATGTCGACGTTATATACCACATTGATAGAAGACAAAGTAAAAGAACCACATGATCATCTCAGTTGATATCAAAAAGGCATTTGACAAAATCTAGCACCATTGCATGATATGTTCAATAAACTAAGAGTAGAGGGAATATTCTTCAACGTGATGAAGGGCATTTATGAAAACCCACAGCTGTGGTTTCAAAAACTGAAAGCTTCCATTCTAAGACAGGAAGAAGGATGCCTGTTTTCACCATTGTGATCTAACACTGTACTAAGTTTTAGCCAGAGCAATTAGGCAAGAAAAACAAATAAAAAGCATCCAAATGGAAAAAAAAAAAGACTTAGAACTATCTCTCTTTGTGGATGACATGATCTTATATATAGAAAAATCAATATATAGAAAATCTCAAAGAATCCACAAGAAAACTACTAATAAGTGAATTCGGAAAAGTTGTAGGGTACAAGATCAACACACAAAAATCCATTACACCAGTAATGAATAATCTGAAAAGGAAATTAATAAAACAATTCCATTTACAATAGCGTTTAAAAGAATAAAATATGTAGGAATAAACTTAACCATTAACATTGCTGAAAGAGATAAAAAAAAAAAAAAAAAAAAAGAAAGAAAAAAAATTCAAGCCTCAAATTGCAATATTGAAGGAGTTCTATAGGCAAAATATTGAATGATGCAGAAAGCATCAAAAGAAGATGGAAGGAATACACAGTCACAGTATCAAAAAATATTGGTTGACATTCAGCCATTTCAGGAGGTAGCATATAATCAAGAACCAATGATACTGAAGGAAGAAGCCCAAGCTGCACTGAAAGTATTGGCAAAAAACAAGGATCCAGGAATTGATGGAATGCCCATTGAGATGTTTTAACAAACAGATGTAGTGGTGGAGGTGTTACTCATTTATGCCGAGAAATTTGGAAGACAGCAACCTGGCCAACTGACTGGACGAGATTGATATTTGTGCTCATTCCAAAGA
>NW_006921877.1:1845960-1847301 GCF_000298275.1 Orycteropus afer afer
AAAAAAAACTCATTGCCATCAAGTCATTTTCTGACTCATAGTCCTTGGGTTTCCGAGGAGGTAACTCTATGGAAGTAGATTGCCCAGTCTTTCTTCTGAGGAGTGGCTGGTGGGTTTGAACAGCCAGCCTTCTGGTTAGTAGTCAAATGCCTTAGGCACTATGCCAAAGAAGACCTAAATAAATGGAAAGACAGACCACGTTCATGGATTGGAAGACTTAATATTGTTAAGTTGCTAATACTATCCAAAGCAACCTACAGATTTCAATACAATCCTTGTCAAAATTCAACAGCTTTTTTTTTTTCCAGAAATAGAAAAGTCAATCTTTAAATTCATATGGAATTTCAAAGGGCCCGAATAGCTAAAACTATCTTGAGAAAGTAGGAGAACTTCCCAATTTCAAAATGTACTATAAAACTACACTAATCATAACAGTGTGATACTGGTAAAAGGATGAACATGTAGACCAATAGAAGAGAGTAGGGAGTCCAGAAATAAACTCATACATCTATGGTCAACTGATTTTTGACAAGGATGCCAATCCATTCAGTGGGGAAAGAATATCTCCTCGATAGATGGTGCTGGGACAACTGGATCTCCACATGTAGAAGAATGAAATTGGATCCATGCTTCATACCATATTTGAAAATTAATTCAAATGGATCATAGACCTGAATATAAGCACTAACTATAAACCTCTTAGAAGAAAACATAGAAGTAAAGTTTCAGACCTTGTTTTTGACTCATTAGATATGATACCAAGAGTATGAGCAACAAAAGAATAAATAGATAAATAGGACTTCATTAAAATTTAAAATGTTGTGCATCAAAATATTTTTCAAGAAAGTGAGTATTTGTACATGCTGCATGTATTTTCATATATATATGTAATAGAGCACAAAGGGTGCACAACTATGGAAACTTCCTCGACATAACCAAATATTTCATGGGCTTGAAGGCTAAGGACTGTAGGCTCAGGGGACATCTAGATCAATTAGCATAATGTGGTAGTTATGTTTGAGTGTCAACTTGGCTGGGCCTGGATGAGTGGCTAGGCAGCTGGTGGTAGTTAATCCCCATGAGGAGACTGGCAATCAACTCCATGGTGGGATCTACACAAGCAGCTGAGTAGCTGCCTTTGGGATATGGTCTGCTTCTTGTATATAAGGAAAAGCTTTGAGAATGGTCTCTAGCCTATGGCACGCTTGGACCCTGTATGTAGCTGTGTCGTTGCTCAGCAGCCTGCTATGCTCTGCTGACCTTGGGACTTACAATGGACTTAAGTTAATGGCCTGCCGTGTGGTTTGGTAACATCAGGACTGTGCCTTTTTACTTGTCAAC
>NW_006921877.1:1849206-1862217 GCF_000298275.1 Orycteropus afer afer
CAAGATGGTATCTCATTGTTGTTTTGATTTGCATCTCTCTAATAGCTAATGATCGTGAGCATTTCTTCATATGTTTGTTGGCCGCTTGAATAACTCCTGGGTTTTTTAAAGGCCATCCCGTTTGTGATATATGTCTTATCAGAGTGGCACTAGGTAACAAGAACACATAACATAGTACATAAAGACAATGTTCTCCATCCTAGTTTGGTGAGCAGCATCTTGGGTCTTAAAACATGTTAGTGGTCATCTGAGGTACAACTATTGGTCTCTTCCTGCTGGGAGCAAAGGAGAGTGATGAAAACCCAAGACTTTAGAAAACTATCAGTTCAAAGGACGAATAGCCCACATGAGCCACAGCCTCCTCTAGCCTGAGACCAGAACTAGATGGTGCCCATGTACCACTACCAATCGTTCTGACCAGGGACACAATAGAAGGTCCTGGTTAGAATATGAGAAAATGTAGAACAAAACTCAAATTTATTTATTTATTTATTAAAAACAGACTTACTCATCTGCTAGAGACTGGAGGAACCCCCAAGACTATTGCCCTAAGTCATCCTTCTAAAGTAGAACTGAAGCCAGTCCCAGAGACCACCTCTCAGTAGACTGGTCTATAAAATAACATTAATTTTATAAGGCCTATAAGAACATTAATTTCTGTGAGGAACGTACTTCTTAGAACAATCTACTACATGAGATCAAAAGGGCAACATTTACCCAAAAACAAAGATGAGACGGCAGAGAGGAGCAGGGAAAACAGACAAATGAAAATGGAGAACCCAGGGTAGAAATGGGGAGAGCGCTGACACATTATGGAGATTCCCACCCGTGTCACAGAAACTTTGTGTATGAATTGTTCAATGGAAAACTGATTTGCTATGTACATTTTCACCAAAGCACAATAAAATGTTCAAAACAAAAGTGAAGACAAAATATGATGAACGCAAATAATGTCACTGAATTGTACATGTGAAGAATGTTGAAATGGCAAATGGCAAATCTTTTGTTTCCTCTTTCTTTCTCTGTATGTATGTGTGTGTGTGTATATACACACACACACACACACACATACATATACATATATGTAAAGAAAGGAAGAGACAACCTACAGAATGGGAGAAAATATTTGAGAACCATTTATCTGATAATTGTTTAATATCCAGAATATATACAGAACTTCTACAACTCAACTACAAAAAGACAAACAACTCAAATTAAAAATGGGCTGAGAGTTTACATAATGTAGACATTTCTCCAAATAAGATATAGAAATGGCCATTAAGCACACGAAAAGATGTCATCAATCATAATGGAAATGGAATCCCAAATTAAAATAAGATACCACTTCACACCCATTTGTTGTTGTTGTGTTGTTTCGTGCCGTCGAGTCGGACCCGATTCATAGTGACCCCTCCTTGGGTTTCCAAGGCAGTATCACTACGGAAGTAGATTGCCCAACCTTCCTTCCGAGGAGTGGCTGGTGGGTTTGAACCGCCAGCCTTCTGGTTAGCAGTCAAGTGCCTTAGCCACTATGCTACCAGAGCTCCCATTAGCATAGTTATTATCAGAAAAAATGGAAAACAGTACGTGTTGGTGAGGATATGGAGAAATTAGAACCTTCTTCCATTATTGGTAGAATGGTAAAATGGTACAGATACTGTGGAAAACAGTTTGGTGGTTCCCCAAAAAGTTAAACATAAAATTACCATATGACCCAGCAATTTAACTCCTAGATATATACGGTAGACCCCAGATTACAAATGAGTTCCATTACCAAATCTGTCTTCAAATTGAATTTGTTTGTAAGTTGAAACAGGTAGGATTCATATCTAATGTCAATCAAATGTTTGTCTTAGGATATGGTATATGGTGTACCTTCCTATGCATAAAAAACATTAAACATTTCCAGATACACTAAAACATATTTAACATAATAATACAGTAATAATAATGTTTTAACGCACATCACAAATCACAAAGTAGTACTTGTTTGTTATTATGAATGATTACATGTACTTCAAATTTTTAATGTAATAAGTTTTATGGAGATTAGTTCCTAACTATAAGTTGTGCAAAAGTTGGATGTTTGTAACCTAGGGACTACCTGTACTCAAAAGACTTGAAAGCAGGGACTCAAACACATAGTTGTACAGCATTGTTCATTGCATCATTATTTACAATAGCTAAAATGTGGAAGTAGCCCAAGTGTCCACCAACAGATGAATGGACAACAGAATGTGATAGACACATACAATGGAATATCATTCAGCCATAAAGAGAAATGAAATCCTGATACATACTAGGACATGGCTGAACCTTGAAAACATTATGATAAGTGAAATAAGTCAGACACATAAGGACAAATGTTATATGATCCCATATACAAAATATTTAGAATAGACAAATGCATTGAGACCAAAATATATTAGTGGTGACCAGGGTGAATGAGTAGTTATTGCTTAACGGATACCGAGTTTCTGTTTGCAGGTAATGAAATACTTGGAAATACATAGAGGTGATGGTTACGCAACATGGCAAATGTAAATGGAACTTAAAAATGGTTAAAATGGCAATTTTTTTGTTATATATATTTTATGACAATGTATCTTCTTAAAGGAAAAGAATTTAACAATTTTTAAAAAACTGCCACCACCAACTTTCCAGAATCCTGTGATTCATTTTTACAATATTTAAAAACAGAAAAGTATACAATAGAAAACAAGCCAATCTATTATTGCATTTTATTGTCTGTAAATTGTACCTCAATAAAGTTTAAAACCAAGCCTAACCCTTAGCCTCATTATCAAAGGTTAAATTCTTAACTTTTTGACATCCTTCTTCCAAGATGCCTATGACGATGTTGCTTGTTTTTCTTCTTAATAGTGTTTGTTTCGTTATTTAGTATTTTTATCTAAAAGTGAAAACACAAGTTATACAATATGTTTTTCAAAATATATTTTTCAAAAGTTACTAATCCCTTGGCTCCAGGTAAACAATGTTAGAATAATGTTAGCAATCCTTCCACCACTTTCTCTATGTTCACACAAATATAGGAATTTGGAAGGTTTTTCCTTTATAACAAAAATACCACTTTATACTCATTTCTCACCAATGACCTTTTTGATATACAATATGCCTACAGATTAATTCTTTTGAATAACTACATTATAGACCATAGTATGAATATAACATAATTTATTCAATAATTTCCCTCTAAAAAGTTATTTCTATTTTTATACAGTATAAATTGCTATAATAAATTCTTTGTTTTTCCTTTTTTGTGTGTGTGACCCCCAACTAGTCTGAAATTTTCCCTCTCCTTCCCTCCCCTCCCCAGTAACCAACAAAGTGAATTTCCTTCCCTGAGTAAACCTTTCCTTGACTTTTTGGGCTCATAAAAATATTTGTTCTTCTGCAATTGACTTATTTCACTCAGCATAATGTCCTCCAAATTCATCCACATTGTGAGATGATTCATGCATGTATTCTTCATTCATGCATGTATTCTTTAATATTGCATAGTATTCCATTGTGTGAAAGTACCATAGTTTGGCTATCCATTCATCTGTTGATGGGCATTTAGGTTGTCTCTATCTCTGCTATAGTGAATTGTGCTGCGATGAACATGGGTGTGCATATGTCTGTTCGTGTCCTATCTCTCACCTCTTTAGGATATATTCCTATAATGGAATTTCTTTAATTTTATTATTATGTCATAGTGCTTTTGTTTCTTTTTAACTTTTTATTGTGGTTTGGGGGAGTTTACAAAGCAAATTCGTTTTCTATTCAACATACATATTCTGTTTTGTGACGTTGATTACAAGTTCCAGGATTTAACAGCACTCTCCCCACTTCCTCCCTGTGTTTCCCATTTCCGTTCATCCTTCTTTCCTATCCCTTCCTGCCTTTTGAGCTTTATCCCTGGGCAAATGCTGCCCTTTTGATCTCATATGGTTGATTGTTCTGAGGAGTAAGTCCCTCCCTGGTGTTATTGTTCACCTTATAGGCCTGTCTATCCTTGGCTGAAAGTTGAGCCATGAGAATGAGTTAGGCTCCAGGGCCATAGTCGCAGAGGAGTGCTTTTGTTTCTGTAGACTAGATTCCCAAAAGTAGAATTTCTAGATCAAAAGGTACATTAAAAATATTCTTTATGGAGGTATCATACATACAGTTAAAATGCATCAATCCTAGACATACAGATCAATTAATATTTACATTTGCATTGTTGTTGTTAGGGGCTGTCGAGTCGTTTCCGACTCACAGCAACCCCACACACAGCAGAACGAAACACTGCCCGATCCCGCTCCAGCTCCACGATCCTTGCTATACTTGAGCCCACCATCGCAGCCACCACGTCAATCCATCTCGTTGAAGACCTTCCCTTCTTTCGTCGACCCTCCACCTTACCAAGCATGACATCCTTCTTCAGGGAATGGTCCCTTCTGACAACATGACCAAAGTAGGTGAGATGAAGTCTCTAAATGCTGCATGTATCAGTGTAATCACCAAGATACAAAACTTTTCCAAAACCACAGAAAATTCCCTTACGCCTCTTCCAAGTCAATAATCCCTCAGCAAAGGAAACCACTTCTATTAGCTTGGAGTGGGTTTGTCTGTTATCCAATTTACAATAAATTTCAGAATCAAGCAGTATATACTCCTTTGTATCTGGCTTCTTTCCGCTTTATGTTTCTAAGATTCAAGCATGTTGTGTGTAACCAGCAGGGCTTTTTTCCTGTGTGATATTTCACCAAATGCTGTTGTTGCTATTAGTTGCTGTCAAGTCGATTCTGATTCATGGCAACCCCACGTGTGCAAAGTAGAATTCCGCCCTAGGGTTTTCAAGGCTGTGACCTTTTGGAAGCAGATCACCAAGGCTGTCTTCCAAGGTGACTCTGTGTAGGCTTAAACCACCAACCTTTCACTTTTAATTGCATGCTTAAATGTTAGCACCGTTTAGGGACTCCACTGTATAAATAGAGGTACACATTTTAAATTTAAATAGATACTAACAGATGATTTTTCAAAAAGATTGTATCACTTAGCCACAGCCAAATACCCTGAGGGAATGAGTCACTCCCTCACAAAACCATTGTTCTACATTCTACTTTTGGTGAGTAGCAACTGGGGTCTTAAAAGCTTGCAAACCGCCATCTAGATGCAACAGTCTCTCCTCTTCCAGAACGAAGAAGAATGCAGAAAATAAAAGGAGCACGGAAACAGTTATTCCAAGGGACTAGTAGAACATGCGAACCTCAGCCTACATGATCATGAGTCCAAAGGAATAAAATGATGCCTGGCTACCACTGTTAACCACTCGGAAAGGCATCAGTGCGGAAGATCCTGGACAGAGTTGGGGAACAATGTGGAACAAAACTCAAAAGCCTAAAAAAGACCAGGCTTACTGGTCTGATAGAGCCTGGTGAAACCCCTGAGACTATAGCCCCTAGTTACCCTTAAGGCCTGGAATTGAACTCATTACCCTGGCTTCCAAGTAAAAAAATAGGCATATAGGGTGAATATTTACACCAGGTAGATACATTCCTTAGAACCATCAATCATGGGAGATTAGAAGGGCAGTACTTGCACAGGAAGATAGCTCATAGGACAGCAATCCATAAAGAAGGACACAGACAAGAGGTAACTACAGGGAGGAAATGGGAAGAGAGCTGTTGCATTGTGAGGATTGCAGCAATGTCATGAAACAAAATATGTATGAACTGCTGTATGGAAAATGAATTTGCTCTGTAAATTTTCACCCAAATCTCAATAAAAATTTTAAAAAAAGAACAGGCTTACTGGTCTGATAGAGACTGGTGAAACCTCGGAGACTATGACCCTTAGTGTGACCCTTCTGGCCTGAAATTGAACTTATTCCCATGGCTTCCAGCCAAACAATAGACAAACGTTTAAGATGAATATTTATAGTAGGTAGGCCCACTCCTTACAACAATCAACCATGGGAGACCAGAAGGGAAGTATTTGCACAGGGAGATAGTTCAAAGGGCAGGAAAGCATAGGAAGGAAGGAAAGGGTCACCAAGGGAAGAAGTGGGAAGAGAGCTGTTACATTTGGGGAGTGTAGTCAGTGATCAGGAAGGGAGTGCATCAAGGTTGTATCCTTTCACCATATTATTGATCTGTATGCTGAGCAAATAATCCAAGAAGCTGGTTTATATGAAGAAGAACAAGGCATCAGGATTGGAGGAAGACCCATGAACAACCTGAGATAGGCAGATGACAAAAGTTTGATTGTTGAAAGTGAGGATGACTTGAAGCAGACTGGGCAATCTACTTCCGTACAGATACTGCCTCGGAAACCCAAGGAGAAGTCACTATGAGTCGGATTTGACTCGAGGGCAGTGAGTTTGTTTTTTGGGAGGTTTGCTTATACATGTGAGAGCTGGATGATGAAAAAGGAAGACCGAAGAAGAGGTGATGCCTTTGAGTTGTGGTGTTGAGAAGAATGCTAAGAGTACCTTGGTTTGCTAAAAGGACTAATAAATCTGTCCCGGAAGAGGTGCAGCCGGAATGCTCCTTGGAAGCAAGAATGGCCAGACTTCGTCTCACCTACTTTGGTCATGTTGTCAGAAGGAACCATTCCCTGGGGAAGGATGTCATGCTTGGTAAAGAGGAGAGCCAGCGAGGAAGAGGAAGGTCTTCAACAAGATGGATTGACACAGTGGCTGCAACAACGGGCTCAGGTAAAGCAAGGATTGTGAGGCTGGCACCGGGCAGTGTTTCGTTCTGCTGTGCACGGGGTCGCTATGAGTCTGAGACAACTCCACGACACCTAACAACAAGTCAATATCATGAAACAAAAGGTGTATGAAATGTTGTGTGGAAAACGAATTTGCTTTGTAAACTTTCACCTAAATCACAATTTAAAAAGAAAAAGAAAAAAAGAGATTGTATCAAATTTATATTGCCATAAATGGTGTATGCTCACCTATGAGAGCACCTGCTCTCCCTATAAGGTCAAAGCCATTGGATCTTAATTTTTGTCAACCTGATAGGGAAAAATATCCCTTTGTTATTTTAATTTCCATTTTATTGGTGAAGAGTGAGTCATATTCAAATTTCCTCTTTTGTGAATTGTATCTTCAGAGCCTTTTCCAGATTTGTTTTGTTTTGTTTTACTTCATTAGACTTAGATTTTTGCTCTCTGGGTTATGTTTTCATATGTGGAATGAGATAGCAAATCCAAATTAATTTTCTTCCAGAACAATACACAGTTATTCCAACACCATGTATTAACCAAATCACTCTTTCCCTCTGTTCACCTTTATCAAATAATAAGTCCTTACATGTACTTGAAATCTATTTTTAGACTATATTCTACTGATTTGTTGCACAGTTATTTTGTAATAAGTTTTGACATCATGTAAGGCAATGACTTTCAACTATTTCTATTTTGTAGAATTTTCTTGGGAATTTCCATACATCGGCATAGTGCCTAAGGCATTTGACCGCTAACCAGAGGCTGGCAGTTCAAACCCTCCAGCCACTCCTTGGAAAGAAGACTGGGCAGTCTACTTCTGTAGAGATACCACCTTGGAAACCCAAGGAGGGATCGCTATGAGTTGGATTCAACTCAACGGCACATAACAACAACAACAACAACATATGAACATTAATATAATTTTTTCATTCACCCAAATCCACTAGAATTCTTAACAGAAAAGAATAACTTATTAATTTGAGAAGGATTGACATTTTTACATTAAATTTTCCCATCCAGAAACATGGTTTATCTTTCCATATATTCATTTTTTGATCATTTAAAAATTATATCTTTAAAAATAAGATTTCATCTTTTTCCTCATAGAGATCATGGATTAAAATTGTATTTTTAATAATTTTTTTGACAAAATGCACTATATCAATAAAGTAAGGAAGAGAGCAAGTATGATCATATTAGTAGACCTTCCCCCCCCCAAAAAAAGCATTTTATGAAAATCAGCAGTCATTCCTAATAAAACTCTGCGAAGTAAGGGAGACATGACATAAATATGACAATGCTTATTTTCCAAAAGCCAGAAAGAAACATAGCAACTGCTAAAACATTCAAATCAGGAATTGGGGAACCCATTATCACCACAGATATACAGCATTATTTTGAAGATATTAGCTGAACTATTCATTCAACATATATTTAATGAGTGCTTGCTACGAACTAGGGAGCTCTGGTGGTGCAGTGTCTAAGGCATTTGACTGCTAACCAGAAGGTTGGCAGTTCAAACCCACCAGCCGCTCCGCAGAAGGAAGATGGAGCATAAAGATTTACTGCCTCAGAAACCCAATGGGGGTCTCTATGAGTCATAATCAACTTGATGGCAGTGAGTTTGGTTTTCTATGAACTAGTCACTTTTTTATTCATAGCGGTGTAGCAGTATATAAAATATTTGCCTTCACGGAGCTTATAGCTACAGCAATAAGACAAGAACATTGAAAAAGTGGTATACATATTTGAAAAGAAGAAATAAAATTATTTTTTATTTACAGATATGATTTTATTTCTAGAAATCCTAAGAGTGTAAGTGCTTTAAGACTTTAATAAGGTGGCTGATAAAAGACAAATGCATGCAAAATATTCTTGTTGTAGCAGCAACCAGTTTGAAACAGACCAGATTAAAATATCTCATTTATTGTAGTGTTCACACTTACTGATTCATTGGAGCCTTGGTGGTTAAGAGCTCTCAGCTGAGCAAAAGCTCGCTGATTCCAACCTACCCGCTGCTTCACAGGAGAAAGATGTGGCAGTCTGCTTCCATAAAGATTTATAGCCTAGGAAACCCTATGGGGAAGTTCTACTTTGTCCCATAGGGTCTTTAAGAGTTGAAGTGGACTCCACAGCAATTGGAAAGTTTAAAAGAGTGAGCAAATGTTTATAATGTATGTTCTCCCCTGAACCACCTGGCCTGACCCATCCCTTCTAAGCACCTTTCACACGATGAAAAAGCGTATCAAGAGTGCCCAGGAGAAGAAAAATAAACTGTTTAGATATCCAGTTCTGTATGTTCTTTCTGGTTTATCAACTTTCGTCTTATGTCCCACCATCAAGTGTTTACTTGACTGTGTAAGACCAAGTTCTGGAACAGGTAGAGGGAATTTCATGCTGTACTTCCACACCCCTTCCAGACGGACCAATTCAGTCTAGTTATAGGTATTGACGTTTGCCTCTGCTTCCTCCAGCTATGGACTGAATTGTGCTCTCCTCCCCCAAAAAATGCATTATAAATCCTAACCCCTGTACCTGTGGTTATAATCTTATTTGGGAATTTTTTAAAATGATAACTAGACAGTATGAGTGTAGGGTATGTCTTAAATCAATCTGTCTTGTGATATACAAGAGCTGGATAAGCCTAGAGAAGCAAACAGAGATGGGGGAAGATAGATGCCATGCCACCCAAAGGTCACCAAGGAGCCAAGGAGCAGAAACTGAAGACACAAAGACCTCCCCCAAAGCTGACAGTGAGAGAAAGCTTTCCCTGAGAGACAGCACCCTGATTTCAGATTTCAACCCTCCTAACTGCAAGAAAACACATTTGTTTGTTACAGTCACCCACTTGTGGTATTTCTGTTATAGCAGCACTAGAGAGCTAAGACATATTCTAAATCAAACCGACAAATTGAAGCAGAGATTTGGGGACATGTCGAGCAATTCTAACATACTTCCAAGAGTATACTGAAGAGTCATCGTCCTATTGTCAGAGTGAATTAAAGTCAAGTTTTATGGTAGCATAAAGGCACTTGACTGCTAACCAGAAGGCTGGTGGTTCAAACCCACCAGCCACTCCTTGGAAGGAAGGTTGGGCAATCTACTTCCGTAGTGATACCGCCTGGGAAACCCAAGGAGGGGTTGCTATGAGTTGGGTCCAATTCAATGGCACATAACAACAACAACAACAGGCAAATGTCACTGAGGTGAGGCTTGAGGATAGCAGAGTATAAAGAAAGAAAACTTTAGACTTATAAAATATATATACAAAAACAATAAAATATTAGCAAAGTGAATCAAACAGTGTATTAAATAACACATCATGACTAAATAAGAGCTTATCTCAGGATTTAAAAGTTAATTAAGGATATTTATCAATGTAATCCACCAGATTAAAGAAGAGATTTTATAATCCTTTCACTGGTAGGAGAAAGAGAATTTGATTACATTTAATAGCCATACATGAAAAGAATATTAAAAACTTTTAGTAATATGGAAATAGAGGGAAATTTCTTTAACCTGATAAAAAGTATTCACCAAAATCCTACAATAAACATTAGATAGATAGTTACTGCTGAGTGCATTCTGATTCATGGGGACTTTACTTACAACAGAAGAAAACAGTGCTGGTCTTATGTCATCTTCACAGTTGCCAGCATGTTCAAGTTCATTGTGGAGGTTATTGTACCAATCCATCTCACTAAGGGTCTTCCTCACCCTCACTTCCCCTCTTCTTCACCAAACATCAATCCTCCAGTGATTGATCCCTCCTGATGCTGTGTCCAAAGTGAGCAAGTTGAACAATGTTCTGCTGTGATCCATAAAGTATTCAGGGGCTAATTTTCAGAAGTAGATAACCAGGCATTTTTTTCCCAAGTCTCTCTTAGTCTGGAAGCTCTAGATGATCCTGTTGGTTATTTGAAATATTGATGGTACAGCTTCCAGCATCACAACATGCAAGCCACCACACTACAACAAACTGATAGACAGATGGTGGACAATAAACATTACTTACTAAAAAAATTGTAGATGTAACCCCATAGTATCATTAAAGTAAAGAGCAAAACAAAGATGACCACTGCTCCTGGACTGGCAATCCTAGCCTCATAAATAAGACAAGGAAGGAAGGAAGGGAAGAAATGAATAAATGAGGCATAGGAATTAGGAAAGAAGAAGAAAAAATTTTGGATAGGCAATATAATTGCCTACATAGAAAACCCAAGAGACTGAATAGACATGCTATTCAAACTAATTAAGATTAATTAAAACTAATTGAAAACCAGAAACCCATTCAGAAGAGCATAAAAATATTGAGGAGTAGAATTATTATGAGAATTAAATACTTCAATCTCAGTCTAGGTTAAAATCAAACAAAGTAAACCATAAATCCACCACTACAGTGATGCTGGAGGCTATGCCACCAGTATTTCAAATGCCAGCAGGGTCACCCATGGTGAACAGATTTCAGCAAAGCCTCCAGACTAAGGCAGACCTGGAAGAGGGGTGGGACTATCCACTGCTGAAAAAATTGGCCACTGAAAACCTCATGAATAGCACTGAACGTTGTCTGGTATAGTGCAAAAATATGAGCCCCTCAGATTGGAAGGCACTCAAAATATGATTTGAGAAAAGTTGACTCTTCAAAGTGGAGTCAGTATTGATTACATTGGTGGAGTAAAACTTCCTGGACCTTCATTCACTAATTTGGCATAACTCAAAACGAGAAGAAACAGCTGCAAACATTCATTAATAATTGGAACATGGAATGTACAAAGTATGAATCTAGGATAATTTTAAGTTATCAGAAATGAAATGGAATGCATAAGATCAATATTCTAGGCATTAGTGAGCTGAAATGGGCAGGTATTGGCCATTTTGAACATGACAGTCATATGGTCTACTATGTCAGGAATGACAAATTGAAGAGGAATGGCATTGCATTCATCACCAAAAAGAACATTTCAAGATTTATCCTGGAGTAGAGTGTTGTCAGTAATAGGATAATATCCATATGCCCACAAGGAAGACAAATAACTACTACTATTATTCAAACTTACTCACCAAGCACTAAATCCAAAGAATAAGAAATTAAAGATTTTTACCAACTTCTGCAGTCTGAAATTGATCAAACATGCAATCAAGATGTATTGATAATTACAGGTTGACTGGAATGCAAAAGTTGTAAACAAAGAAGAAGCACGGATAGTTGGAAAATAGACCCTTGGTGATAGAAATGACGCTGCAGATCATGATAGAATGTTACAAGACCAATGACTTATTCCTCACAAAAACCTTTTTCAACAACATAAACAGTGAATATTCACATGGACCTCACCAGATGGAATATACACATATCAAATAGACTACATGTATGGAAAGAAGCTATGGAGAAGCTCAATATCGTCAATCAGAACAAGGCCAAGAGCTGACTGTGGAACAGACCATCAAATGCTCATATACAAGTTCAAGTTGAAGTTAAGGAAATTAAAACAACTCCACGAGAGCCAAAATACAACCTTGATTATGTCCCACCCGAATTTAGAGACCATCTGAAGAATAGATTTGACACATTGAACACTAAATGACTGAAGGCCAGACAAGTTGTGGAATGACATTAAGAATACCATACATAAAGAAAGCAAAAGGTCATTAAAAAGATAGGATGGGAAGAAAAGCCCAAAACGGATGTCAGAAGAAACTCTGAAACTTGCTCTTGAACGTAGAGCAGCTAAAGCCAATGGAAGAAGAAATAAAAGAGCTGGACACAATATTTCCAAGGGCAGCTCATGAAGACAAAATAAAGTATTACAGTGAAATGTGCAAAGATGTGGAATTAGAAAACCAAAAGGAATTAAACTTACTCCCTGGGGCTGGCTCTCAGCCCAATAGTAAACAAGATGTACACGCAGACCACTAAACCCAGGGTGATGCACCCACATACTCTATGGAAATGCATCCCTTGGAGCAATTGACCACGGGGCACCAGAGGGGCAACATTCACACGGAGGAAATGCCGGACACATAGGAGTTCATAACTATGAGGGACACAGGGGAGGGAGGGGAGGAGATGGATTAGGGTTGGGGATGGTAAATGGGGAGTAAAATTAAATGTACACGTAATGTTGAATGTAAAACAAACTCTTAAAATAAAATAAAGGAAACCAAGAGGGAAGAGCATACTTGACATTTCTCTCTGTAGATTTAGAATCTTTTCTAATTTTTCGTTTTGTTCTTGTATTTTCTTCCCAAATTCTTGTAAGGTTTTTTCTGTGTTTTCTTTGGTCTGTCTTT
>NW_006921877.1:1864217-1883103 GCF_000298275.1 Orycteropus afer afer
TTTCTCAAGCTGAAAGAACTGAAGAGAAAATTCAAGGCTCCGGTTGTAATATTGAAGAATTCTACGGGCAAAACATTGAATATTGATGCAGGAAGCATCTAAAGAAGATGAAAGGAATACACAGAATCACTGTGCCAAAAAGAATTGGTCAACGTTCAACCATTTCAGGAGGTAGGATATGATCAAGAAGCAATGGCATTGAAAGAAGTCCAAGCTGCACTGAAGGAATCGGTGAAAAACAAGGCTCTAAGAATTGACAGAATACCCATTGAGATGTTTTCAACAAATGGATACAGGGCTGGAGGCTCTCACTCATATATGTCAAGAAATTTGGAAGATAGCTACCTGGCCAACACATCAGAAGAGATCCATATTTATGCCCATTCCAAAGAAAGGTGATTCAGCAGAATGTGGAAATTATAGAACAATATCATTAATATCACACATAAGTAAAATTTTGCTGAAGATAATTTAAAAAAGCAGTTGCAGCAATATATTAACAGGGAACTGCCAGACAGTCAAGATGGATTCAGAAGAGGGTATGTGTTCTGGTTATCTAGTGCTGCTCTGACAGGAATATACCACAAATGGGATGACCTTAACAAACAGGAGTTTATTCTTACAATTTGGAAGCTTTAAGTCCAAGTTCAAAGTGCTAGGCTCTAGGGGCTGGACAAAAACCCCTCAACCTTGGGGTCTAGCTCTGCCTTCTGCTCCTGGCCCACTGGAGCTAGAGGCGTTTCTTCACTCAGACAGCTTGCTGGCTGCTGAGGCTGACAAGCCCCAAGGTTGACAAGTAAAAAGGCACAGTCCCGATGTTACCAAACCACACGGCAGGCCACTAACTTAAGTCCATTATAAGTCCCAAGGTCGGCAGAGCATAGCAGGCTGCTGAGCAATGACACAGCTACATGCAGGGTTCAAGCGTGCCATAGGCTAGAGACCATTCCCAAGGCTTCTCCTTAAATACAGGAAGCAAACCACATCCCAAAGGCAGCTACTCAGCTGCTTGTGGTAGATCACACCATGGAGTTGATTGCCAGTCTCATCATGGGGAATAACTACCATCAGCTGCCCAGACACTCAACCAGGCCCAGCCAAGTTGACACACAAATATAACTACCACAGCATGGAACAGGGGTATCATTGATGATGTCAGAAGGATGTTAGCTAAAGCAAAGAATATCAGAAAGATGTCTACCTGTGTTTTATTGACTATACAAAGACATTTAACTGTGTGGATCATAACAAATTATAGATAACATTATGAAGAACAGGAATTACAGAACATTTAATTGTGCTCATAAGAAACCTGTACATAGACCAAGAGGCAGTCATTCAAACAGAGTAAGGTGATACTACATGGTTTAAAATCAGGAAAGGTGTGTGTCAGGGTTGTATCCTTTTACCACACTTATTCAATCTGTGTGCTGAAGAAATAATCCAAGCTGGATTACATGAAGAAGAATGCAGCATCAGAATTGGAGGAAGACTCATTAACAACCTGCTATATGCAGATGACACACCTTGCTTGCTGAAAGTGAAGATGACATCATTTACTGATGAAACACTTACTGATGAAGATCAAAGACTACAGTCTTTAATATTGATTACACCTCAACATAAGAAAATGAAAGTCCTCACAATTGGACTAATAAACAACATCATGATAAATAGAGAAAAATTGAAATTGTCAGGGATTTCATTTTTCTTGGATCTACTACCAATGTCTATGGAAGCAGCAGTCAAGAAATCAGACGTATTTCACTGGGCAAAGCTGCTGCCAAACACTTCTTTAAAGTGATAAAAGGCAAAGATGTCATTTGGAAGATTAGGGTATGCCCGGCCCAAGCTATGGTATTTTCAATAGCATCATATGCCTGTGACAACTGGACAGGAAATAATAAGGAAGACTGAAGAAGAATTGATGCCTTAGAATTGTGGTGTTGGTAAAGAGTACTGAAAATACCATAGACTGCCAGAAAAACAAACAAATCTGTCCTGAGGAGAAAGTGCAGCCAGAGTGGTCCTTGGAAGCAAGAATGGCCAGACTTCCTCTCATGTACTTTGGTCATGTTGTCAGAAGGGACCCAGTCCCTGGAGAGCAATTATCATGCTTGGTAAAATAGAGTCAGTGAAAAGGGGAAGACCCTCAACGAGATGGATTGACACAGCAGCTGCGGCAATGGGCTCAAGCATAGCCAAGATTGTGAGGATGGCTCAGAACCGGGCGGTGTTTCTCTCTGTTGTACATGGAGTCGCTATAAGTCAGACCTAACCTGACGGCACCCAACAACAACAACAAACTGTAAATCTAGACAAGATAGTACAGTAAGATACCTGAAAAGAACCATTAATAGACAAAAGGTTTTTCAGTATATAAATCTCCAGTTTCATTGTCTTTTGTCAAAAGTTATTCTTTTCCCCACATCCCTGCCAGCAGTAACTATAATAGCTCTTTTCTATCTTTGCCTGACACGGTGGAATGTAATCCCTCATTGTTACTTTAGGTTGCATTTCCTGGACAACTTGTAAATTTGGGCATCTTTTCATATTTGTTGGCAGAGGATTTTCTCCCCTGTGCATTCTCTATTCATACTATTTGTTCATCTTCTATTGGGTTGTACATCTTCTCCTTGTCAATTCATAAGAGCTCTTCATATATTATGGATATTAATTCTTTGACTGTCTTTCTGAGTATTTATCCTTCCTTATAAATTTTAGGAATATTTATCTGATTTTTAAAAATATGAAATTAATATTGTGATTCTAACTGAAATGACACTAAATGTATATATTGATGGTGGGAAAATTAATATTTCATTATATTAAATAAACTCCTTAGACATGATGTAAATCATAAAGAAAATGATTGATAAATTTGATAATATAAAATAAAAATTTTGTGTACTATCCATTGAGAAGTAAAATTATAATCCACCAATTGCAAAACAAATACACCAAAGGACTCAAAATCAAAATATATTTGGAACTTTCACAAATAAGTAAGGAAAACATAGCAATGACAGTGTGCAGGAGAGAACAGTGTGTATGAGAACTCTTTGTACTTCTGTAAAATTTGTCTGTTACCCTAAAACTGCTCTGAAAAAACAGTCTATTAAATTTTAAAAACATAACCAGAAAATGAGCAAATAATATAAATACCAATTTATAAAAAAGAAAATTCAAATGATTGCTACAAATATAAAAGATTTTCACTTCACTAATAAATAAAAAAAAATTGCAAACTTAAACATTGAGATAATATTTTTCACCAATAAGTTTGTAAAAAAATGAAATAGTTGGCAACATCAATTGCTGGAGAAGATTTCACAAAGGTACTTTTATTCTTTTAAATTTTTATTGTGATTTGGGTGAAATTTTACAGAGCAAATTCATTTCCCGCACAGTAGTTCATACACATTTTGTCTCTTGACACTGACTGCAACTCCCCACAATGTAACAGCTCTCTTCCCACTTCCTTCCCATAGATATGTCTTCCCTGTGTCCTTCCCTCCCACACACTCCTGTCCCCGAGCTGTCTTCCTGTGCAAACACTGCCCTTCTGTTCTCTCATGATTGATCCCTCCAAGTAGTGTATCTACCTGATGTAAATGTTCACCCCATATGCCTGTCTGTTGTTTGTCTGGAAGCCACAGGAGTGAGTTCAATTTCAGACCTGAGGTGTAGCTAGGAGCCATAGACTCAGGGGTTCCATCAGGCTCTATGAGACCAGCAAACCTAGTCCTTTTTTTTTTAATGATTTTGAGTTTCTTTCCACTTTGTTCTCCCCCTCTACCCAGGATCTCCTACATAGATCCCCCTCTGAGTGGTTGGCAGTGGTAGCTGGGCACCATCTGGTTCTTCTGGTCTCATAGTCATATAGGCTGAGGATCACATGGTCTACTAGTCCCTTGGACTAATTGTTTCTATGCATCTTTGCTTGTCTTCATCCTTCTTTCCTCGGAACGAGGAGAGACCCATCGTTGCATCTAGATGGCCGCTTGCAAGCTTTTAAGACCTCAGTTGCTACTCTTCAAAGATGTAAAACAATGTTTTTGTGTAGTACGTTATGCCAATTGAGCTTGATGTCCCCTGTGACCATGATCCTGAGCCCACAGGTCCAACTACTCACTCCCTCAGAGTAGCTGGCTATGGCCAAGAAGTCCCCATAACAGTGTCCCTTGTCAACTCTGCTATACATCTGGACATTCTTACAGAATATACAAATACACTTGTAGTAACATCATCTGCCAGCCCTATATGTGGTCATGGGCACACTACCCCCTGCCTAGACATACTGATCTTTCAGCCTGTCTACCCATCTATCCACCTGTAGATCAATGCTTGCCATCACTGACATCACAGTACTATACATGCAGAAGGGTTCATCCTTGTTGTCTGTACCTCCCATGTACCTCTCTATGTCTTCTCTTCCTCAATGCCACTGTTTTAGTCATTTACATGTGGTATATTGCCCTTCTCTTCACCCAAATCAATACTCGTCTCTACCTGTCTAGCAGTGTTCTCTCCCCTCCCCTCTCACCTCTGGTAACCAAGAAAGAAAGTTTCCTTCCATTTATAAACGTTTCCTTGACTTTTTACAATAATGAACTAATGTAATATTTGTCCTTCTGTGATTGACTTATTTCACTCAGCATAATGTCCTCCAAGTTCATGCACATTATGTGGCGTTTTGTAGATTCTCCATTATTATTTAGTGTTGCATAGTATTCCATTGTGTGCATGTAATTTGGTTATCCATTCTTCTGTTGATGGGCACCTAGGTTGTTTTCATCTTTTTGCTATTGTAAATAGTGCTGCGATGGATACGGGTGTGCAACGTCTGTTCTTGTCCTGGCTCTCATTTCGTTAGGATATATACCTAGTAATGGGATTGCTGGATCAAATGGTGTTTCTAATTCCAACTTTTTAAGGAATCGTGCCATACTGCTTCCCACAGTGGTTGTATCATTTTATAGTTCCACCAACAGTGGATGAGAGTCCCAATATCTCCACATCCTCACCAGTGTTTGTTATTTTCTCTTATTGAACTTTGCTATTAGTGGAAGGGCCAGATGGTATCTTGCTATTGTTTTGATTTGCATCTTTCTAATGGCTAATGATCGTGAACATTTCTTCATGTGTTTGTTGGCTGCCTGAGTATCCTCTTTGGTGAAGTGTCTATTCACGTCTTCTCCCTATTTTTTAATTGAATTGTTTGTCTTTTTGGTGTTGAGGTGTTGGAGTTTTCTATAAATTTTAGAGATAAGTCCCTTGTCAGATATGTTGTTGCTGAATATTTCTTCCTGATCTGCAGGTTCTCTTTTACTCTTTTGGAGAGTTTTTTGAAGCACATGAAAAATTAATTTTTAGAAGGTCCCATTCATCTAGTTTCTCTTCTGCTGTTTGTGTATTTTGGGTTATGCTTGATAGTGTATTTATGGCAGTATCTCTATGGAAGTAGATTGCCCAAACTTGCTTGCAAGTGGTGGCTAGTGGGTTTGAATCGCCAGCCCTCTGATTAGTAGTCCAATGCCTTAGGCACTACACCACCAGAGCTCCCATGCTATAAATTAGGGCCCCTAAATTTGTGCCTATTTTTTCTTTGAGGAACTTTATAGTTTTAGGTTTCATATTTAAGTCTTTGATCCATCTGGAATTAGTTTATATGTGTGGTTTGAGGTGCGGATCTTGCGGAAAAGGTACTTTTATAAACTGTTGATTGGAGTATAAATTGATACAGCTACTTTGAAAATAATTTAACAGCATCTAATAAAATTGAAAAATATACATGCTAAATAACCCAATAAACCTATAACCTAGAGACATTCACACATATGCACAAGGAAACAGGTTCAAGGTTGTTCAAGAGACCATTGCTTGTAAAAGTGAAAGCTTAGAAATGGCCTAAATGTCCACCAAAGAGGGAATGGATAAATAAAATACAATATATTATTACTAAGGACTACTACATGGTACGTAAAAGGAAAAAACTTAACATATTTTATAACACATTGTTCAGTAAAAAGGGCAAACATCAGAATAATATAGATGATACACCATTGTGCTAAACATAAACAAACAAAACAATGCTACATATGTGTGTGTGTTTCAGTATATACATAGATAAATGGACTCATGATGGAAGTTGAAAGTGAGTTTTATATAATCTTGCTTATATTGACATTCTGAGAAAAAATTCCAGCAACCTCTGAAAAATTCCAGCAATGAAAAATCAGCAAAAGCTTCCATTTGAAATGGAATTAAAACAAGAAGGATGCTATGCAGTAGAGAAAGGAGTAACTTGATCCCTGGAGAAGGAAGTAGAGTTGGAAGAGTTTATAATGGGATTTTAGCTTTATATTCCATTATAACCCATAGTGGTTATAATTATATATTATAAGATATAGTTATATATAGTCTTGGAAGAAGTACAGCCAGGATGTTCCTTAGAAGGGAGGGTGGTAAGACTTAGTCTTATGTAATTTGGACATGTTAACAGGAGGGACCAGCCACTGGGGAAGGACATAATAGTCAGTAAAGTATAGGGTCAGTGAAAAAGAGGAAGACCCTCAATGAGATGAATTTATACAGTGGCTGCAACAATGGTCTCATCACATAGCAACAATTGTGGGGATGGTGTTTTGTTCTGTTTGTATGTAGGGTCACTAAGAGTCAGAACCAACTGGATGGCCCCTAACAACAACAATCAAAAGCAAAAAACAAACCCACTGCCATTAAGTTGACTCCAACTCATAGCGACCCCCATTGGGTTTCTGAGACAGTAAATCTTTACAGAAGTAGATTGCCTCATCTTCCTTCTGTGGAGTGGCTGCTGGATTTGAACCACCAGCCTTCTGGTTAGCAGTCAAATGCCCTAGGCACTGCACCACCAGCAGCATATATAATTGAGAGCCCTGATCATAGTGGTTAAGCACTCGGCTGGTAACCAAAAGGT
Source organism: Orycteropus afer afer (assembly GCF_000298275.1). Lineage (NCBI taxonomy): Eukaryota > Metazoa > Chordata > Mammalia > Tubulidentata > Orycteropodidae > Orycteropus > Orycteropus afer. Next base: position 1,871,179 of record NW_006921877.1, read on the forward strand.
TGGTGGTTCGCACCCAACAGCCACTCCCAGGGAGAAAGACTTAGCAATCTGCTCCTGTAAGAGCAGATTCAAAACTCAAAACTCAAAAAAAAAAAAAAAAGAAAAGAAACTCCCTGCCATTGAGTTGATTCCAACTCACAGTGACCCCCATTAGGTTTCTAAGACTGTAAATCTTTATGGTTGTCATAGGGGTTCTGACTCATAGAACAGAACGAAATACTTCCTGGTCCTGTGCCATCCTCACAATTGTTGCTGGGTTTGAGCCCATTGTTGCAACCACTGTGTCTATCCATCTCACTGAAGGTCTTCCTCTTTTTCACTGACTTTCCACTTTACCAAGCATGATATCCTTCTTCAGGACATGCTCCATTCTAATAATATGCCCAAGGTACGAGAGACAAAGTCTGGCCATCCTTACCCCTTGGGAGCATTCTGGCTGTACTTTTTCCAAGGTAAATTTGTTCTTCTGGAAGTCCTTGGTATATTCAATATTGTTCACCAACACCATAATTCAAAGGCATCAATTCTTCTTTGGTCTTCCTTATAATTCATTGTCCAGCTTTCACATGCATGTGAAGCTATTGAAAATACCATGGCTTGAGTCAGGTGCACCTTAGTCTTCAAAGTGATATTTTTGATCTTTAACACACTTTAAAGAGGTCTTTTGCAGTAGATTTGCCCAGCAATATGGCATTTGATTTTTTGATTACTGTTGATTGTGGATCCAAATAAAATGAAATCCCTGACAGCTTCAATCTTTTCTCCATATTTCATGATGTTGCTTTTTGGTCCAGTTGTGAGGACTTCTGTTTTCTTTATGTTGAGGATTAATCCATACTGAAGACTCTAATCTTTGATCTTCATCAGTAAGTGCTTCAAGTCCTGAGGACTGAAAATTCAGAAACTTAAAATCTAAACAGGATCACTAGGGATCACCAGATATTTGAGGAAAGCCTTCAATATGAAAGAAAGGACATCTCCCGTCCCAATCAAACATAAAAAGTGATCTCACCACTCCTAGGCGAGAGAATTGAAAACCTAAGTCCACACAAAACCTTACACACAAGTGTTCACAGTAGTATTATTCATAATAATAATAAAAATCCATATGTCCATCAACTGATGAATGGATAAACAAAATGTGATATATTCCTACAATGGAATATTATTCAGCAAAAAAAAAAAAAGAGAGAAAGAAAGAAGCACTGGTACTGAAGCACGGATGAACTTTGCAAACATTGTACTGAGTGAAAAAGTCAGTCACAGAAGGTCATATATTGTATGGTTGCACTTACGTGAAATGTGTAGGACAGGCAAACCTAGAGATGAGTAGTCACTTAGGGCTGGGGTGAGAAATGAAGAGTGAGTGCTAATGGGTACAGGGTTTCTTTTTGAGATGATGGAACTGTTCTAAAAGTAGATTGCAGTGACAGTTGCACAACTGTAAATATCCTAAAACCACAGAATAGTTCACTTTAAGTGGGTGAATTTTATAGTATGTGAATTATAGCTCGATAAAACTGTTTTTAAAACATAATCTCAGAGGAAGCAGAGATAGGAGGGCACAGGGGAAAACTTCAACCTTCCTGCTTTCATGTTTGGTACAAGACTTAAAACTTCTAGTTCAGAGAACTTGTCTCTGCAGCCACGTTAGTTTTTCTGATGTCTGGCTGTTTGTTCGCACTGAGCTAATTTATGATCTAGTTCTGAGACTTGTTCTTTTTAATTTTTATTGTGATTTGGGTGAAAGTTTATAAAGCAAATTCATTTTCCATACAGCAGTTCAGACACATTTTGTTTCGACATTGACTGCAATTCCCCACAGTGTAACAGTTCTCTTCCCAGTTCCTCTCCATGGTTACCTCTTCCCGTGTTCTGTGTGCCCATGCACTCCCGCCCTGCCCCAACTGTTTCTCTGTGCAAACACTGCCCTCCTGTTCTTGGAGTGTATCTATTCCATGTAAATATTCGCCCCATATGCCTATCTATTGTTTGGCTGGAAGTCACATGAGTGAGCTCAATTCCAGAGCTGAAGGATAACTAAGGGCTAAAGTCTCAGGGGTCTCACAAGGCTCTATCAGACCAACAAAGCTGATCTTTTTTTTTTTTTTTTAAATGATTTTGAGCTTTATCCAGGAACTCTGCACTGATCCCCCTCCAAGTGGTTGACAGTGTAGCTGTGCACCATCTAGTTCTTCTGATCTGAGACTTTTTTTAAATGGCTTTTCCTCCCTTCTAAATCATTCTCCCCACTCTCCTTTTTTTAGAGTGAGAATGTACTCTGAGACAGTAGCTCAATCATTTGAATATTTTTATTTTAAATTGTGATTTGGGTGAAAGTTTGCAGAGCAAATTCATCTTCCATACAGCAGTTTACATACACTTTGTCTAATTACATTGACTGCAGTCTCCCACAATGCAACAGCTCCCCTCCCACTTCCTCCTCATAGTTACCTCTTCCCAGTGTCCATCCCTCCATGCACTCTTGCCCCCTGAGCTGTCTCCCTGTGTATAAGCAGCCCTTCTTTCTCCCATGATTGTTCTCTCCAAGGAGTGTTATCTACCTCAGGTAAATGGTCAACTCGTATGCCTGTCTTTTGTTTGGCTGGAAGCCACAAGAGTGGGTTCAATTCTGCACCTGAAGGGCAGCTAGGGGCCATAGTCTCAGGGGTTCCACCAGGTTCTTTCGGACCAGCAAACCTGGTCCCTCTTTTTTTTGTGTGATTTTGAGTTTTGTTCCACATTGTTCTCCCACTCTATCCAGGATCTCCTACAGGGATCCCCCTCCAAGTGGTCGACAGTGGTACCTGGGCACCATCTAGTTCTGGTTGGGCAATCTACTTCCACAGTGATACCACCTCAGAAACCCAAGGAGGGGTGTCTATGAATCAGATCCAATTCCACAGCAGTGAGTTTGTTTGTTTTTGTTAGTCATATAGGCTGAGGAGGAGCTCTGGTAGCATAGTGCTTAAAGCATTTGACCGTTAACCAGAAGGCTGCTGGTTCAAACCCCCAGCCACTCCTTGGAAGGAAAATTGGGCAATCTATTTCTGTAGTGATACCACCTCAGAAACCCAAGGAGGGGTCACTATGAGTCAGGGCCAACTCGACAGCACATAACAACAACATAGGCTGAGGATCACATGGTGTACCAGCCCCTTGGACTAATTGTTTCCATGCCTCTTTGGTTTTCTTCATTCTTCTTTGCTCTGGACGAGGACAGACCCATCATTGCATCTAGATGGTCGCTTGCAAGCTTTTAAAATCCCAGTTGCTACTCACCAAAGTAGGATGCGGAACAATGTTTTTGTGTAGTATGTTATGCTATGACAATTGAGCTTGATGTCTCCTGCGACCATGCTTCCGAGCCCAGAGGTCCAACTACTCACTCCCTCTGGGTAGCTGGCTGTAGCCAAGAAGTGACTACATCCTTGTCCCTTGTCAGCTCTACTAAATACTTGGAAATTTTTTATTTATTTTATTTTTTTTATTGTAATTTGGGTGAAAATTTACAGAGCAAATTCACTTTCCATATAGCAGTTCACATACTATTTGTCTCATGACATTGATCACAATTTACCACAATGCAACAGCTCCCCTGCCACTCCCTCCCCATAGTTACCTCTTCCCTGTGTCCATCCCTCCATGCACTCCTGCCCCCTGAGCTGTCTCCCTGTGTATAAGCAGCCCTTCTTTCTCCCATGATTATTCTCTCCAAGGAGTGCATCTACCTCAGGTAAATGATCAACTCATATGCCTGTCTTTTGTTTGGCTGGAAGCCACAAGTGTGGGTTCAATTATACCTGGAAATTCTTACAGAACATACAAATGCATTTGTAGAAATATTGTTTGCCAACCCCACACATGGCACTTGAACATTTTAAAATATTCCCTGTTTGGGCCTGCCTGGGCCCAGACATTAGTTTTAGAAGAAGTATATAAGCAATACCTTTTATTATTATTGTGGTGAAAATATAAACAGCAAACTATTCAACAATTTCTACATGTACAATTCAGTGACATCAATTACATTTTTAAGTTGTGCAACCATTCTCGCTATCCTTTTCTAAATTATTCTACCATCATTAATATAAACTTGGGAGCTCTGGTAGCATAGTGCCTAAGGCACTTGACGGCTAACCAGAAGGCTGGCAGTTCAAACCCACCAGCCACTCCTTGGAAGGAAGACTGGGCAATCTACTTCCGTAGCAATACTGCCTCGCAACCCAAGGAGGGGTCGCTATGAGTCAGGGCCAACTCGATGGCACATAACAACAACAACAACTTCAATTTACAGAGCCCTGGTAGTGCAGTAGGAGCTCTGGTGGCATAGTGGGTATGACATTTAGCTACTAACTAGAATGTTGGTGGTTCAAACCCACCAGCTGCTCCACAGGAGGAAGATGGGGCAATCTACTCTGGTAATGATTTACAATCTTGGAAACCCAATGGGGCTTACTATGAGCCAGAATTGACTCTGTGGCAGTGGGTTTAGATTGGTAGTGCAGTGGTTAAGCTCCCAGCTGCTGACCAGAAGGTCCACAGTTCAAACTCACCAGCTACTTCATGGGAGAAAGATCTGGTGATCTGCTTCCATAAAGACTACAACTTTAGAAACCCCATGGGGCAGATCTGCTCTGTCCTATAGACCACTGTGTATCAGAATTGACTCAATGGCAATGGGTTTGGTTTTTGATGTTTAGCCTCTGTTTACCTTCTTTTTATTTTATTTTTCTCAGTATCTTTCCACACATTTTATCCATGTGCAAAGGATGTTTGGTTGTTGTCATTGTTGTTTTAATGGAATCATGTTCTATGCACTGTTGGGCAGCAGGTTTTTTGAACTCAGATAGCTTGGCTCTCCTTCCATCCCAGCACTTTACTTGTTTGAACTACTTACTGGCATTCTACAGCACAGATACATCATGAACTATTTAACCATTCTTTTATCAATGAAAATCTGTTTTTCAATATTTCAAATAATGCTGCAATGGACAGCGATTTTTTCATCTTTATGCACTTGTGCAAGAATTTCTATAAAATAGAATCCTAGCAAAATTGAATTTGGGTCAAAAAGCATGACCTCCAACATTTTAAAAGATATCAAAGGGTGAAGGGAAAGGCATTTTGCCAAAAGCGAGTGAACAAGACAATAACAATACAGAAAAAGAAAACACAGAGAGATGCACAAAAGGTACAGGCAACAAAGACAAATACTTGTACATACACAATACTGCATTATCAGTGATAACAAACATTAATGTATGGTAGATATGTGGGCAGGCAAGGTGAATGATCAAGTATGTCTAGGCAAAAGGGAATATACCCATGACTATACATAAGTTTGGCAGACGATGTTTCTCCATACGTATTTATATGTGCTATAAGAACGTCCATATAAATAGAACTTAAAAAAAAACAAACTCATTGCCATCAACTCAATTCAACTCATAGCGATCCCTCCTTGTGTTTCTGAGGTGATATCTCTGAGGAAGCAGATTGCTCAGCCTTCCTTCTGAGAAGTGGATGGTGGGTTTGAACCATCAGCCTTCTGGTTAGCAGTCAAATGCCTTAGGCACTACACCACCAGACCTAACAGGGTGCAAAGTTACAATAACTTTTTAGCCACAGCCAACTACCCCAAGAGAGCAAATTGTTGGACCTGTGGCCTTAGGACCATGGTCACAGGAGACATCAAGCTCAATTGGCATAACACACTACCCAAAAACATTGTTCTACATCCCACTTTGGTGAGTAGCAACTGGGGTCTTAAAAGCTTGCAAGTGGCCATCTAGATGCAACAATGGTTCTCTCCTCATCTGGAATAAAGAAGGATGAAGAAGACCACAGATGCATGAAAACAATCAGTCCAAGGGACTAGTAGACCATGCAATCTTCAGCATCCATGATCATGAGACCAGAACTAGATGGTACCTGGCTACCACTGTTAACTATTGAGAAAGGGATCAGCATAGGAGATCCTGGATAGAGTGGGAGAAAAATGTGGAACAAAACTCAAAATCATAATAAGACTAGGCTTACTGGTCTGATAGAGACTGGTGAAATCCCCAAGAGTATGGCCCCTAAAAAAAAAAAAAAAAAAAAACAACCCACTCCCATTGAGTTTATTTCAAGTCATATCAAGACCCTCATTGGGTATCTAAGGCAGTAAATCTCTACTAAAGGAGAGATTTGGTGGTTTGCACCACCAAGCTTCTGGTTAGCCATCAAATGTCTTAGGAACTGCAACACCAGAGCTCCTTATGGCCCCTGTTATTGTTGTTATGTGCCGTCGAGTCAGACCCAACTCATAGTGACCCCTCCTTAGGTTTCTGAGGCAGTGTCACTGCAGAAGTAGATTGCCCCATCTTCCTTCAGAGGAGTGGCTGGTGGGTTTGAACCGCCAGCCTTCTGGTTAGCAGTCAAGTGCCTTAGGCACTACGCCACCAGAGCTCTTCCTTATGGCCCCTAGTCATCCTTTAAAAAAAAAAAAAAAAAAAAGGTACTAACAGTATTGCCCTCCACAGAGGGCATTTCAATGCACACTCTCATTAATAATACATCAGTGCCTTTCTCTCACACCTTACCAGCACAGGATATTATTATCACCCTTTCTAACTTTTGCCAAACTAATAGGACACAAAGCTTTGCTAGTCTGCACTTTCTTGTGAGAGTAAATTGTGCATATCTCTTCCCAATTTCAGGTTTACTGGTGTCACAATGATGACTTGAAATAAGCCACTGTGCAAGTATTAATACCATACAAATTGGCAAAGGGCTCTGGTAGTGTAGTGCCTAAGGCACTTGACTGCTAACCAGAAGGCTGGCGGTTCAAACTCACCAGCCACTCCTCGGAAGGAAGATGGGGCAGTCTACTTCCATAGTGATACTGCCTGGGAAACCCAAGGAGGGGTCACTATGAGTCAGGTCTGACTCGAAGGCACATAACAACAACAACACATATTAAGCACACACACACACACACACAGAGCTACACAAAAGAGAGAAATATAAAAGAAAGAAATACAGGCAGAAACTGCTGTTCTCATTTTTTGACTAAACTTTTTATTTTGAGATCATTGTAGATTCACATGCTAGCGTAAGAAATAAAACAGAAAAGATCCCAAGTACCTTGTACCCAATTTCCTCCAATGATAACATTTAGCAAAACTATAGCACAGTACCACAACCAGGATGTGGACATTGATACAGTTAAGCTATGGAACATTTCCATCACCACAAGGACCCTTCCTGTTGCCCCTTTAAAGCCATGCCCACTTCTTTCCCAATCCTACCCTCCTCTTTAATTCCTGGCAACCACTAATCAGTTCTCCATTTCTACACTTTTGCCATTTCAAGGATGTTATATAAATGAAGTCATACAATACACTTCCTTTTGTAACTAGCTTTTCTCACTCAGCTTGGTTTGCTTGAGAGTCATCCAGGTTGCTGGGTGAATGAATAATTCTTTCCCTTTTATTGCTGAGTAATATATTGGCCAGCATGTTATCTGGCCCCTGCTGCTTTAATCTTCTATTACCATGGTGTGGATCACAGTGGTTTGTTTAACCATTTACACACTAAGGACACCTGCGTGGTTTCTTTCCAATTTTTGACTACTGTGAACAAAGCTGATTTAAACATTCATGTAGACTTTTTTTTTTTTTTTTTTTTACTGTATTCGGCTTTGCAACTGATCCTGAGACAGTAGCTTGTATTTATGACTTTCTTCTTTAACTCCCCTTTCCTTTGCCTTAATAATAATAGCTAGTATTTATAGAGGGTTTACCTGCCAGACCTTGTTCTAAGTGCTTTACAAGGATTACTCACTTAATTCTCATAATAATCATGCAAGACATGAACTATTATTATCCCCATTTCACAGATGTGGAAACTGAAACAGAGCGAGGGACATGGCCAGCATGTTATCTTGCGCCTGCTGCTTTAATCTTCTATTAACTTTAACCACTGGACATGATGGGACAAGGTATTCCTAGGGCCTCCCTAGTCTCCATCCAAAATGTTTCTTTACCTTGTTGTATAGCAGCAACGCTTTTTCCTCTATATGGTCAGGATCAATTACCACACCTAACATCTTATCTATCCTTCTCCACTCCCATAGCCACCTCTCAAACCCATACCAAACCAGTGCTGTCGAGTCAATTCTGACTCACAGCAACCCTATAGGACAGAGTAGAAGTGCCCCATAGAGTTTCCAAGGCTGCAATCTTTATGGAAATAGATTGCTGCATCTTTTTCCTGCAGAGTAGCTTGTGGGTTCAAACCACCCTCTTTTCAGTTAGCAGCCAAGTGCTTACCCACTGGCCCACCAGGCTCCTCATCCACCTCTCAGAAGGGCTTTATTGCTGTGATAATAAAACATTAGTAATAGGTAAAACTTAGCACATGCTAGGATCTGAGCACTTTTCTAAGAACTTTATACATACTAAATTATGTAATCATCGAAACAACTTCTAAGGGTATTTTTATTATCCTCTTTTGAAGGTGAGAAAACTGAGGTCTGGAGAGGTTAATTTGCCCAAATTCATACAGCTAGTAACTGGCAGAACCAGAATTCAAACAGGCACAGCTAGCTCTAGAATTCTTGTTATTAATCTCTTAATAATAGGTCACTTCTGGCTCATGACAGTGTATTGGAGAACCAGTCATCTACAATCCTGGCAAGAAATTTTTTCTTCTCAATATCTTTCATGGATGGACAATTCCTCATGAGGCATTTGTGATGAACTGAGGGAGTTGTTGTTGTTGTTAGGTGCTGTCAAGTCGTCTCCCATTCATAGCGACCCGATGCACAGCAGAACAGAACACTGCCTGGTCCCACGCCAGCTGCACGATCCTTGCTATACTCGAACCCGTCGCCACAGCCGCTGAAGTGAGGGAAAGGCTATTTATAATACAGGGCAAGGTAGGGAGCAAGCCAGGGGATTTTGCCTCTGAGTTTGGTATGTTTCTCTGCAGATCCTTTTCTATGAATATAAAGATATATATATTGTTTTGGTGGCACAGTGCCTAAGACATTTGATTGCTAACAAGAAGTTTGGTGGTTCAAACCCACCAGCCACTCCACAAAAGGAAGATGAGGAATCTACTTCTGTACAGATTTACCACCTTGGAAACCCAGTGGCATTTGCTAGGAGTTGGAATTGATTCAATGACAGTGGGGTTTTGGTTTCATATATTTATATATGAATATATATATATATATATATATATATATATATATAATCATACTACTCTTCATTGTTTTATTCCCCCTCGGTCACATTTCTTGAATATTCTTCCAGGTCAGAATATATAGAACTATACTAGTTACCAGGTGCCATCAAGTTGATTCCAACTCACAGACACTCATGTGTCTGTTAAGTTGTGTGTCAACTTGGCTGGGCCCACTTTTGAGTGGCTAGGTAGCTGGATATAGTTATTCCTCGTGATGAGACTAGTAATCAGCTCCATGGTAGAACCCACCAGAGCAGATGAGTAGCTGCCTTGGGGTTATGGTCTACTTCCAGTATATAAAAGGATGCTTTGAGAAAGGTCTCTGTAGCTTTTGGCACATCAGGATCCAGAATTTGGCTGAGTCTTCATCTCAATGGCCTGCCCTATTGCCTGCTGATCTTGGGACTGTTAATGGACTTGAATTAGTGGCCTGCCATGTTGCTTGATAATATTGGGACTGTGCCATTTTACTTGTTTACTTTGGGTCTGTCAGCCTCAGCAGCAAGCAGCTGTCTGAGTTAAGAGAGGCCTCCAGCTTCAGTGAGGTGGGAGCAAGAAGCAGAACTGAAGCCCAAGGTCAAGGGGGCTTTTACCCAGCCCCTAGTGCTGGCACTTTGAAGTCAGACTTCCAGTCTCCTAAACTGTAAGAAATAAACCCCTGTTTGTTAAGACTACCCACTTGTGGTATTTTCTGCTAGAGCAGCACTAAAGGACCACACAGTGTGTCAGAGTAGAACTGGGCTTTATAGGGCTTTTAGTAACTGATTTTGTGGAAGTAGGTGGTCAGGTCTTTCTTCCATGACTCCTCTAGCTGGACTTGAACCTCCAATCTTCATGTTAGCAGTTGAGGTAGTTAATCATTTGCATTACTCAGGGATTCCAGAGAGCTACACAGAGCTATTTTATTTTTAGCATGATTACTTTGGTTCCATACTGTGGCTAGTCCATAATATATTGAACCATTCCCCTAACAATAGTTTCCAACTTTTTACTATTAAAAATAGTGTTGCAATGAATATCCTTCTATTCTTATGGTTATGCACTTTTGTATGTCCATAGTGGAGATCAGGAGAAACAGATTTCCATTGAAAATGCTGTTGTTGCTAAATTGCCTTCAAAAATGTTCCGCCATTTTACTCTCTTGCCAGTAGATTACAAAAGTGTCCTTTTTCCCCATACCCCTTCTAACCCTGAGTATTATCAATTTTTTCAGTTTTGAAACTTGTATCTCATTGTTCCTTTAGCAAGCATATCTCTAATTGCCAGTGATAGAGTGCCTTTTCTTAAGTTTATTAGCCAATTATCTTTCATTTCATATCCTTGGAATAACTTTACGTTGTGCCGTATGTCTTTTTCCAATTGACTTGTTGGAGATCTTTGTATATTAGGAATTACTACTTTTCAACATAAGCCTTTTTAAACTTTGGTTTATGAGCAGCCTTTAATAAGCTGAGACAGGAAATCTGGGGCCCCTAACCCCACAAAGGGAGGGTGGAAAGGTTTCGAACAGCTAAGGGAGACAAACTTGTCTGTCGGTTTGTCATGCTCTGGTGACATGTTGCTGTGAGGCTTGAGGCTGTGCCACTGGTGTTTCAAATGCCAGTGAGGTTGCACATGGTGCACAGGTTTTGGCACAGCTTGCAAATTGAGACAGACTAGGAATAAAGAGGAAGCCATTCACTTCTCAAAGAATTGGCCAGGGAATTGGTATAAATAGCAGAGAAACACTGTCTGTTACAATTCTAGGCAACTATAAGAATAGCCCAAAAACACTGTCTGATACAGTGCAGGACGACGTGCCACTTAGGTTGGAAGACTCTCAAAATAGGACTGGGAAAGTGCTGCATCATCAGAATAGAACCAACCTTACTGATATGGATAAAGTAAAGCTTTCAAGACCACCATTTGCTGATATGACATGACTCAAATTGAGGAGAAACAGCTGCAAACATCCATTAATAATCAGAACATGGAATGTATGAAGTATGAATCTAAGAAAATTGGAAGTTGTCAAAAATGAAATGGAATGCATAAAGTTTGATATCCTAGGCATTAGTGAGCTGAAATGGACTAGTTTGGGCCATTTTGAATCAGACAACCATATGATCTACTATGCCAGGAATGACAATTTGAAGAGGAATGGCGTGGCATTCATCATCACAAAGGCTATTTCAAGGTCTGCCTGAGTACAATGCTGTCAGTGATAGGATAATATCCATACGCCTACAAGGAAAACCAGTTAACATGACTATTATTAAAATTTATGCACCAACCACCAAAACAAAAGATGAGGAAATTGAAGATTTTTATCAACTTCTGCAGTCTGAAATTGACCAAATGTGCAATCAAGATGTGTTAATTATCACTGGTGACTGGAATGCAAAAGTTGAAAACAAAAAAGAATCACCGGTAGTTGGAAATTTTGGCCTTGGTGACAGAAATAATTCTGGATATCGCATGATAGATTTTTGCAAGACCAACGACTTATTCATTGCAAATACATTTTTTCAATAACACAAACAGCGGCTATACATGTGGACTTCACCAGACGGAATACACAGGAATCAGATTGACTATATCTGTGGTAAAAGGCGATGGAAAAGCTCAGTATCTTCAGCCAATACCAGGCCAGGAGCTGATTGTGGAACAGACCATTAGCTGCTCATATGCAAGTTCAACTTGAAGTTG
>NW_006921877.1:1885728-1896702 GCF_000298275.1 Orycteropus afer afer
AACAATGAGATATCATCTCACCCCAGCAATAATAGCAAAGTTCAACAGATCAGATAGCAGCAAATGCTGGTGGGGTTGTGGAGAGATTGGAACTCTTGTGCACTGCTGGTGGGATTGTAAAATGGTACAACCATTGTGGCAAATGGTATGGCGTTTCCTCAAAAAACTGAAAATAGAAGTACTATTTGACCCAGCAATTCTATTACTAGGAATATATCCTAAAGAGGTGAGAGATAGCACATGAACAGACATTTGTATACCTATGTTCATTGCAGCATAATTCATCATAGCAAAGAGATGGAAGCAACCTAAATGCCTATCAATGGATGAATGGATAACCAAATTATGGTATATCCACACAATGGAATACTATGCCACATTAAAGAACAATGAGGGATACACAAATCATCTTGCAACGTGGATGAACCTGGAGGACATTATGATGAGTGAAATACGTCAATCGCAGAAGGACAAGTATTGTATGAGCCCATTTCTGTAAAAAGACAGAGAAAGGTTTGCTTGGGAAAGGGAACTCACCTAGTAGGTTACTGGGATGGGGAGGGAAAGGGAGGGATTAATTTAGGGCTAGTAGGGCTTACACACTGACATGGGTAGGGGGAGGGATATACGGGAAGGATATATGACCACCACAATAACATTGGGAAATGAGAGGACACTGAACTGTGTTCATAAGAGATAGACAACAGATGTTAAAACCAACCGATGTGTCCACAATACCACACTGCCATTAACACCAAACACTAGGCTATACAGATAAATACATAAACACCTGAGATGATCAGATAGGGATCAGTGAATAGAGGTATACTCTAGACCAAGGATAGACTCAGCTGAGGCTAATCTTGTACAGACTCCAGTGATAGAAAATACCTGCAGTCCTTATAGGAACAATAGAAGACAGGCACAGAGTAATCCTGCACAGACATCCCAACACTATGGGAGAGAGATCCAACAGAGCTGCTACCTCAGGACCATAGTACTGGGGTACACCAGACTCAATTGGCACAACAAAATACATTAAAGCGTTGCTCCACATCCTACATTGGTGAGTAGTGACTGGGGTCTTAAAAGCTTTCAAGCAGCCATCTAGGATGCAGCTAATGGTCTCCTAGCATCATAAGTGAAGAAGAAAGCACACAAAAAGAGGGGTGGCATTTAGAAGCAATCAACCCTAGGACACGATGGCCCTTGAGACCAGAAGAACCGGATGGTGCTCAGGTACCAATGCCAACGACTCAGGAAAGGATCAAATCTGGAGATCCTGGGTAGAGTGGGAGGGAAAACGTGGAACAAAATTCAAAAACTCAATAATGACCAGAATTACTGGTCAGATGAAGTCTGGTGAGACTCCCAATACTATGGCCCTGAAATACATTCAGTGCCTGGAATAAAACTCACCCCCAGGGGTGGGCTCTCAGCCCAATGGTTAGCAAGATGTACAGGCAGACCACTCAACCCAGGATGTGGTACCCACACACTCAATGGTAATACATCCCTTAGAGCAATAGACCATGGGACACCAAAGAACCAACATTCAAACTGAGGAAATGCAGGACAAACAGGAGTGCATAATTGTGAGGAGCACAGGGGAAGTGTTGCAGAGTAGGGAGGGGAGGAGACTGGGTTAGGGCTGGACATGGCAAATGGGGAATGAAACTAAATGTATACATGACTTTGAATGTAAAACAAGCTCTTAAAATAAATAAATAAATAAATAAATAATAAAAAAGGTATTTGCAATTAAAAAAAAAGGATGCAGTCTGCAGTATGGATTACATCTCAATTTAAAGAAAACAAAAATCCTCACAACTGGACCTATAAGCAACATTACGATAAATGGAGAAAAGATTGAGGTTGTCAAAGACTTCACATTGGTTGGTTCTATAATCGACGCCAATGGAAGCAGCAGTCAGGACATCAGACAATGTATAGCCCTGGGCAAGTCGGCTGCAAAAGACCTCTTTCAAGTGCTGAAGAGCAAAGATGTCTCCTTGAGAACTAGGGTGCACCTGACACAAGCCATGGTATTTTCAATCGCCTTGTATGTATATGAGAGCTGAACAATGAATAAGGAAGACCGAAGAAGAATTGATGGTTTTGAGTTGTGGTACTGGTGAAGAAAGCTGTAAGTAGCATGGACTGCTAAAAGAACTAATTAATCTATCCTGGAAGAAGTGCAGCTGGAATGCTCCTTGGAGGCGAGAATGGACAGACTTCGTCTCACCTACTTTGGTCATGTTATCAGAAGGGACTGTTCCCTGGAGAAGGATATCATGCTTGGTAAAGTGGAGGGTGACAAAAGAGGGGAAGGCCCTCAACAAGATGGATTGACACAGTGGCTGTGGCAACAGGCTCAAGTATTGCAGGGATCGCAGAGCTGGTGCAACCAGGTGTTGTTTTGTTCTGCTGTGCATAAGGTCACTATTAGTTGAAGACAACTTGATGGCACCTAACAACAACAACCCCACAATGTTCATTTCCCATATAGCGCTTTCACCATTTCTACACCTTGATGTGACCCTGGGGGAGATCCTAGTGGGAGCCAGCAGGTTAGATGTGGTACAGGGAAGAGTGAGAACATCCATGACTGGCAACGAGGCTCCTTCCTAGGCCTCCTCCTAACTCCATGTGGAACTGAGGACAAGTATCCCTGGTTCTCAGGACTCCTATCTTTCTGGGGATTGGAATCCTCTTGGGGAAGAATCCTCTACCTTCTTCCCAGGCAACATCAGGATCTTGAGGTGAGAAAGCAGAGTCCTCAAGCTTCCCAGGAAATGAGGGGATTTGTTCCTGCTCGTTCTGAGCCTCAGTGGAGAAACTGTGACTCAGGGATATGACTCCTGGGTCTGAAGGTCCTTCCCAGCCCCAAATAGAAGAGTTTTTATATTCCTTTGGATATTTTATTCACTGTACTGTAACATGTCCAAAAAGGAAGTTTATTAGGGGTTTTGATGGCTTAATTTGGGCCACGATCCAAGACTGATGCAATTCTTTCTTCCCAGGACTCTTAACACAGAGAGTGGGAGCCAAGCGGGACTCTGTAAAGGTAGAGATGATTGCATGAAAGCGATTTTATGGCTCTTGTCTCAGCTCTTCTGGAGCCAAGCTTGGCACAAGAGCAAGGCCATGAAGGTGGAGGTGAACTCTAATCTGTGTCCCTGTTGCCGCTGTTGCTATGACCTCTTCTAGGCTACATAGTTGGCTTTTAAACCCACTTCCTCTTTTCTCCTTGTGTATTACATGTGTAACAAGATACATATTTCTGTTGTGGTTAAATCCTTCTCTAATTAAACAGAAAAGCAGTCTTCAAGGTACCTCCCTCTCACCCCTATAGATTAAAAGAGATTTATCAACTAATGGAAATACATAGACCCACTTTAAATCCTGATTCAAGAAACAAATTATAAAAAAAATTTAAGAGACAACAGGGGAAATTTGAACAGCGATTGAATATTTGATGATGGAAAAGAATTATTATTAATTTGTTTAGGTGTGTTCTCTCAGGTCCTCACTTCCAAGATGACATAGGAAAGGAGCAACAATGGTTGCGCCAGAAAGGGCCATGGCCACGTGCACCCTATTCACTGAATGAACTAACTGTGCTTGCTGCATGCCCAAAGTCAAGGCTGTTAAGAGGTTCATAATTTGAAACCCAGTAGAGCGGCAGTCGTCAGGCACCTTTCTGAAGCAAGTGTCTTCGACGCATACATGCTTCCCAAACTGTACCTGAAACTATATTATTGTGTGAGTTGTGCCATTCACAGTAAGGTGGTCAGGACCCATTCTCATGAACCCCGGAAGGACAGAACTCTCCCACACCGATTTAGACCTGCAGGTACTGGTCCATGACCTCCACCAAAGCGCATGTAAGGATTTGAGTCCCTTAAGGCTGAAGAACAATTAACCTGAGAGAAAATAAAATGAAAATTATACTTTATAGCATATTAAGTGTGTCTGTACCAGATAGGGTGGAGGTTTTGTGTGTATCTGAGGGATTCATTGCTTTGCCAAGTATTCAAGTGTGAAACACTGGTCTTTTATTTCCTTTTTGTATAATTATGGTAAATATATATGGAACAACAAAAAAATTTGTTTAGGTGTGATAACGGTACTATGGTTATGGTTTTTAAAAGAGTCTTTACCTTGAACGGCTGTATTCTGAAATATTCATGTAAGAAATAATACAGTGTCTGGGGGTTGACTCAAAAAATCCAGGGTAGGAGGAGGCTGGAGGGTAGAGTTGAAACAAGATTGGTGATGAGCTAATTTTTATGGAAGGCAGATGATATCCCTAAACCAAAACAAAAATACCAAACTCACTGCCGTAGAGTCATAACCGACTCATCGCGACCCCTCCTTGGGTTACCAAGGTGTTTTTTCTGTATCACTACGGAAGTAGTTTGCCCAATCTTCCTTCCGAGAAGTGGCTGATGGGTTTGAATCACCAGCCTTCTGGTTAGCAGTCAAATGCCTTAGGCACTATGCCACCAGAGCTCTTAAAATTGTTTTTAAACCCTTCTTTCTCTAGTTTAGGGGCCAGGTGGTGCAGTGGTTAAAATGATTGGCTGCTAGACAAAAGGTCGGCGGTTTGAAACTACCAGTGGTTCTGTGGGAGAAAGACCTGGCAATTAACTTCAGTAAACAATATAGCCCATGGGGCAGTCCTACCCTGTCCTGTAGGGTCACTATAAGTCAGTTGGGTTTTTGTTTTTCCCTTGCCCCTGTCATTACCCCATTGAGAGGTACACATCTGATAAAACTGAATTGTGCTGGTCATTAGGAGTTTAAAGTGTTACTACCCCAGGGGTAATCTGTATAGCACAGGGGCAGATTAGCCAGTAAGCACAGGAAACTATGGCTTGCATTGAGCAAGGCAGGAACTGGCTGAACTGTTTACTTGCGAATCTGTGGTGGCCAATTTCACATGGGTTTCACCATGCCATTGATGTGGTGGGGGATAGGTGAAATCGTGCACTGCAGATGGTGGGAAGGCACAGCTGGACCATGCATACTCTGCAGCCCTGCTGCAGCTCCAAAGTGAGAAGAGGTCATTCTATAACAAAGAAATAAATTGCTTGTGCTGAAGTTTCAAGCATCCAAGGAGCTCTGGTGGTGTAGTGGCTAAGGCATTTGACTGCTAACCAGACTAACTGCTTCCTTCCTTAGAAGGAAGGTTGGCCAATCTACTCCCATAGTGATACCACCTCGGAAACCCAAGAAGGGGTCACTATGAGTCAGATTCGACTTGACGGCAGTGAGTTTGGTTTTGGTGAGAGGGCAGTCCAGAAGGGAGGATAGTTCTGAGGAGTTGGAGTTAGGGAAAAAGCTCTCTAAGTGCCTTTCAAACCATGCTCTTTGTAGGCAGCCCTAGCAGTTGGCATTATTTCTCATTCATTTGTTTCTAAGAACTTCACTGTTGGTCCAGCAGCAGGCATGAGCCCTGCCTCTGTAGCTCAAAGGCAGTGAGGTGTTGCAAGCCAAATGTGAGCAGCTGGGTGAACTGGCAAAACTGTTTCCTCAACGTAAAATGAAGGAAAAAAACCATCATTTCTCCAGGTTTGCTGTGCGCAGTCACTGAGCTAACTGTTAGCATGGAGGGCCAGTCTGGCACCAGCCACACGCAATGACAGGTTCTCAATAAATGCTACTCCTTTCCTCTAAGGGCGTGTAGTTGGTCTGTTAAATCTAGGAGCAAATAAACTGGACAGGGCTTGGGAACCTTGCTTAGCTGGTAAGAACTTCAACCTATCAAGCCAGTCCTGCCTCAGGTCTCCACAGGCTGGGGCCTTTCTGTGCTGCCGGCATTGTTTTTAGTTTTGGTTTTTTACACATTTGTTTTGAATTTTTGTGTGTTTATGTGTTTCTACCACTCATCTGCCAGTTTGTCATACTGTGGCAGCTTGTGTATTGCTGTGATATTGAAAGCTATGGCAAAAGGGCCATCCATGCTGAACAGGTTTCAATGAAGCTTAAAAAGGAGGACGTGGCCAGTGAAAACCTTATGAATAGCAGTGGAACATTATCTAATATAATGCCAAAAGATGAGCCCCTCAGGTCGGAAATACGACTGGGAAAGAGCTACCTCCTCAAAGCAGAGTCAATCTTAATGATATGGATGGAGTCAACCTTTCAGGACCTTCATTTGCTAATGTGGCACAACTCAAAAAGGGAAGAAACAGCTGTAAACATCTGTTAATAATTGGAACATGGAATGTACGAAATGTGACTCTAGGAAAATTGGAAGTTGTCAAAAATGAAATGGAACACATAAAGGCATTGGTGAACTGAAATGGAGTTGTAATGGCCATTTTGAATTGGACAAATATATTGTCTACTATACCAGGAAAGACAAAATGAAGAGAAATGGCCTCACATTCATGGTCAAAAAGAACATTCATTTCAAGATCTATCCCAGAGAACAATGCTGCCAGTGATAAGGTGATACCCATATGTCTACAAGGAAGACCAATTAATATGACTATTATTTAAATTTATGCAGCAACTGCTAATGCCAAAGATGAAGAAATTGAACATTTTAACAAACGTCTGCAGTCTGAAACTGATTAAACCTGAAATCAAGATGTATTAGTAGTTACTGGTGATTGGAATGTGAAAGTTGGAAATAAAGAATCAGTGCTGGAAGATATGTCCATGGTTATAGAAACAATGCTGGAGGTTGCATGATAGAATTTTGTAAGACAAATGACCTCTTCATTCAAATATCTTTTTTCAACAACATAAATGATGACTATACACATGAACCTCACTGGATGGAATACACAGGAATCAGATCAACTACATCTGTGGAAAGAGCCGTACAGAAACTCAGTATTATCAACCAGATAAGGCCAGGGGCTGACTGTGAAACAGACCATCAGTTGTTCATATGCAAGTTCAAATTGAAGCTGAAGAAATTTAATACAAGTCCATGAAAGACAATATATGACCCTAAGTATATCCCACTTGAATTTAGAGATCATCTGAAGAATATACTTGATGCATTGAACACTAGTGATGAAAGCCAGATGTTCAGTTACCTGGTGCCACTCTGACAGGAATATACCACAAATGGGATGGCCTTAACAAACAGGAGTTTATTCTTACAATTTGGAGGCTTTAAGTCCAAGTTCAAAGTGCTAGGCTCTAGGGGCCAGGTAAAAGCCCCTCAACCTTGGGGTCCAGCTCTGCCTCCTGCTCCCAGCTCACTGGAGCTAGAGGCGTTTCTTCACTCAGACAGCTGCTAGCTGCTGAGGCTGAGAAGCCCCAAGGTTGACAAGTAAAAAGGCACAGTCCCGATGTTACCAAACCACATGGCAGGCCATTAACTTAAGTCCACTGTAAGTCCCCAGGTTGGCAGATCATAGCAGGCTGAGCAATGACGCAGCTACATGCAGGTCCAAGCATGTCGTTCCCCAAACTGCTGTTTATATACAGGAAGCAGACCATATACCCAAAGGCAGCTACTCAGCTGCTTGTGGTAGATCTTGCCATGGAGTTGATTGCCAGTCTCATCATGGGGAATAACTACCACCAGCTGCCCAGCCACTCAACCAGGCCCAGCCAAGTTGACACACAAATATAACCACCACACCAGATGAGTTGTGGGATGACATCAAGGACACCGTACATAAAGAAAGCAAAAGGTCATTAAAAAGACAGAAAAGGAAGGGAAGACCAAAGTGGATGTCAGAAGAGACTCTGAAACTTGCTCTCGAATGGGGAGTAACTAAAGTGAAAGGAAGAAATGATGAAATACATGAGCTGAACAGAAGATTTCAAAGAAGGCAAAGTAAAGTATTGTAATAAAATGGGCAAAGACCTGGAATTAGAAAACCAAAAGGGAAGAACACTCTCGGCATTCCTCAAGCTGAAAGAATTAAAGAAAAAGTATAGCCTTGAATTGCAATGTTGAAGGATTCTATGGGCAAATTATTGAAAGATGCAGGAAGCATTAAAAGAAGATGGAAGTAAAACACAGAGCTACTGTACCAAGAAGAATTGGTCAATGTTCAACCATTTCAGGAGGTAGTCTGTGACCAAGAACCAATGGTATTGAAGGAAGAAGTCCAAGCTGCACTGAAGTAACTGATGAAAAACAAGCCTCTAGGAATTGACAGAATACCAATTAAGTTGTTTCAACAAATGGATGCAACACTGGAAGCACTTGCTTGTCTATGTCAAGAATTTTGGAAGACGGCTACCTGGCCAACTGATTGGAAGAGGTCCATATTTGTGCCCATGCCAAAAAGGTGATCCAACAGAACGAAGAAATTATCAAACAACATCATTAATATCAAAAGGAGCTCTGTTACCCGAGTGCCTAAGGCATTTGACTGCTAACCAGAAAGTTGGTGGTTCAAACCCACCAGCTGCTCCCTGGAAGGAAGATGGGGTGATCTATTTCCATAAAGATTTACCACCTCAGAAACCCAATGGGGGTTGCTATGAGTCAGAATCAACCCCATGGCAGTGAGTTTGGAATTTTGGTTATCATTAATATCACACACAAGTAAAATTTTGCTAAAGATAATTCAAAAAAGTTTGCAGCAGTAGTACATCGGCAGGAAACTGCCAAAAAGTCATGTCAGATTTAGAGAAGGATGTGGAACAAAGGTACCATTGCTGATGTCAGATGGATCTTGGCTGAAAGTAGAGAATATCAGAAAGATGTTTACCTCTGTTTTATTAACTGTGCAAAGGCATTAGACTGTGTGGATCGTATTGTGGATAACATTGTAAAGAACAGGAATTCCAGAACACTTAATTGTGCTCATGTGGAACCTGTATGTACACCAAGAGGCAGAACAGGTAAGGTGTGCATCAGGGTTGTATCCTTCTACCATACTTATTCAATCTGTCTGCTAAGCAAATAATCTGAGAAGACATGCTATATGAAAAGGAACAGGGGATCAGGATAGGAGGAAGACTCACTAACAACCTGTGAGATGCAGATGACATAACCTTGCTGAAAGTTGAGAGGAAATGAAGCACTTACTCATCAACATCAAAGACTACAGTCTTCAGTATGGATTATACTTCAACATAAAGGAAACAAGAATTCGCACAACTGGAACAACAAGCAACATCATGATAAATGGAGAAAAGACTGAAGTTGTCAAAGATTTCATTTTACTTGGATCCATGATCAATGCCCATGGAAGCAGCAATCTAGAAATCAAATGACATATTACATTGGGCAAATCTGTTGCAAAAGACTTCTTTACAGTGTTACAGAGCAAAGGTGTCTCTTTGGTAATAAAGGTACTCCTGGCCATGGTATTTTCAATTACCTCATATGCATGCAAAAGCTGGACAATATATGGAAGACTGAAGAACTGATGCATTTGAATTATGGTGCTGAATTCAGAATACTGAATATACCATGGATTGCCAGAAGAACAAACAAACCTGTCTCAGAAGAAGTATAGCCAGAATGCTCCTTAGAGGCAAGAATGGCAAGGCTTCGTTTCTCACACTTTGATCATGTTATCAGGAGGGATCAGTCCTTGGAGAAGCACATCATTCTTGGTAAAGTAGAAAGTCAGTAAAAAAGAGGAAGACCCTCAACAAGATGGATATAATGGCTATAACAGTGGTCTCAAGCAAAGTGGCAATTGTGGGGATGGCTCAGGACCAAGCAGTGTTTCATGCTGTTGCATATAGGGCTGCTATGAGTTGGAAGCAATCTGATGACATCTAACAACAACATATGTGTTTATGCTGTTCATCTGCATATAAATCTATATCTGTATATATCAGATGATACCATCTAATATTGCACTTTCAGGCACCCTCACATTACCCTACTTCTTTCATAGCACTTATCTGAAATTATCTTATTTATATGTTATATTATCTATATGGTTTCCTTGATTATTGACTCTCTCCCCTTTATCATCAACTGTATGAGGGCAGAAACTTTGTTTTGTTCCTCACACAGTCCACCACGCCTGGCTCAAACCAGGTGGTGCTCCAGAAACTTTTGTTGTTGTTGTTGTTACGTGCCATCGAGTCAGACCTCCTTGGGTTTCCGAGGCGGTATCGCTATGGAAGTAGATTGCCCAATCTTCCTTCCGAGGAGTTTCTGGTGGGTTTGAACTGCCAGCCTCTGGTTAGCTGTCAAGTGCCTTAGGCACTACGCTACCAGAGCTCCTAGAAACATTTGTAGAATGCTACAATGGATGATCATGCACATATGTCTTCTAGAGGAGAGGCACACAGGTGAATGGGAGGGTGCAAGGTGAAAGGGACCAGCATGGCTCCAACTGTGACCTTCACCTTCACTGCATTTGATCTTCTGTCAGTTCCTTTCTTTCTTCTCATATTTTTCTTTTAATACCTTTATTCCGGGTTTTAATTACAAAAGCAGTAGATGCTTATTGTACAATAAAGTACAGACATACGTAAAGTAAAAATGGAAAATCATCCCCTTCCTTCCTCTGTCTCTCTCCAGAGGTAACCACAGTTAGCCCTCGGATGTTTATCTTTTCAGTCGGTTGGGAGCTCTGGTACCATAGTGGCTAAGACACTTGCCTGCTAACCAGACAGCACATAACAACAACAACAACAACTCTGTCTCCACCACTCCTCCCCAAAACCCCCTTGAGACCTCACCACTCAGTTCAGGAGACATCTCTTTCTTCACTCCTCCATTCTAAAAAAAGAAAAAAAAAGAGAAAAAAAAAAAAAGCCTATCTGTCTTGAGACATCCAAGGAACAACAACGGGGGTGGGGGTGGGGTGGGGGGACCACTGCCATCGAGTTGCTTCTGATTCATGTTGCAGTTGTTACTTGCCGCCGATTCGGCCCCGACTCATAGCGACCCCTCCTTGGGTTTCCGAGGCAGTGAGGCAATATCACTACGGAAGTAGGATTGCCCAACCTTCCTTCCGAGGAGTGGCTGGTGGGTTTGAACCGCCAGCCTTCTGGTTAGCAGTCAAGTGCCTTAGGCAC
>NW_006921877.1:1897292-1899414 GCF_000298275.1 Orycteropus afer afer
CGGAAGGAAGGTTGGGCAATCCTACTTCCGTAGTGATACTGCCTCGGAAACCCAAGGAGGGGTCACTATGAGTCGGGGCCGACTCCACGGCAAACAACAACAACAACAACTCTGATTTTGGTTTTGCTAGACATGAAAGTAGGAGCTCTGGTAGCCTAGTGCCTAAGGCACTTGACTGCTAACCGGAAGGCTAGCGGTTCAAACCCACTAGCCACTTCTCAGAAGGAAGGTTGGGCAATCTACTTCTATAGTCATACCACCTCGAAAACCAAAGGAGGGGTTGCTATGAGTCAGATCCGACTCGATGGCACATAACGACAACAACAGACAGACATGAAAGACTGTCAGAAGAACTAACAATCTCTCCTGGAGGAAGTACAGCTGGAATGCTCCTTGGAAGTGAGAATGGCCAGACTTCCTCTCACCTACTTTGGTCATGTTGTCAGAAGGGACCATTCCCTGGAGAAGGATATCATGCTTGGTAAGGTGGAGGGTCAGTGAAAAAGGAGAAAACCCTCAGTAGGATGGACTGACACAGTGGCTGCAACAATGGGCTCAGGTATAGCAAGGATTATGAAGTTGGTGCAGGACTGGGCAGTGTTTCATTCTGTTGAGCATAGGGTTGCTATGAGTCAGAGCCAACTTGACAGGACCTAACAAAAACAGACATGAAGGACACCAAGTCCTTTTTCAATTTTTTTTCTATTAAATTATTTTTAGAGACTCCAACATCATCCCTTCCCTTCTCTTCACTAAGTTTAATCCTGTTTCCCCCACTTCCCCGTCTTGTCCATCTATGCTCTCAGGACCTATTTTAGGAGGACCAAAGAAGTCTGGCTTGCGGCAGGGGGAGGGAGGGAGAACTGGTGAGGGCCCTGCTCCCCTTGTGCAGGAGATTCCACAGGCAACCACCCCCACCCAGAAAATGCTTCCTGTTTGTTTCCAAACCCATAAAAGGGGTCAGAGCCAAAGTTCTGGAGCAGCAGTTACATAATTGCCTGACTGTCCAACTGTCAACTCCTTAGTTTACCGCCCCCCCCCAAAAAAAAAACTACTTTTCTAGAGCTTGAAACAACAGAAACAAAGGTCAGCTCCACCCAGGCCTCACCCACCCTTCCTTCTCCCTTCTTGCAAAACAGCACCCGTGCTGACTACTAGGAAGGAATCAGCGGCCAGCATCATGGTCTGCACAACTTTCCAGAGTTAGCAGATCCCAGGATGCGTAGTGGGTTTGAACTGCTGACCTTCTGGTTAGCAGCCTTACCAATTATCTGTCTGGAACTCAGACTGAGGAGCATGATGCTGGGACCCTCCTGAGCTGCAGGGAGGTCCATATCCCTTCGTGGGAATTTGCGAGTCCTCCAGCTCTGATTGTGCCTAGGACTAAGCAGGACCTATCAGATGAAGAAGGAGCCCTTAAGCTCCTGAGAAGCAAAATTATAGAGGCTTAGGAGAGAATTAAGGAGCTCTGGTGGACAGAATTTTGCTGATTAGTGTGCAGTTCCCCACAGCCTCAGAAGACCAAGGCCTGTCCCTGTCAAACGAAGCAAATATGGCATGGGTGTGTCTTGGTACCAACCTGACCCTCTCCCTAGACTGCTACCATGGTGGGGCCACCTAGGTTGGGATAGCTTTCCCCAGTCACCTCTGCAGCCTTGGAGAAAGTAGCAGGCAGAGGGTAGGGGGGCCATGGAGGAGCCAGAAAGCCAGCCAGGCAGAGCATAGGGGAATGAAAGAACCTATAGTCAAATGACAGACTCAAAAACCAGTAAGATAACAGCTTTTGGGAAGCTAATGACTCAAGAACGCTAGATAAGAGTATGAGGATGGGGGTTTCTTTCTCTTTTAGATCTTGGATGCTGGGCTTTTTGATCTCTGAAAAGAGACATAAATACAAAAAGCAGAGAAGTAGAGAGGAGGTAGAGTTAGAGGAGGTAGAGTCCGTGGGTGGCACAAACTGTAAGAATGGGGGTTCAAGTACACCTTGAGAAGAAAGACCGGGCGATCTACTTCAAAAATCATCCCTTGGATCTTAAAAGCTAGCAAGCTGCCATCTAGATGCAATGATGGGTGTCTCCTCGTCAAGAGCAAAGAAGAAAGAAGAAAACCAAAATTAATGGAA
>NW_006921877.1:1899864-1913274 GCF_000298275.1 Orycteropus afer afer
GTGGTCAATGACATGCGACAAAGTATATGTGAACTGCTGTATGGAAAGCGAATTTGCTCTGTAAATCTTCACCCAAATCACAATAAATAATAAATAAAATAAAATATATATATAAAAAAAAATCATCCCTTGAAAACCCTATGGAGCACAGTTCTTCTCTGACACACGTGGGGTTGCCATGAGTCAGAACTGGCTCTGTGGCAATTGGCTTAGAGATGAGGTAGGAGATGAGACCTCAGGAAAACGAGGAGGACCGAGGGACAGAAGGAAACCAGGTGCATGGAGGTGGCCACCAAGGAAATAAAGAAGGAAGCTCCAAAGGATAGAGACATAGGAAAGAACCAAGAGGGGTTAAGTGAAGTTGGGGATAAGGAAGGACCACTGCCCTGAGCAGCTGCAGAAGGTCTTCCCGGATGGGCACATGGGAACCAGAAGGACAGACCCCTATTGCACCAAGGCCTAGTTTCAGTTCCCTTCCCTCCATTCTGGTTTGGAAATGCTCTGGCTCTTTCTTCTTGGCAATCGCAGGCCCCAAACAGTCCTGTTCACCATCCAATAAAACTTTACCCCAGAGCTTTCATCTGAGGAGATAAAAGTTGCCTTCATAGATACAGAGTCACCAAGTTTCTAGAAGAGTAGAGCAGCCAATTTTGAGGGTAAAAGAGGCCCTTTGCTTCAAGACAGAGAACAATTGGGGTGGGTTCTCTAGACTTATCTCTTGTACAGCCCTTCACGCCCTGGTTTCTCAGGCTAAGGTCAGCCCCAGAGGGGGTTAACAGATCAAGCCTCAACCCTGCTTTGGTTTCCTCAGCAAGCAGTTGTCATTTGCCTGGGGCCATAGGGCGTCCCAAAGTCAGGAAATGTTATTATATTAGCAGGCTCACCAGCCCTGGGCAATTATCAAATTTCCCCTCCTGGAGTGACTCAGGGATAGATGGAGACCCTGATGGCTTTTTTGACTTGTCACAGGTCTTTCAGGGACAGTGGTGCCATGCTGGGCTACCCTTGGGCCCTGCCACTCTGCTCTCAGGAACTATCGAGGCACCAGGCTAGGAAGAATAGAGTAATAGAGTGTTGGCTTTCCTTCCACTTCAAAGTTCAAGGGGAACAGGTTTGGGATAAGTGGAACCTGGACACATCACCCAATTGCCAACTGTGCCTCCTGTCAGGGCAGCTGTGCTAGGAAGCTGTGCATGAAAAGGACTTGGTTAAGTAGGACTGTGCCTTTTGGAGGATGGATAACAATCTTAGGGGAGAGCTGACCCTGGCCACGGAGGTAGGAGTAGCCCTGCTCACAGCCCTGGGTGGGCCTACATGCTAACAGACAGGCCTAAGTACAAAAGTAAGCACTCTGAGGCCCAGGAACATGTGCACGCACACACTCTCACACACAAGGTACATGTGCACATACATGCCCACATACATACATACTCACCCAGATACACAGGCTCATATATACATGCATAAGCACAGATATTCATAGACACACTCATACAAGGACATACCCACACATAGGTGCAAACACACAGGAAAACACACAGGCAGAGCTCATGTGTGCAGGAGCACACGCAGGCACAGACACACACAACTCACATACCCGGGCATCCAGTAAAAGATACACACACAGGCACAGCACCCATCTGCGCATGCACCAGCTCCTGCACACACCCACCCAGGTGTAAGCACAAACACACACATTCCGGTAACACAAACAGTTGCTGAGGCCAATAGACAAAATACTTTCCAGCTGCCCTTCGTCTTCACCCGGGCCTGTAGCCAGGGCCCTCCCCCCACCCCGCCCACAACTGGTTATATAAATTCCCTCCCTTCGCCCCTTTCCTCACACAGCAGGACTGGACCACAGCCTCCACCTCTGTCCACTCCCAGCAGGCAGACCCTCCAGGACTGAAACATAGGAGCAGCATGGGTAAGGAAAGAGCTTCCACCAGCCACCCACTGACCTGCTCACTGACCCCTGACCTGCCCCTGGTTTGGTCATTTCCCTTCAGGAAATGACTCCAAAACTTCAGGTGAGGGTAGAGGAATGGAACCCTGCCCCCCACCCCTCCACTTCTCAATTGGGCCAGAGTTTCTGGCAGGGCTTTGAACGGGTTCATTTCAGTTCCACCCCCTACTGAGAATTTGTCTTTCCACCCCAGCTGTACTGAGTCAGAACCTACATTTTAACAAGATCCCTGGGTTCTTATGTATATAAAAGATCTGTAAGAACTCCTGATTTCAACTCTGGGCTAACTTCTTATTCCAAGTCTCCCAAGTCACTCTGGGAGAGAAGTCAGGGATCCCCACCCCATCACTGGAGGCCTGTTTCAATCTCCCCCCCACACACACACCCCATCTCCCATCGGTGGGCTCCTGGATGTCAGACTAAGGAGGAGTTTGGGTGTTTGGCTGAGAATGGTAAGGTCCTTGCCCTGTTGGAGCTGGCCCTTCCCTGGATGGGAAGAATGCTCAGCAGCCAGCCTGGCATTGAGAAAGCCCAACTGAGCTTACCATGGGTTCACCTCAAACCAGTAGGTACTCAGAGACCTTGTCTGTGGTGCTTTAGACACAGAGGGAGGGGGATGCAAGGACAAAACAGGAAGAGCAGGGATGGACCGATGACGAGAATGAGCAAAGCCTCTTTCCCACTCCACTTCCCATCAGTCTATCTTTGGCTTTGCTCTTTTGTTTTGTATGTCTATCTAGATGTCTTGGAGTTTTTAAATCTCCTTCCCCTTCTGTGTCCAAAAACTCCCTTCCCCTCCCCATCACTCCCTGTGCCAAGCCTGGCACAGCTTGGGTGAGCAGCAGAATGAGTCTCCTTAATGGCGTTTGTACCAGACCTCTCTCTCACCCTGCCTCACCCCACCTCCCAGACCTCTCTCTGGGCACCAAGCCTGACTAGCACCCTTCCCTCCTCTTCTGGCACAGCCCTACCCATATTTACACAACACTTTTTCCTTTATGAATGCACTTTTGAAAACACATTCTTATTTGATTTTCACATACACCTGGAAAAGTAGGTTGTTGCTATTAGTTGGTAGAGACAGGATAGTATCATTAGTCCCTTTTAGCAAATGAGGGAGAGAAAATGGAGGGTAGGTGTTAAACCAGGAACTTGAACCCAGGTCTGCAGGGCTCGGAAACATGGCTGCTGCCTCTTAGCTTTCTAAGTCATTTGGGTGCAGACAGCAAGGGGCACTGACTCCTGGTCAAGGGCCCAAGCCCAGGCACCACCAGAGGCTCCAATTGTGGCAGCCATTCCTTGCTGCCCACTTGCAGGCCCGCAGCTGTCATGAGAGTGGCCAAACTGACCACAGGCAGGGCTGGGAGGCGGTGCTCAGTCCTGTGAAATCCACTCCAGGATTTCTTTCAGACTGCAGCTTCCTCTGTGTTACTCTTTAGCCCTTTCTCCAGCCAAGCCTCCAGCCAGCCGCTGCTCAGAAGGAAGATGGGGCAATCTACTTCTGTAGTGATACTGCCTGGGAAACCCAAGGAGTGGTCGTTATGAGTCAGATCCAGCTCAACGGCAGTGAATTTTTTTTTCTCCAGTCAGGCCCCAAACCTTGATAACGGGTTTTAGCAGCTGTGAGAAGAGAACTCTCCTTCTCTGAGGCAGACTTTGGTCTCCCTGACTTTGGTCCACTCAGATCAGTGCAGCTTCTCTTGCCAGACTCCAGGGGACAGGGAGGCTCTGGTAGGGGCCTCTGAGTTCTCCAGTTGTTGTTGTTGTTGTTATGTGCCGTCAAGTCGGCCCCGACTCATAGCGACCCCTCCTTGGGTTTCCGAGGCAGTATCACTACGGAAGTAGGATTGCCCAACCTTCCTTCCGAGGAGTGTCTGGTGGGTTTGAACCGCCAGCCTTCTGGTTAGCAGTCAAGTGCTTTAGCCACTATGCTACCAGAGTTCTCCAGAGCAGGGCCCAATACCTTACTTTCCAAATAAAAGAAACAGAGGCTCAGATAGAGACAGAAACTAGCCTAAGGAAATCCAGCTGTTGCAAGACTCTGTGGCCTTGAAACCCAGATTCCGTCACTCCATCTGGATGACAAAAACCAAACCCACTGCCATCAAGTAGATTCTCATACATAACGACCCCCTTTGGGTTTCCAAAGCTGTAAATCTTCATAGAATTGCCCCGTCTACCTTCTGCGGAGTAGCTGGTGGGTTTGAACCACCAACCTTCTGGTTAGCAAATGCCTTAGGCACTATACCACCAGAGCTCCTTGTCTGGATGACTAGACCCTCAGTGTTTTTTTTTTTTTTGTTGTTGTTGTTCCTTCTCACAATTATGGGGTTTATTAGGGAACCAACAGGTTACAATTCAGATTCAGGAATGCTCAGGATACAATTCTTCAGTGAGGACGGCCTCCCCTTGACCATGCCCTATCAGACACTACACAAAGCTGCATAACTGACAGGCACTCTTTTGTTTACTTCTCATAAATCCCCATTGTGATATTCTTATTACTTCCTTTTTACAGATGATGTAGAAAATTGGGACAGAGAGATTAAATAACTTTCCCAAGCCAGTCAGTGGTGGGCTGGAGTTGAGACCCAAATGGTATCATAAACTTAGCCATATCACCCTTCTCCTGCCCTCCTCTTGAGTTCTGGCACAGATAGGACTTGACTGTTGTTTCCCTCAGGTCATATCTCCCTAGCTTTTCCCACCACACCCACACTCTCTTCAGCAGCACTGTGAGGGTGCGGGAAGGACAGGCCCAGAGCAGAACTGGCCTGAGATAGCAGCATGTGTTGAGGGATGTGAGAAGGAAGCCTATACCCTCCAGCATGTTCCCCAGTCAATACACCCCATTGTTTCCATAGCCACGAAATGTGGGCAGTGTGGACCTGGCTACCCTTCCCCTCTGGAGGCCATGAAAGGTAAGTGCCCAACATCTGAGAGCCAGCACCTCTGAGAAAGAATTCTGTGAGCAGACACTCCTCTGCTGACCCCATGGCTATTGGGTGGGGGGCCTAGGACCCAGGCCTTCACCCTTGGACATACCCAGAGCTGCCCCCACGGTTCCTCTCCACCCTGCCATTCCCGCTGCCTGCCTTCGACTCTCCAGGACCCCGGGAGAAGATTGTCTACCTGCCCTGTATTTACCGAAACACTGGCATTGAAGCCCCGGACTATCTGGCCACCGTGGACGTTGACCCCAAGTCTCCCCAGTATTGCCAGGTGAGGCAGGGCAACCCTCCCCCAGGTCTGGCTGGCACTGCCCTTCCTCAGCTTCATCTTTCTCCACCCTCCCTGGTATGGTTGTACAGTCTATACTGCACAAGGGCACCCCCACAGGACAAAAGATGTGCTGAAACCCAGCCTGTGCTGTCAAACTCCTGAGGGTCCAGAAGGGCATGCCTTGTCCAAAGGTGCAGGGAGGCATGGTCTAGGCAAGCACAACCCCCTGTCCCCTCATCCCAGGTCGTCCACCGGCTGCCCATGCCCAACCTGAAGGACGAGCTGCATCACTCGGGATGGAACACCTGCAGCAGTTGCTTTGGCGACAGCACCAAGTCACGCACCAAGCTGGTGCTGCCCAGCCTCATCTCCTCTCGCGTCTACGTGGTGGATGTGGGCTCCGAGCCCCGGGCCCCAAAGCTGCACAAGGCATGTTCTCTGTCCTTACCTGCCCAGAAACTAATATATCTACCACCCACATCAGCCTGTTCCAAGGCAGGAAGCTATCCTGAAGCCAGCTGCTACCAATTCTTATGCAGGTTCTGGGCTCAGCAGCAGGAAGGGAGGTTAGACTTCAGAGCAGGGTTACCTAGGAGTACAGAATTGTCAACATTCATCACCGTGGGTCACATGAACGCGAGAGGATCCTTCTTGTTTTTACCCTAAGAGGGGGAATCTGTTGGGTCGAGTCAATTCTGACTCATAACAACCTTATAGGACAGAGTAGAACTTTCCCATGGGGTTTCCAAGGCTGTAGTCTTTATGGCAGCAGACTGCCACATCTTTCTTCCCTTAGCAGATTGTGGATTTGAACCACAGACCTTTCAGTTAGCAACCAAATGATTAACCACAGTACCACCAGGGCTCCTGGAGGAAGAGGGACCGCTTTTTTTCACACCCAGCTATGAGCTTATGTCTTCCCTTAGACCAGAGCCTCCAAACCTTCTTCCTCTCAGCACTTAACTGTTTACTTACTGCCTGCCAGGTACCCACTGTGCTGGCCACTAGTGATACAAAGTTGACACTGGCAGTTGGCATTGGTCCCAGCCCAGGAGGACCTCATGGTCCCTCAGGGCTGAAAGTACCTTGAGGACAGAGGGGAGAGGTCAATGGTTTCTGTCTGGGAATTATTAACAGTCTTTCTGAGTCTTTGTTTCTCTATAGAAGGTTCCAGACTTACTTTCTGCCATATTCCTACAGGTAGATTTGTGTCCATATTTTGAAGAAAAAAAGAATGGGGTCAGCAGAAAGAAGTCGGGGAGTGTAGGAGTAGATAGTGGGGATTTCCAGCCCTGTGAGATCCTGACACCATTCCTTGCCTCTCTCCAGGTCATCGAACCCAAGGACATCCATGCCAAGTGTGGCCTGGGCTATCTCCATACTAGTCACTGTCTGGCCAATGGAGAGGTGATGATCAGCTCCCTGGGAGACCCCAAGGGCAATGCCAAAGGTACCCGTGGGCACTGTGGTCACATTTGTGCTTATGAAAACATGTCTGTGGGAGAAACAGCTGCAGAGTGGTGAGAGGAATGGAATGACCTCCCAGGGACAGCCAAGGGTCTGGGTCCCAAACAATATTTAAAATGTAGTCAAGTAACTTGAGTTGTTTCAAGTATTTCTGTGAGGTGAACCTTGACTGATGAATTCAGTTAAAAGTTACAATCTGCCATGGGCAGATCTGGATGGCTCCAGAAAACACACACATTTAATATCAGCCTTTGCAAATTCATAAGCACATCTCACACTCCTTGGGGCTCTTAATCTTCACTTTTGCTATCTCACTTATGGTATGATCAGAGCTGACATTTATAAAATGTCTTCTACGTGCTGACACAACCTGTGATGTAGGTGCTGATTTATAGACAAGAAATTTGGAGCCAGTTTGGTTAATTAATTTATCCAAGGTCACAGAGCTAATAAATCACAGAACTGGGACTCAAACCCAAGAATCTGGCTCCAAGCCCTGTGTGCTAGTCACCATACCTCTTTCAGAGCTTATCTATTTCATCAGAACCCTCCATCCAAGAGTTTAGAGTGGAACAAAGTCATTCAGTTTAGATTCCTGCCTACTCCCAGTTGATGGCTTTGTCCAAACCATGGGAAGAGCTTAACATTTCTAGGCTTTATAAGACTTAAGAATCAACCTTTGGTTGTATTTACAAAGAGGTGTCAAGGTGTCAGAACATATCTAGGGAGGGACAATATATTGGGCATTAATGCTGAATTATAAATACGTACAATATATCTGCTCTATTTTTAAAAAAAGAAATGTGGTGAGCAGAATGGAGCTTAGACTGAGAGGAATCCCACACTGAAAGTGGGAGACTAGACGAGAGAACTTCAGGGTGTTGGGTCCCAGAAAAGCTTTTGGTATAAGGAAAGAAAAAATTTCCCTGTGGTCTGGGAGAAGGATGAAGTTTATGGAAGGTAGGAATATCAAAGTAAAAGCTCCCACCTCCCACCAGGCCACCTTTGGGTGGGACATCTGAATGTAAGGTATCATCTTGGACATGCCTAGAGGTGAGGGTGGTGGGAGTAGTGTTTCTCTTCTTCCCCTTGCCATCTTACTTCCTTCCCTGTTCAGGGGGTTTTGTGCTACTGGATGGAGAGACATTTGAGGTGAAGGGGACATGGGAACAGCCTGGGGGTGCTGCACCAATGGGCTATGACTTCTGGTACCAGCCTCGACACAACGTCATGATCAGCACGGAATGGGCGGCTCCCAATGTCTTACGAGATGGCTTCAACCCCGCAGATGTGGAGGCCGGTGAGAATCCCCTCATGGGCCAGCAGGTGTCTTGGGCCCACACCCTCTACTGGTGGCTGCTTTCAAACTCTACCTCTAACCCTCTGACTTCTCTTATATGAACCCCTAACTCTTGGGGTGAGGATATAGGATATGCTGAATGTTCTGGCTGGCTCAAACATCTTTCTGATCCCTCCAACCCATGTTCAACCTTCTGCTCTGGTCCATGCCCCTGCCTTTGTCTGTGCCATTTCCCTGAACCTGAGCTTCTCTTCTGCCCACACCTCCACCCCAGGGCTGTACGGGAGCCACTTGCATGTGTGGGACTGGCAGCGCCATGAGATGGTACAGACTCTACCCCTGCAAGATGGGCTCATCCCCCTGGAGATCCGCTTCCTGCACAACCCAGATGCTTCCCAGGGGTTTGTGGGCTGTGCCCTCAGCTCCAACATCCAGCGCTTCTACAAGAATGAGGTGACATACACATTCTGGTCTTCCCCTTCCAGCAGCCCTCTTTGCACCTCTGCCCAGGCTTCTAAGGGGAGCTGTCTCCCCTCTCCCTAGGAGGGACCTAGGCCCCATCTCCTGGCTTCACCAGCCCAAGCTTCTGTAGGAACAAAAAGTGAGGCCACAGGTCCTGCTCCTCTTCTCCCAATTCCAGGCCAACTTCCACCTGAACCTTAACTGTATCTTCATTCAGAAAATATTTAGTGATCTTCTACTGTGCATTGGGCATTGTGCTAAGTGCTAGGAATATAGTAGTGAAGCAGACACAACCTCAGTCTTAAGGGGCTTGCCCAGGAGTTACACCCTAGTGGCAAGAAGACCCTGTATCTGCTATCTACTTTCCCAGGTTTTGGGAGATACAGATATGATCCCCCATTCCCCAGCTTCGCAAGTTCACCTCTGTGCCTCCTAATCCCAGCTTTATCTTTCCAATGCAGGGAGGTACTTGGTCTGTAGAAAAGGTAATCCAGGTGGCCCCCAAGAAAGTGAAGGGCTGGATACTGCCTGAAATGCCAGGTGAGTGCCCAGGGGAGGGTGGAAATTAAAAGGTTAATTCCTGGCTTGAGGAACAAGAGTCTTTAAACCCTCTGAACACCCCTACCCCCAGGCCTGATCACCGACATCCTGGTGTCCCTGGATGACCGCTTCCTGTACTTCAGCAACTGGCTGCATGGGGACCTGCGGCAGTATGACATCTCGAACCCAAAGAAGCCCCGTCTCACAGGACAGGTGGGGTCCTAGCAGGATGAGGAGAAAGGGGGGAGAAAGGAGGTCAAGAGAGTGGGGAGAGAGTAGAGAGGACAAAGTGGCTGGGGGATAATAAGGGAGGTGCAGGAAAAGCAAAAGTGGGGCCAAGGGATGAGGTAGGCCCAGGAAGTGTGGCTATGGCTACCCATGGAGAACGTGTCTGAAAGAAGTAAGGGCAACTTTTCCTGCAATGTCAACACCTCCTACCACTGTCCTCCTGTATCTTCTACCCAGGTGTTCCTGGGGGGCAGCGTTGTTAAGGGAGGTCCCGTGCAAGTGCTGGAGGACCAGGAACTGGAATGCCAGCCAGAGCCCCTGGTGGTCAAGGTGAGGCCCCCTCCTCCTACCCATAGCCCACCTTGGATCTTTGCTTGAGGAGCACATGACGGAGGGAGTTGGGCAGCAGTTGAAGGTAATCCCTCCTCGGGATCTCTGTGTTACCCTGGTGTCTGCTCCTGGTTTTCCCAAGGGGAAGCGTGTGCCTGGAGGCCCCCAGATGATCCAGCTTAGCCTAGATGGGAAGCGTCTCTATGTCACCACATCACTGTACAGTGCCTGGGACAAGCAGTTTTACCCAGATCTCATCAGGTGAGAAGCAAACAACCTGGACTGCCCTCCTCAACCTTCCTCTCCCAGAGGATTCATTGAGCTTTCTTAAGGCTCCCCAGAAGCCCCACCAGTCCCCCACCACCAAGAGAGCCCCTTCAGACTCTGCTCCCTCATCAGGAACCCACCCTTACACTCAGAATCTTAGAGGAAGAGGGCAGCCACTCTGACTTCTCTCTTACTCCCTCCTCCTTTTCCACCAGAGAAGGCTCCGTGATGCTGCAAATTGATGTAAACACAGTAGAGGGAGGGCTGAAATTGAACCCCAACTTCCTGGTGGACTTTGGGAAGGAGCCTCTTGGCCCAGTCCTGGCCCATGAACTCCGCTATCCTGGGGGAGACTGCAGCTCTGACATCTGGATCTGAAATCCACCCTTCACTGCCTGTCATATGTTCTGAGCCCTCCCAGGTCTCTGCAAGGGACCTGTCATCACTCTGCTTTCTCTTGGCCCCAACCCTTAATAACTTGTCCTACCAAAGCCAAACTGAGGCTGTTTTAGCCTATTGAGAGATGTCTCTTTTTACAGACCCTTGTTGTGTGTTGCTCATTATGCAGTGTTACTCACATGAGCCCTTGGAAGCACCAAGAAATAAACAGTGAACCTGGTCCTCTGATCCTTTGACTTTGGGGGCATGGAGTCTATTATTCTGCTTCTGCTGACCCCTTGTGTCTTGCATGGGAAAGGGGTAGAGAGGAAGGTTGTGGTGACTAGTTCCCACCAGTGATTACAACATGATGCTAATGATACCAAAATCTCACGTTTATGGCAAAATATAACCTGAAAGGTTTTTGCCTTCCAAAAAGCTGAGTTGCTTGAAACATTATGCTGAGTGGAATAAGTCAGTCACTAAGGGACAAATATTATATGATTCCACTTATATAAAATACATCTACTCCCACTTATGACATGGTTAAGTTCCAAAGACCAAGTCATTATGGGAAAATCAGTATTATGTGAAAATGGAGGATGACCACATCAGATCACAAAATGGAGTCATTACAAAACTGCCAAACCACTGAGAATCCAGGCCCAGCCAAGTTGACACATAACTTTAACTATCACAGCCAGAATTACTCTCACCTTGCACCTTAGCATTCATTACTGCCAGATGCATGTTGTTAATGTGCAAAAGAGCCAGATAGCAGATTGTTTTCACTAGTGTTGTAAATCTGAAATGTTGGATAATAACACATAGAACAATGGAATAGAATTGAGAACCCAGAAATAGATCCATCGACCTCTGGTAAGCTGATCTTTGACAAAGGGCTGAAATCATTAAATGGGAAAGAGATTCTCTGTTTAACAAATGATGCTGGTAAAACTGGATATTCCATTTGCAGAAAAATGAAACAAGATCTATCAGTAAGTAAGAAATAGGTGTATCTAGGATAGGCAAGTATATAAAGGCAAAACTTTATTAGTGGTTCCCAGGGGCAAGTGGGAAGGAGGGAAAAAGAGCAATTTACTGCTTAAGGTGTACTGAGCTGTTAAGAGTGATGGAAAAATTTAGAAATTCATAAAGATAAGGTTGAGCAACAAGATAAACATAACTAATGTCACTGAATTTTGCATATGAAGAATGTTGAAAGGTAAATGTTACATATATATTTACTACAATTAAAAAAAAAAAAAAAGAATCGGTGGAGGGCTCAACCATCACATTGAAAATATACAATTGATGTATTGGAAGTCCTAGCCAGGGCAATAAGGCAAGAAAGGAAAATTAAAGGCATCCAATTTAGTAAGGAAGAAATAAAACTATCCCTGTTTGCTGATGATATGATCCTATACATAGAAAACCCGAGACTCAGTGAAAAGAACTATTGGAATTAATTGAGAGATTTAGTGTGGTGGCAGGATACAAGATCAACATACAAAAATCAGTTGGACTCCTCTACACAAGCAAAGATATTGCTGGAAAGAAAGAAATCAATACCATTTACAATTGTGTTGTTGTTGTTGTTGTTATGTGCCATCGAGTCAGACCCAACTCATAGTGACCCCTCTTTGGGTTTTCGAGGTGGTATCACTATGGAAGTAGAGTGTCCAACCTTCCTTCTAAGGAGTGGCTGGTGGTTTGAACCGCCAGCCTTCTGGTTAGCAGTCAAGTGCCTTAGGCACCATTTACAATAGCTACCAAAAAAATAAAGCACAGCTTCTGGTAAGATGCAGGAATAGGCAGACAAGCTCTACAGACACTTTTCAACAAAGAAAAGAGAAACCAATTGACAGAGATACAGAGGATAATCCTGGAGCCCTGAGCTTTGAAAGGAAGTATACAGAAGTGGATTAGACAACCAACTAGTGGAAAAACGTAAACGAAAACAGGACCTAAGAATAGGCTCCATTTGGCAAGGACAGCAGGGACATACAGGAGGCAGACAATGGGAAAGGAGACAGGTGGTGAGTGTATAAGTGTGCCAACTAGCAAATAGAGAAGCATAGCACAGTACGCTGCTGACGTAGATAACATAAAAAGAAAATGAAAATCGTGGACAAGTCACTCCAACATACAATCACCAGTTAAATATAAACACAAAAACATCACTATGCCTCAGACGTAACAGAGCATCACAGTCCACACAAAGAAGCAAGATAAAGCAGGAGAAACAAGAGACAAGGATACAGACTCAAAACACATCCCTGAGGAAGACACAGCATTGGAACTCCCTGATAAGGAATTCAAAAGAATTATATTTAGGTACCTTCACCAAATTGAGAGACAGATCAAAGAAAACACCAACAAAATTGAGGAAAACACAGAGAAAACCCTAGAACAATTTTGGAAGACAATACAAGAACAAAATGACAAAATAAATGAAAAATTAGAAACAATACAAAATCTACACACAGAAATCCAGAAGATTAATACTGAATTTTCAGAAATAGATAAGACATTGAATGAGCAAAGGAGTAGAATTGAATCAATGGAAGACAGATTTAGTGAGATTGAAGGCAAATACCTCAGTACTTCTTTGGAAAGGGATCAATCAAAAAAAAGATCAAAACAAAATGGAGAAAGCCTAAGGTTCATGTGGGATGCCATCAAAAGGAATAACCTATGTGTAATCGGAATTCCAGAACAGGAAGAGACAAATAAAACCACAGAGAAAATTGTCAAAGATTTGTTGGGAGAGAATTTTCCTGGTATGATGAAAGCTGAGAATACATCCATTCAAGAAGCCCAATGAACCCCAAACAGGATAGACCCCAAAAGAAAATCACCAAGACATATTATCATCAAGCTCACCAAAACCAAAGACAAAGAATCCTGAAAGCAGCATAGGAAAAATGAAAAGTTACCTACAAGGGACATCCAATAAGAATAAGCTCTGATTTCTCAGCAGAAACCATGCAGGCGAGAAGACAATGAGATGGTATATATAAAACCGTGAAAGAGAAAAATTGCCAACCAAGAATTATATATCTGGCAAAACTGTCTCTCAAATATGATGGTGAAATTAAGACATTTCTAGATAAGCAGAAATTAAGGGAACTTGTTAAAATCAGACCAACCTTACAAGAGATGCTAAAGGGAGTCCTTTGGACAGAGAGCTAACAACAACAAACAACAACTGTCCATTAACACACATGATGACATAACCCAGAAACCA
>NW_006921877.1:1939812-1951241 GCF_000298275.1 Orycteropus afer afer
TGTACCTCTGTCTGGCTTCCTGGCTTTTAATTCCCTTTCTCCTGCTCTTCTGCCCTGCTGTTTTGTGTGTCCCTGAGTTGTCCCTGGGGTTGACTGCTCTTCTGTCCAGGTTCCTGGCTTTTGTCACCTTTCTCCTGCTCTTCTGGCCTGCTACTCTGGGCGGGCCTGAGTTGCCTCTCCTCACCTAATCCCTTCGGCTGACTTCTCTTCTCTCTGGCTTCCTGGCTTTTAATCCCCTTTCTTCTGCTCTTCCCACTTGCTACTTTGGGTGTCCCTGAGT
Source organism: Orycteropus afer afer (assembly GCF_000298275.1). Taxonomy (NCBI): domain Eukaryota; kingdom Metazoa; phylum Chordata; class Mammalia; order Tubulidentata; family Orycteropodidae; genus Orycteropus; species Orycteropus afer. Next base: position 1,940,093 of record NW_006921877.1, read on the forward strand.
TGTCTCCCCTCACCTGTAACCCTGGGGCTGACTGCTCTTCTGTTCGGGTTCCTGGCTTTTTATCCCCGAGAGAGAGCACCTGTATATTAGAAAGATATAAGAAACACTTCAAGAAAATGCAATGTGTGGTGTCAGTCCTGTTTTCTGTGCCAAAAACTGTCAAGCCAAGGTCCAGGGTGGCTAACACAAACATGACTTACACACAGGCACTGACTGGAACAGTGTTTTACTCACATCGAGAAGTGATAGAACAAAATCAGCTTTGATAATGGGCACCAGTCCCCCATAGCCAACTGGTCACTCTCCACAACTGTTGCAGGACTGGTGCTCTGCACACACCCCTTTAGTGCTGTAGTTAAAGGACCACATTCCCTCCACATTGGGAACAGATAGAGAAATAGAGTCAGCCAGGTGCTATCCAACACAGACACATGAGCAGACTATACAGAAAGTTTACTATGTACCCAAAAGAGAGAGGGAGGCTCCCAATCAGAAGAAACTAGGACAGAGAGAAGCTCAGTTCCTGGCCTCCATTATTAGGAAATGCTCCAGGCCCAAGGTTTCTGATCAGATGCCCCAGGTGAGAGGCTCAGGGGCCATACCAACAGTTCTTCTAGCATGTGTACCTTGTTGATCCTAATTTGAATATATCAATGGTAAAATAGATATTTTAGGAAATTGGGAGAATTCGAACACTGATTGAATGTTTGATGATGCTAATAAATTATTTTTAATATTTTAGGTGTGATAATGGCATTGAGGTTATGTTTCTTAAAAAAAAAGTCTATCTTTTATTCAAATTGAACTATTTACTGTAAATACTGAAGTATTTACAGATGAAATGATATAATGAATGCCTGCATTAAAATAGTCTAGACAGACAAATTTAAGAGTAAAGAAGGTATAGATAACACAAGATTGACCAAGTGTTAATAATTGTTCAATCAGGATAATGGGTATGTGTATCAGGGGTTTATTATACTATTATTTTTCCTTTCGTGTGTTTGGAATTTTCTCATAATAAAAACTTTTAAAAAATCCTATTTGCATTCATTGTGATCCTGACCTCTTCTCACTATGTAAGACCCTACACCACTGAAACACACTCCAAAAACAGGAAAGGTCCTCCTGTCACAGACAACTCAGGTGCCAACAATCTATGACCCAATCACCACCAATACCTCTTAAACCCACCTTGATAAGACCTCGCTCTGCTGCACTTATGAAAATTCCCCCCATGACCCAGTACCAGGCTGGATGAGCAAAAATTGCAAAGGTGAGTGTGTCATTGGAAAAGTCTATCTTATCACCTATGATCTTTGGTCAGCACCACGGCCAGCTCCTCAAGTTGGTGCACTAGGCTATCTAGAAGGTTCTAGAGAGTTTGCCAAGCACAGGGACACCCTCAGAAAAGATGTAGTCCAAGTCCACTGAGACAAGGGACATGAGAGAGTATTAGGAGATGTTCACCCCATTCTTGCTCCTGTAAGCATGTTTAGCCCACACACAGATTGCAATTCAGTAAGCCTTGAAAAGCAACAGTATGTTATGAACTTCACAGTATGAATGTGCATCCTTTTTTTATTTTTTAAATGATGGTGTGACATTTTGACATCCATAAGGACAAATGTAGATATTTTTCTTAAAAAACTGTTATGGAGCAGCCATGTAGATGCAACAATGGGTTTCTCCTCATCCAGACCAAAGAAGAACAAAGAAAACCAAAGACACATGGAAACAATTAGTCCATGGGACTAATAGATCATACAGTCCTCAGCTTGTATGATCATGAGACCAGAAGAACTAGATGGTGCCTGGCTACCACTCTCAACCACTCAGAAAGGGATCAGTGCAGGAGATCCTGGATAGAGTGGGAGAACAATGTGGAACAAAATTCAAAATCATTTTTTAAAAAATAGGTTTACTGATCTGGTAGAGCCTGGTGAGACCCCCAAGACTTTGGCCCCTAGTTACCCTTCAGGTCTAGAACTGAACACACTTCTGTGGCTTCCAGCCAAACAATAGACAGACATATAGGGTGAACATTTATATCAGGTAGATAGACTACTTAGAGTGATCAATCATGGGAAAACAGAAAGGCAGTGTTTGCACAGGGAGATAGTTGGGGGGAGCAGAAATACATAGGAAAGAAAGACACAGGGAAGAAGTAACTACAGGAAGTGGAAAGAGAGCTGTTCCATTGTGGGGAATTGCAGTCAATGTCATGAAATAAAATGTGTATAAATTATTGTATGGAAAACAAATTTGCCTTGCAAACTTTTACCCAAATCACAATAAAAAAATTTTTTTAAACTGTTATGGAGTGACTGCTTAGTCAGTGTGCATTGTACCTTATAAATATGAAATCATATAAACATAAGATTTCAGTTTGAGAGAAGTGTAAGATATGTAACTTTTGCCATGGACCAAATAGTCACTTTATTCCAGTTAAAAATGAGTTGCAATAGCAGCTTGATTGTGATTGTATTGTATTCCTTTAAGCAGAAAGGAAACACTTAACATTCTAAATATGTTTAGCCCAAATACTATGACACATTGAGTATTTTTCAAAAGCCAACTAGGTTGTCCTTCATATGTGAAGTTGACACTACTGATTTGTCAATACCAAATGTTGAATTAAAGTGTTTAATTTTTATTTATTTATTTGTTTGTTTGTTGCATCAGAATATGAATTCTAACTTTTGTGACCTACCAAATTTAAGATGTATACACATTGGTATTTATATTGTTCTGGAAAAGACCATTAATGTTGTAATGATCTTGCTCACTTTTACCAGAGAAAGCAATGATTTTCAATGGAGGAGGATTTGTGCATGTATGTGTGTGATTTGGGTGAAAATTTACAGAGCAAATTGGTTTCCCATTAGCGATCCATATGCACTCTATTTTGTGACATTTACTGCAATCCTCACACTGATAACATTCTTCTCACTTCCTACCTGTGCCCACCCCTTCCCTTCATCCTTTCTTCTGACCCCTTCCCACCTTCCTAGGTCTATTCCTGGGAAAATGCTGCCCTCTTGATCTCAATACTTGATTGTTCTAATGAGTGCATACCCTCCTGATATTACTATTCACCTTATAGGCCTATCATTTGGCTGAGAGTTGAGTCACCGGGGTTAAGTTCAGTTCCTAGCTTGAAGGGCATTTAAGGGTCATATCCCATAGCAGACCAGTAAGAAGATTTCAGTGTTGTTTTTCTAAAATAGACATTAAGTTGTTATTGTAAGGCATTAATATTTGCTGCTCTTTAGAATATCAAGAGGTATTTTTTTTATTTATGAATATTTATTCAAAAAAGGAATTCTGTCAAGGTGACTGCTCTTCATCACTTTAGAATTTTTGTTGTTATGTATCATCTTTAGAATAGTATTGTTTAATTAAAGAACAAATGACATTTTTTGGTTAGTGCTTTCCCATACCTGTTGTCAGTGTTTGCTTTGTAAACTTTTGTAAATTCACCTTGAGGTGATGGTTTTATTCAAGGTCTTGAATGAGGAGCACTTTAAAACAAACAAATGTTTAATAAATATGTGGTTTTTGCATTTTAAAAAAAAACAGTATGTTATGAGTGAAGAAATAAACAAACAGAATCAACAAAAGAAAATAAGGTCCAGAACACACTCATAAAAGGGAGTTAAAAAAAAAAAAAAAAAAAACCTCACTGCCGTTGAGTAGGATCTGACTCCTAGCAACCCTCCTTGGATTTCCAAGGCAGCATCTCTATGGAAGTAGATTACCCAGTCTTCCTTCTGAGGAGTGGCTGGTGGGTTTGAACTACCAGCCTTCTGGTTAGCATTCAAATGCCTTAGGCACTATGCTACATTAGTATATGAGAAAAACCTCTAGTTGCTGTTGAATCAATTCCAACTCATGGTGACCCCATGTGTGTTAGAGTAGAATTGTGCTCCATAGGTTTTTTAATGGCTGATTTTTCAGAAGTAGATTGCCAGGCCTTTCTCCTGAGGTGATCAAACCTCCAACCTTTGAGCTAGCAGCCAAATACATTAACCATATGCACCACCCAGGGGTTGTTGTTGTTGTTGTTATGTGCCGTTGAGTCGGACCCGACTCATAGCGATCCCTCCTTGGGTTTCCAAGGCAGTATCACTACGGAAGTAGATTGCCCCATCTTCCTTCTGAGGAGTGGCTGGGGGGTTTGAATCGCCAGCCTTCTGGTTAGCAGTCAAATGCCTTAGGCACTACGCTACCAGAGCTCCTACCCAGGAGTTAGTATAAGATAAAAGTACATTACAAAATTTTTAAAGGAAATGTAGCTATGATAAAAAGGAAAGTATAAATATGGTGAAATAACTAACCATCCATTTTAAAACAAATTAAATTAGTTCTTGTGGAAAATATTATAGATTGGCTGTTTAGTAACCATTCCCAACCTCTTTTCCGTGCTCATGAGAGGTAACTTTTAGTCTTATTTTATGGTAATAATTCTATTGCCTTTTTCACAAAGGGCATGGACGCCACATCCTCTAACTTCACAAAGGGGAGGAGAGTCCAAGATGAATGGCAACAGCCCAAGACTAGCTCCTATGAGGTGAAAGTCAAACATGCTCTGACCCTCCAACCTTTTTACCAGCTGACACCAACTATCTCTCCCACAGCACTCTACTTCTCTGCTGGGTTTGATAATTTGTTGCAATGGCCACACAGAACTCACAAACAATAATCACGATTATGGAGTTTATTAGCTAAACAATAGGTTACAATTCAGGTTCAGGAATGCTCAGGCTACAATTCTTTGGTCAGGACAGCCTCCCTTCTGCCATGCCCGTAGTCATGCCTCTCTTTGGCCCTCGGCCTCTTGGCCTGGCCTCTACGCTTCTTCGGAAAGTGTTACAAAACTCTTTTAACTCTGCTGATAGGTGCACCCCAAAAGCACTCAGCTTTCTCACTCCATGAGCCAGCAAGCCTGCAGCTGTGCTTTGTGTCAGTCTCTCGGTCCTGCTGCCTCTGCTGCCGACACCTCTCTGCCGGCATCTCAGTGACGGGATCTCAGGTCCAAGGACGTGCTCCACTCTGGCTGCTCACTCTCTTAATGGTAGTGAGATCCCCCTTTCTGCCTTCGGAACGACTCATTTGAAGTCTAGAAGGATGGCAAAACTCACCAATCCCCACATTAGGGTACCATTTACCTTATTTGTACAGTTCCACCCCCACAAGTGTGCCATGTACCTTATTTTCAATACCTGTAAGCTATCCAATCCCCTTGGTGGACCACAAAGCACTTCCATTTACATAGTTCTACCCAGTCATCCCATGGGAGTCACAAAGACCATGGTTAAAAGGGCCATACCAAGTAATTCACTGTGCTACACTTTTCATTATTTTCTTTTACTACATATGTATTTAGGAGCTCTGGTTGTGTAGTGCCTAAGGCACATGACTGCTAACCAGAAGGCTGGCAGTTCAAACCCACCAGCCACTCCTCCGAAGGAAGATGGGGCAATCTACTTCCATAGTGACACTGCCTCGGAAACCCAAGAAGGTGTTGCTATGAGTTGGGTCTGACTTGACGGCATATAACAACAACCAACAACACATATGTATTTATCCATAAACAGTATTTGCTCAATGTTGCCTGCCATTAAGTCTTTATAAGTGTATAAACATACTGAACTGTATGTTTTCTTCTGTACCTTACTTCTACTGTTTCTGAAGTTCATACAAATGGATTTTTGTAGCTGTAGCTCATTCATTTCCCCTGCTCTGTGCTATTCCATCATATGAACATATAACAACTTATTTTTCTACTGTTGAGGGATGTTTGGTTGTTTCCAGTTTTTTGTTAATAGAAATAGTGAGACTATAAACATTTCTGCCTGTCTTTAGGACATATATCTAGGAATAGAACTGCTATATCCTAAGTTACACACATATTCAACTTCACCAAGTAAAACTAAACTATTTTCCAAAATGGTTATATCAAATTATATTCCCACTAAACAGTGAATGAGAACACCTATTTATCCACAACGAATAAGGAGGACTGAAGAAGAATTGATGAATTTTAATTACAGTGATGACAAAGAATATACCATGGACTGTCAGAAGAATGAACAAATCTGTCTTGGAAGAAGTACAGCCAGAATGCACATTAGAAACAAGGATGGTAAAATTTCCTCTCTCATACTTTGGTCATGTTATCAGGGGGGACCAGTCCTGGAGAAGGACATTATTCTTGGGGAAGTAGAGGATCAGCAAAAAACAAGAAGACCCTCTAGGAGATGGATTGACACAGTGGCTGCAACAGTGGGCTCAAACATAGCAACTGTTGTGAGGAGAGTGCAGGCCTGGGCAGTGTTTTATTCTATTGTACATAGGGTTGCTGTGAGTCGGAACCAACTCAACAACACCTAGCAACAAACGACACTGATCCACAACCAGGCCAACCCCCAATATTTTCAGACTTTAAAATTTTGCCAATCTAGCCGGTGTGAAATGATGTCTTATTAAATGGTATCTTACTATGGTTTCGTTTGTGTTTTCCTAATTATTACAGAAAGTGAACAACTTTTCACAGGTTTATATGACATTTCCACCACTTGGCTGTCAGTTTGTCATACTGTGTTGGCTTAGGTTGCAGTGATGTCATCAGTATTTCAAATGGCAGCAGAGTCACCCATGGTGCATAGGTTTCAATGGAACTTCCAGATTAGGACAGACTGGGAAGAAGGATGAAGCCATCCACTTCTGAAAAAATTGGCCTCTGAAAACCTTATGAATAGCAGTAAAATATTGTCTGATATATTGCTGGAAGATGAGCTCTTAAGTTGGAAGCCACTCAAAATATGACTGGGGAAGAGATGCATCCTCAAAGTAGAGTCAATCTTAATGAAATACATTTAAATATATGTGTGTGTGTGTGTGTGTGTGTATATATATATATATATATACATATTTGTTGTTGTTATGTGCCATCGAGTTGGACCCGACTCATAGCAATCCCTCATTGGGTTTCCAAGGCAGTATCACTACAGAAGTAGATTGCCCCATCTTCTTTCTGAGGAGTGGCTGGTGGGTTTGAATTGCCAGCCTTCTGGTTAGCAGTCAAGTGCCTTAGGCACTACGCTACCAGAGCTGTATATATACATATATATATATATATATATATAAAATCACTGCCTTCAAGTCAGTCCTGACTCATAGTGACCCCTCCTTAGGTTTTCAAGGCGGTATCTCTACAGAGGTAGATTGCCCAATGTTCCTTCTGAGGAGTGGCTGGTAGGTTTGAATTGCCAGCCTTCTGGTTAGCAGTCAAATGCCAGAATGCACATTAGAAGCAAGGATGACACTATGCCATTCTGGCCACTCCTAATGACATAGATGGAGTACAGTTTTCTGGACCTTCATTTGATGATGGAGCATGACTCAAAATGAGAAGAAAGAGCTACAAACACTCAATAATAATCAGAATGTATGAAGTATGAAACTAGGAAAATTAGAACTTGTCAAAAATGAAGTGGAATGCATAAAGATCAATATCCTAGACTAATGACTAGTATTGGCCATTTTGAATTGGACAAATACATGGTCTTCTATACCAGGAATGACAAATTGAAGAGGAACGGCCTTGCATCAATGGTCAAGAAGAACATTTCAAGATCTGTCTTGAAGTACAATGCTGTCAGTGACCGGGTAAGAAAGGCCAGCTAACACTACTATTACTCAAATTTACACACCAACCACTAAAACAAAGATGAAGAAACTGAATATTTCTTCAAGTCAAGGAAAGGTTTACACAGGGAAGGAAATTTCCTTTGTTGGTTGACAGGGAAGGGAGAAGAGGAGAAGGGAGGGGAAATAGATGGATAATTAAGAGACAGCTTTGATAATGGTGAAGGAATTTAAAGTAATAATAATAAATAGAGGGAAAAAAGGAAGAAAAGACAAAAATGAATGTCCAAAGAGACTCTAAAACTTGCTTTTGAATGGAGAATAGCTAAAGTCAATGGAAGAAATGATGGAATAAAAGAGCTGAACAGAAGATTTCAAGGGACAGCTAAAGTAGACAAAGTAAAGTATTATAATGAAATGTACGAAAACCAAAAGGCAAGAACATGCTAGGCATGTCTCAAGCTGAAAGAACTGAAGGAAAAATTCAAGTGTTGGGTTGCAATATTAAGGGATTCTATAGGCAAAATATTGAACAGTGTAGGAAGCATCAAAAGAAGATGGAAGGAATACAGAGTCACTATACCGAAAAGAATTTGTCAACATTCAACCATTTCAGGAGGTAGCATATGATCAAGTACTGATGGTATTGAAGGAAGAAGTCCAAGCTGAACTGAAGGAATTGGTGAAAAACAGGTTCTAGGAATCAGCAGAATACCATTGACATGTTTCAACAAACTGATGTAGCACTGGAGGAGCTCACTCATTTACACCAAGAAATTTGGAACACAGCTACCTGGTCAACCGAATGGAAAAAAAAAAAAAAAACCTCACTGCCATCTAGTCATTTCCAACTCATCGAGACCCCCATTGGGTTTCTGAGGCTGTAAATCTTCATGGAAGTAGATAGCTCATCTTCCTTCCATAGAGTGGCTGGTGGATTTGAACCACTGACCTATTGGTTAGCAGTCAAGTCCCTTATCCACTACACCACCAGAGCACCCAACTGAATGGAAAAGATCCCTATTTGTGCCCATTCCAAAGAAAGGTAATCCAACAGAAAATGGAAATTATTGAGCAATATCATAGTGTCTAAGGCATTTGACTGCTAACCAGAAGACTGGAGGTTCAAATCCACCAGCCATTCCACAGAAGGAAGATTGGGCAATCTGTTTCAGTAGTGATACTGCCTTGGAAACCCAACGAGTCGGATCTGACTCAACGACTATGAGTTTATCATTAATCACATGCAAGTAAAATTTTGCTGAAGATAACTCAAAAATTGTTGTAGCAGTATATTGCCAGGGAACTGCCAGAAATTCAAGCTAGATTCAGAAGAGGGTGCAGAATGAGGATATCATTATTGATGTCAGATGGATCTTTGCTGAAAGCGAACACCAGAAAGATGTTTACCTGTGTTTCGTTGACAATGCAAAGGCATTCCACTGTGTGAATCATAACAAATTATGGATAGCATTGAGAAGAATGGGAATTCCAGCACACTTAATTGTGTTCATGAAGAACTTGTACATAGACCAAGAGGCAGTTTTTTTAACAGAACAAAGGGATACTGTGTGGCTTAAAATCAAGAAAGGTGCATGTCAAAGTGGTATCCTTTCACCATACTTACACAATCTGTATGCTCAGCAAATAACCTGAGAAGCTGGACTGTATGAAGAACAGGGCATCAGGGTTGGAGGAAGACCCATTAACAACCTGAGATATGGAGATGACACAACTTTGTTTGCTGAAAGTGAAGAGGACTTGCTGAAAGTTAAGAGGACTTGAAACACTTACTGATGAAGCTCAAAGACTGCAGTCTTCAGTATGGATTATACCTCAATATAAATAAATAAATAGAAAATAGATAAACTTTACAACTGGACCAATAAACAACAACATGATAAATGGAGGAAAGACTGAAGTTGTCAGGGATTTCATTTTACTTGGATCCATAATCAACACCCATGGAAGAAGCAGTCAAGAAATCAGACGTCATATTGTACTGGGCAAATCTGCTGCAAAAGATCTCTTTAAAGTGTTGAAGAGCAAAGATATCACCTTGAAGACTAAGGTGAACCTGACCCAAGCCTTAGTCTTTTCAGTAGCCTCATATGCTGTGAAAGCTGGACAATGAATAAGGAAGACTAAAGAAGAACTGATGCATTTGAATTGTGGTGTTGGTGAAGAACACTGAAAGTACCATGGATTGCCAGAAAAACAACGAAGTACAGCCACAATGCTCCTTAGAAGCAAGAATGGCCAGACTTTGTCTCACATACTTTGGTCATGTTTCAGAAGAGACCAATCCCTGGAGAAGGATATCATGCTTGGTAAAGTAAAGGGTCTGTGAAAGAGGGAAAGACCCTCAACGTGATGGATTGACACCGTGGCTACAAAGATGGGCTCAAGCAAAGCAAAGGTTATGACTATGTGCAGGACTGGGCAGGGTTTCATTCTGTTGTTTATAGGATCGCTATGAGTCATAGTTGCCTCCACGGTACATAGCAACATATGCCATTTCTGCTTCTTTTTAAAATTCCTCTTCATGTCTTCTGCTTGTTTTTCTACTTGGTTGTTTATCTTTTTATTTTTCAGTTGTAGAGGTCTTTATAAACTCCAGATAACAATCCTTTGTTATTCCCAGGTGTATAGTAGAGCTGACAAGCAACAAGGTTGTAGTCACTTCTTGGTCACAGCCAGCTACCCAGAGGGAATGAGTAGTTGAACCTGTGGGCTCAGGTCCATAGTCGCAGGGGACATCAAGCTCAACTGGCATAACATACTACACAAAATATTGTTCCACCTCATATTTTGGCAAGTAGCAACTGGGATCTTAAAAGCTTGCAAGCAGCCATCTAGATGCAACGATGGATCTCTCCTTGTCCAGAGAAAAGAAGAATGAAGAAAACCAAAGATTCATGGAAACAATTAGTCCCAGAGACTGGTACACCATTCGATCTGCACTATGATCTGTACTATGAGCTATACGACTATGAGACCAGAAGAACTAGATGGTACCCAGCTACCACTGTCAACCACTTGGGGGGAATCTATGTAGGAGATCCTGGATAGAGAGGGAGAATAATGTGAAACAATACTCAAAATCATTTGGGGAAAAAAAAGGGGTGAACCAGATTTGTTGGTCTGATAGAGCCTGGTGGAATTCCTGAGACAATGGCCCCTAGATGCCCTTCAGATCTGGAATTGAACCCACACCTGTGGTTTCCAGCCAAGCAAAAGACAGGAATATGAGTTGAACATTTACCTGAGGTAGATACACTCCTTGGAGAGAACAATCATAGGGGAAAGAAGGGCTATGTATGCACAGAGAGACAGCTCAGGGGCAGGAGTGCATAGAGGGATGTACACAAGGAAGAGGTAACTATCAGGAGGAAGTGGGAGGGGACCTGTTGCATTGTGGTAAATTGTAGTCAATGTCATGAGACAAAGTGTATGTGAACTGCTGTATGGAAAGTGAATTTGCTCTATAAATTTT
>NW_006921877.1:1951651-1954696 GCF_000298275.1 Orycteropus afer afer
TTGAACCTCCAGCCTTCTGGTGAGCAGTCAAGTGCCTTAGGCAATACACCACCAGAGTTCCTTAAACCAAGCAATAGTTTAGTTTAATTAGTAAAGAATGCCTGCCTTGAGCATAGTGCTCTTTTAAAGAACTATCTTTGTTGTATTGCTGTTATGTGATACGAAGTCCATTCTAACTCAAAACAACTGATAGAGTAGGCCTGCCCCATAGGGTTTCCTAGACCATAATCTTTACAGAAGCCAATTGCCAGATCTTTTCTCCCATGGAGCAGCTGATAGGTTCAAACTGTAGACCTTTCTTTTAGCAGCCAAGTATTTAACAACTGCACCACCATGGCTCCTATATGAGATCAAATTGACAATACAAATCAAAAAGTTAGATAGGTTTGAAGAAAAAAAAGGGGGGGACCAGGTTTGCTGGTCCGACAGAGCCTGGTGGAACCACTGAGACTATGGACCCTAGATGCCCTTCAGGTCTGGAATTGAACCCACACTTGTGGCTTCCAGCCAAACAAAACACAGGCATACGAGTTGAACATTTACCTGAGGTAGATACACTCCTTGGAGAGAACAATCATGGGAGAAAGAAGGGCTGCTTATACACAGGGAGACAGCTCAGGGGGCAGGAGTGCATGGAGGGATGGACACTGGGAAGAGGTAACTATGGGGAGGAAGTGGGAGGGGAGCTGTTGCATTGTGGTAAATTGTGGTCAATGTCATGAGACAAAGTGTATGTGAACTGCTGTATGGAAAGTGAATTTGCTCTGTAAATTTTCACCCAAATCACAATAAAAATAAAAATAAAGAGAAAAAGAAAAAAAAGTTAGATAGGAAGCTTAGAGGGCAGTGAGTTTATGTTAATGGGGGGAGGAATCACCAAAAAACAAAGGTAAGAATGGTTGCATAACTTGAAGAATGTAATCAATATCAATGAATTGTACACGTAGAAATTGTGGAATTAGTGTATGTTCTGCTGTGTATATTTTATTTTTGAACTTTTTCTTGCAGTTTGGGTGAAAGTTTACCGAGCAAATTAGTTTTCCATTCAACAATTTATACACATTTTATTTTATAACATTGATTGCAATCCCCTCAATGTAACAACACTCTTCCCACTTTCTCCCTGGTTCCCTGTTTCCATTCACGCTTCTTTCCTACCCCTTCCTGCTTTCTGAACTTTGTGTTTGGGCAAATGCTACCCTTTTGGTCTCACGTGGTTGATTGTATTGAAGAGTATGTTCTTCCCTGGTGTTAATATTCATTTATAAGCCTGTCTACTGTTTGGCTGAAAGTTGATACCCAGAGGTGGATTTAGTTCCAGGCTTAAAGGGTATTTAAGGGCCACAGTCTCAGGGGTTCCACCAATTTCTATTAGACCAGTAAATCTAGTGTTTTTATGATTTTGAATTTTTTTCTACATTTTTTTTTTTTGTTGTTGTTGTTCCTCTGGCCAAGACATTCTATTATGATCCTGATCAGAGCACTTGATGGTGGTAGCTGAGCACCACCTAGTTCTCCTTGTCTCAGGCTAGTGAAGTTTTTGGTTCACATGGTCCATTAATCCTTCCTTGAGTCTTTGATTTTCTTCACTCTTCTTTGCTCTGAAAGGGGGGGGGCAGAGATCAATAGTTAAATTTTAGATGGCTGCTGGCAAACTTTTAAGACCCCAGCTGCTATTTACCACAATAAGATGTAGAACATTGTCTTTGTGGAGGATGATATGTTAATTGACCTAGATGTCCCCTGAGGCTGTGGTCCTAAGTCCCCTTGGCCACTGATTCATTCCCTCAAGGTATCTGGCTATAGCTAAGATGTGTTCTGGAGCTCTGGTAGCATAGTGGCTAAGGCACTTGACTGCTAACCAGAAGGCTGGTGGTTCAAACCGAGCAGCCACTCCTCGGAGGGAAAGTTGGGCAATCTACTTCTGTAGTGATACTGCCTCGGAAACCCAAGGAGGGGTCACTATGAGTCAAGTCCGACTCGACAGCACATAACAACAATAACAAGATGTGTTCAGGACCTCTGGTGGCATAGTGGTTCAGACATTTGACTGCTAACCAGAAGGCTGGCAATTCAAACCCACCAGCCACTCCTCAGAAAGAAGATGGGGCAATCGACTTCAGTAGTGATACCACCTCGGAAACCCAAGGAGGGGACACTATGAGTTGGATCTGACTTGATGGCAGTGAATTTGGTTCTTGTTTTTTGGGAAGATGTGTTCACAACTTTGTCCCCTGTATGCTCTACTATATTCTTGGATATATTTGCAGCACATACAAATACATATGTAGAAATATCTTCTGCCAAAACCTGTATATACTCCTGGGTGTACTCCCATTCGCCTGCCTACATCTGTTCATTTTGCATGTCTTCCTATGTATCTACTCATAGATACTGTTTTTATTATGATGATTACAGGATTGTGTATGTAATATTCACCTTTGTAGTCTTTTATTCTTGCGCACCTTCCAGTGTCTTCCTTTGTCTTGGTCATGCTATCGGCCCTCTGCCTTGTTGCCTTTCCCATCACCAAAGTTAATACATGTCTACCAACCAGATAGCTATTTACCCTTCCTCTTCCTCCCATCCCTGGTAATCATCAAAGAATGTTTCTTTCTCTGCGTAAACCTTTTCTTGACTTTTTATAACATTGGTCTCATATATATTTGTCCTTTTGTGATTGACTTATTACACTCAGCATAATGTCCTCTAGGTTCATCCATGTTTTGAGGTGTTTTGCAAATTCTTCATTATTCTTTAACATTATATAGTATTCCATTGTGTATATGAGTCAGGGCCGACTCGACAGCAAATAACAACAACAACATATGTACCATAGTTTGTTTATTCAGTTGTCTGTTGATGAGTCCTCAGATTGTTTCTACCTTTTTGCTATTGTGAACAGTGCTTCAATGAACACGGGTATGCATATTCTGCTGTATATATTTTCAACAACAAAAATAAATTATTTAAAAATAAATCCATGGTCAGAAACTTGTGTGTGTGTACACACACACACACACATACATACCATACACATATATA
>NW_006921877.1:1955876-1957017 GCF_000298275.1 Orycteropus afer afer
TGCTGAGGCTGCCAAGCCCAAGGTTGACAAGTAAAAAGGCACAGTCCTGATGTTACCAAACCACATGGCAGGCAATTAATTCAAGTCCATTGTAAGTCCCAAAGCAGCAGAGCACGGCAGGCTGCTGAACAATGATACAGCTACATGTAGGGTCCAAGCATGCCATAAGCTTGAGACTATCCCCAAGGCTTCTCCTTATATAAAGGAAGCAGACCACATCCCTACTCAGCTGCTTGTGATAGATCCTACCAGGGAGTTGATTGCCAGTCTCATCATGGGGAATAACTACCACCAGCTGCCCAGCCACTCAACCAGGCCCAGCGAAGTTGACATACAAACTGTACTACCACAATTACTGTGCAACTTTATGAATAGACCAAAACATTTTCAGATACAGTGCAGGAGGATAAGCCCCTTAGGTCAGAAGGCTGTCAAAATACAACTGAGAAAGAGTTGTGGATATCATCCAAGTAGAACAAACCTTACTGATATGGATAAAGTAAAGCTTTCAAGACCTCCATTTGCTGATGTGGCATGACTCGAACTGAGGAGAAACAGCCGCAAACATCCATTAATAATCGGAACATGGGATGTATGAAGTATGAATCTAGGAAAACTGGAAGTTGTAAAAAATGAAATGGAATGCATAAAGATTGATATCCTAGGCATTAGTGAGCTGAAATGGATCGATTTTGGCCATTCTGAATCAGATAACCATATGATCTACTATGCTGGAAATGACAATTTGAAGAGAAATAGCGTGGTATTCATCATTACAAAGGATGTTTCAAGATCTGTCCTGAAGTACAATGCTGTCAATGATAGGATAATATCCATATGCCTACAAGGAGAACATAGCAAGGATCATGGAACTGGTGCAAGACCGAGCAGTGTTTTGTTCTGCTGTGCATAGGATCGCTATGAGACAGAGACAACTTGACAGCACCTAACAACAACAACAAGGAGAACCAGACTATTAGTCAAATTTACGCACCAACCACCAAAGCCAAAGATGAAGTAATTGAAGATTTTTATCAACTTCTGCAGTCTGAAATTGACTGAATGTGCAATCAAAATGTGTTAATTATCACTATGACTGGAATGCGAAAGTTGGAAACAAGGAAGAATCACCAGTAGTTGG
>NW_006921877.1:1959910-2017831 GCF_000298275.1 Orycteropus afer afer
AAGAAAATATCACCATTGTAAATCCTATGGAGCACAGTTCTATTCTGGCACACAAAGAGTTACCATGACTTGGAACTGACTCCATAACAACTGGCTTAGTGGAAATTTGTTTGTTTGTTTTTTAAAAAGACACTTACTCTGGTGCCTAGCACACAGTAAACACCATATAAATTTTAGCTGTAATTAGAAAATCTTCTTACCAGTACATCCTTATTTCACCAATTTTGTGATTCCTTGGTATCCACAGAAACTGGTAGTGGAGACATGAGTGCTGTAGAAAGCAATGGTGATGAGGTCAGCTGCATTGCTGATGATAATGCTGGAGAATGGATTAGAAGTCAGGATTGCTAATATGCTAATAATAAAACCATAGTCAATATGGTTTGGGGTATAGCTATCTGCTGTGCAAAATGAAATACATCCATTCAAGATATTGCTAACTTGAAGTCTGTGACCTTTCTGAAATTAGATACAAAACTTGGTCCATACATGTGTGTTGTTGTTATGTGCCGTGAAGTCGGAAGTATCACTACAGAAATTGATTGCCCAACCTTCCTTCCAAGGAGTGGCTGGTGAGTTTGAACCGCCAGCCTTCTGTTTAGCAGTCAAGTGCCCTAGGCACTACTACGCTACCAGAGCTCCTATATATGTGTCTATATGTGCATTTTTCACGGCAGAGGGTCCATTACTTTCATCTGATTCCAAAGAGATTCATGAACTACAAAAGGTTTACCTAAAATGGTTAAGAACACAAGATCTATTACTCAATACAGTGTTCTCCAAGGGTACAGCACTCGTGTGGGCATCCAGCACTCCCTAGGGAGTCATGTCAAAATTCCAGTGTTCACTGAGTGCAGGACCATGGGGATGTAAATGCTTAGCAACTCCTTGGAAGAAAATAATGTACACACGGAAACCAAAGCTTATTAAGGGAGTGAGGGAAACATTTTAGTTTAATGTGATACAGCTGCTGAGGCTTTGGAAGACGCCATCAATAAGGAACGAAAGCCTGTATTTGCTGGCTTGTTTGTGAATGTTTGTGTGCGTGTGTTGGACTGAGGGGGAGGGGAGAAGAGGGGAGAGGAATGGTTCAACTAGTTTTTCAACAAAAGGGTAATTTACGAGCTTATAGCGACTTCCATCACTATTAACCTCACTTTTCTAGTTATTTAATCAGCTATTGATGCTTTTCTTTCCGTTGTTCGCATTACCAAAGGCAAAACGGAAATACATGAGAAGAGGGCAAAAGAAAATTAAGTTCCAAAGGAAGCCAAGCGCCCTGTCTTTCGTTCTGCGGTCCCTTTAAGAGAAGAACCTCTTGGGACCAGCAGTCCCAACCGACCCCAGTTTTAACCGAAACCTAACCCGGACTTCCCCCTCTTGACTCAAATAAGACCAACTTTGGATTTTCCCTCTCCTATTAACCAATCAGATTCTGTTACCAGGCAGACTTTCGCGGCTGCGAGTGCGAGCCGGGCGCCTTCAGTCTCCGGGTGGCAGCAGCGACCAATGATAGAGCAGGCCGTCCATGTTTCTAGGCAGATTGAGGATGTTACAACCATTCAGAAAAAAGAAAATAAAGCAACGCACGAGCCCGCTGGGCCAGGACCGTGGGGCTGGGCTGGAGTGAAGGTGGCTACGAGGTAGTTTCTCTTTCTCCCTTACCTTTACTGTTGCTTGTGTTGAAAGGTGACTATTCAGAGGTAGGGAGGGGGCGATTTGAGTCGGGAGGAGAGCAGAAAAAAATTGTGGCTGTATTTTCAACAGCTTCTTCCCCATGTGCACGTGCCCCGAATCTGGTACCCCATTCCCCCGACTGGGTTTCTTTTCCTCAGCCCGTGAGTCCCGAATCCCCCACTTTGCAGCAATCGAGGACTGAAGGGAAGAGGAAAAGAGGAAGGGAGGGGGGCGCGCCTGAGGATGGGATGTTGAGGGAGATGACGTAGGGGCCGGCGACGTGGGGAGGGGGAGCAGCGGGGGAAAGCCGTGGCGAGATTAAGTAATGAGAACTTGGGCCCAGGTTTCTTCAATCTTGGAAGGGCAGGATTTATTCGTATCCTTTTTGACCTCCCAGGCAAATTCAATGGTGAGGAGTATATTAGAAAATTAGAGAACTTTGTTATGTGGTTGTTATTGTTGTTTGGGGTGGAATGGAGGGCATTACGGGGTCAGAGACAGAATGAAGATTTTTTTCTCACGTGGATTTCCAGTCCCCCTGTCTCTTCCTTTACAGTTTTCCAGATTTAGGGGATTTCAGGAAGGTGGAGCAGATAGAATGGAGATGGCAAAGGTCTCTTTGGATGTATGGGGGCCTGGATAAGTAATGGGATGGTTACTAATTTTTAGAGAAGGCAAGTGGTAAGAAAAAGACCACTGGGAAAATCCAGAGGCTTTGTTTCTGATTCTCTGTCTTTCTGGGTAGAGAGATGAGGAGTACCCTGAGGTCCCCTGGGGGTGGGGGGTGATTAGGGAAGGCTTGTGTGAATTGAATCCTCATGCCCTGTCTCATCTCAACTCTAGCCCTCATGCCAGGATGGCAGAAGATGAGCCTGATGCTAAGAGCCCAAAGACTGGGAGCAGGGCGCCCCCAAGTAATGCAGAGGCTGGTGAACCCACCACCCTTCTTCAGAGGCTCCGAGGTACCATTTCGTAAGTACTCATCACCATCTCCACATCTTGTTCCAGACCTAAGTGTAAATCCCTGTAGCACTTCACTTCCTCTGCAGATGAACTGCCTCTCCTGGAGCAAACGAATCTGACCAAGGGGAGATTGTGCCCTCATGGAATTGATTCTTGAGCACCTGTTAGGCATTTAGCTTTCTTCCCCTCCTAGCAATCAGATAAAGGGATAGGGAAAAATCTCTGTGTGATCCCCTTGTTTCTCTTCTTCCCTGTAGCAAGGCCGTGCAGAACAAAGTGGAGGGAATCCTGGTAAGTATTTTGGGGAAGAGAGCAATAGTGAGATGGAATTAAGAGATGGGGATGGTGAGGAGGATGATACAGGCAAAATGAAAGGTTGGTGTGGGAGAGGCAGTGCTGTCTGCCCTGTCAGATCATTGTCTTTGCAACTCACTACCAGTTTGACTTAGAAGAACTCACTCCCTCTCTCTGTAACCTTTTGTATTGAAGACCAGTACAGATAATTTAGAGGTGATCCCCTCTGCTTCCCACCCCCAAATATGGTAGCCTATAGGGGTCCTCAGAGAACAGTGAACATCCAGTCTCAGATCATTGCTAAGGTCCTTTTTCAGTCTGATAGTCTCTCTAAGTTAGCTAGACTTTATGCTAAGGATCAGAGGGTCCTACTTTGGGTTCTTCTTGGCCTTATTATTTCTCCTGCTTATGTCCCCTACCACCTCAGCAAGATGTACAGAAATTCTCAGACAATGACAAGCTGTATCTCTACCTTCAGCTCCCCTCAGGGCCCAGCACTGGAGACAAAAGGTAGGTTTGGTACTAGAGTTCTAGGTGTCAGGGGTTCTGATTCTTAGAGAAAGGCTCACAGGGAAGAGACTGGGTGAAAAGGAAGACTCATAACTGCTGTCTTGAATCAAAAAGGAAGTCCCTGCCCTGATTGGGTTTACCAGGGACAAGTGGATTCTGGGTGAATTCATTTGGTCTAGCACCTGTTGAAGTGGTAGTTTGGGTAGAACCAGGACAACTGTTGGGTTCTTAGTAACCCTTGTCCCTTTTACTTTTCTCTGCAGCTTAGAGCCAAGCACACTCAGCAATGAGGAGTACATGTATGCCTATAGGTGGATCCGCAACCACCTGGAAGAGCACACTGACACCTGTCTGCCAAAGCAAAGCGTTTACGATGCCTATCGGTGGGTGGGTAGGCAGGCATAGGATTACCCCATTACCCCTGCAGAGCTCCCTGCCTTGATAAGGCCTGATTTCCTAAAAGTTTTCCCAGACTTTACCCCTCGGAACCCATCCCAGGCCTCCATCCCTGAATATCTCCCCATCCTGTCCCTGTTCACTCAGGAAGTACTGTGAGAGCCTTGCCTGTTGCCGCCCACTCAGCACAGCCAATTTTGGCAAAATCATCAGAGAGATTTTCCCTGACATCAAGGCCCGAAGGCTTGGTGGCCGGGGACAGTCCAAGTATCCTTGGCTGGAGAGGTTGGGGTTGGGTACCTAGGGTGGAAAATTTGGATGTGGAAAGCCAGGAGTGGAAACAGCATAATCTTTCTAGGAGTCTTAGAGATCCCCATGTATTGGCTGCTCCTTAACTTGCATCAGATACTGCTACAGTGGCATACGGAGAAAGACCTTGGTATCTATGCCACCCCTGCCTGGACTTGACCTGAAGGGTTCCGAGAGTGTAAGTAACACACTCCGATTCTACCCTTCTGTCCCAGAAGTCTTAGGGACATGTTTTGAGAATTAACAAAGCTTAGGTCATTATAGATACAGCTTCTGGGTATATAGGATACCTCTACCCTGCTACCTCTGAGGTAGAGAATGAAGTGAACTGGTGGGTTTCTGGAATGGAATGGGTAAGGTCACTCCTAGACTGGATCTGGACTCCGCAATAGCCAATATTGGTGTCTGAGATGGGGCAGAGGTCCTTTAGTTTGGAGTGTTACTGGGCATGTCCTTTACCACTGCAGCCAGAAATGGGCCCAGAAGTAACTCCAGCACCTCGAGATGAACTGGTAGAGGCAGCCTGTGCCCTGACTTGTGACTGGGCAGAGCGAATCCTGAAGCGGTCCTTCAGTTCCATCGTAGAGGTCGCCCGCTTCCTACTACAGCAGCATCTCATCTCTGCCCGATCTGCACATGCCCATGTGCTCAAAGCCATGGGGCTTGCTGGTGGGTTGACCCTCTCTTACTTTTTGAGAAACCCTCAGCTACTTTCAACTTCAAAGGCCCTCCCACATACTAGGATAGAGACACCTTGGATTTCCCTTCTATTCCTAGAGATCTTTTAGGATATGCCTTAGACCACCACCTTTCCCTTTTCTCTATTATCTATCAGTCAAGTAGAACCACCTCCCTCCTCCATTCTTCGGTTTCTTTCACATTCTCACTTTTATTACTTTTTCTGGTACCTCTGCAGAAGAGGATGAACTTGCCCCTCGGGAGCGATCATCTAAATCCAAGAATGGTGTAGAGAACCTAGAGGGTGGAGCCCATAAGAAACCAGAGAGACCAGCCCAGGTAAGGAGGTTGATGCCCTTGACATTCTTGCTCTGGGGTAAGGGGCTTACTAAACCCTTCCTTTGGTGTGTCACATACTTTTTTTACCTCCTATGCCTACGTTTCCTCCAGTATCCAGTTTTTACCCCTTACTGTGTTCTTCTCTTTATTTTTCAGCCTCCCAAGGATCTAGAACCCCGGGCTGGGGCTGGCCCCCCAGTGCGTGGAGAGCGGAAGAAGAGTGTATTAGAGACCCCAGCCCCAGCAGCCAATAACCCACAGGTTAATGCCCTGGTGGCTCGGCTACCTCTGCTCCTCCCCCGGACCCCTCGCTCACATATTCAGCCAATCCGAGTCTCTCCACCTATCCTAGCCCCCAGGCTTTCTTCAGGCCCCTTGAAAGTGGCTACGCTGCCTCTGCCCAGTAGGGCTGGGGGACCTCAGGCAGCTGTGCCCATCATTAACATGATCTTACCAACTGTTCCTGCTTTGCCTGGGCCTGGGCAAGGTCCACCTGTGGGTCTCACTCAGCCCCAGTGTACAGAGAACAGGGAGGTAGGCATAGGGGTTGACCCAGGATCCCATGACAAGGGTGTCAAGAGGACAGCTGAAGTACCTGTGAGTGAGGCCAGTGGACAGGACCCACCAGCTAAAGCAGCAAAGCAGGATATAGAGGATACCGGAGCTGATGCCAAAAGAAAACGGGGGCGCCCTCGAAAAAAATCAGGTGGAAGCAGGGAAAGGAATTCTCCCCCTGAGAAGTCAACAGCTGCCATGGACTCTGCACAGTCCTCAAGGTTACCACTGGAGACATGGGGCTCTGGAGGGGAAAGCAACTCAGCTGGAGGGTCAGAGAGGCCAGGGTTAATAGGAGAGGCTAAGAAAGGGACAGTGCTTGCCCAGGGTCAGGAAGATGGTGCTATTTCCAAAGGAGTAAGGGGCTCCAGTTCTCGGCATGCCAAAGAAACAGAACATAAAATTATTCTTGTCACCCCTAAAGTGAGTGTCATCAAGGGCAGTAGAAACCAAAAGGAGGCTCTTCAGTTGGTAAAGGGAGAGGTAGAGACTGCAACACAGGGTAATAAAGACTTAAAGGGTCATGTGCTTCAAAGTTCCTTACCCCATGACCATAAAGACCCCAAAGCAACACCCCCATGACAGGTGCAGAAGAGTGTTTGTATACATATGTTAATTCCGTCTGCCTTGTAGAGGCCCTTTGTGGCACTTGCTTTTCATTTGGCTAATCCTTCCTTAAAGGACGCCATTCTCAGCATAGACAGCTGAGTCACCTAGTCTTACCTAGTGCCTAGTTCCTGCTTCTGACCCTTCCAGCTTGATATCCTTCCCTTTTGCATCACCAATAAATCTGTAGTGACCTCCTTACCTGGATCCCTGTCCTGTGGAAAGATAGGGATACGTAAGTACGATGAATGTTTAAGTTAGTTAGGAAACCTAACTAACTGGCTTAAAAATAAAAAGGAGTTCCTGGGTCAAGTAACTGTAAAGTCCAGAGGTAGTGCTGGCTCCAGGTGAATCTTGATCCAGTAGCTCAGTATATCTTTAAATATCTATTTTATTCTTCTCTGCTCCAGGATCATCTTAAGGCTGAGCCACCTCATGGCTGCCAGCACTCCTAAGATTTCATGTTTCCTTATTTATGTCCATACAGAAAGAGTAGGCATCTTTGTGCCAGGAATCATAGCAAATGCCCTGAGATTCACTCTGAGCAGACCTGCCTGGGTCACATGTCCATCCTTAACCAATCACTGTGGCCTGGGGATGGTATATGCTCATTTCCTTACTCTACATCATGGACTACAGCTTTCTTAAAAAGACCAGCCTCCTCAGAATCACGTAGGTCCCCAAAGGGAAATGGGGGTTTCTGAGGAGACTACTACTACTATGAAGTAGTAGTACTTCATGTGATTAGATCAGCTAGACCTGCTCCCTTTTTTCCTTACGGTCTTGTATTTCCCTTACTACACTTGTGATCTGTTTTGTTCTAGTCTCAGAAGGTACAAGAGGGACTCTTGTTCTCCTTTAGAGACTCTCTTCAGTCTCCCTATTAAGATGACAATCCTTTTTTTTTTTCACCTACATTTTCAGAGATGGAGCTGCTTCCTTTTCCTGTCTCTGAATTTTAGTTCTTTCTCCTCATTACTGTTACCCCTCACCCTATGGCCACTTTCACCATAAAAAGTAAAAGATTTTTACTTCCTAATCACTTCATTAAATTCATTCTGTATCCGCCAGATGTCAGTCTTTTGTCATACATGTATCAGGATTTCAGATTGTGGGGTTTAGGCTAGAATCCTGATGAATGGAAAGAACTAGCTCTGCATGTCAGGGAGCTCCAATGGAGAAGGAATACACACCCTACAGTTTATCCTTGGGAAAAGCAGTAAATTAGCATTTACTGATGATCTACTTTGTCTTCTGCATAGAGTAGCTTTTGTCAGGGAATCTTGGTTTGACTAAGACAGAGATTTTCTTTCAGGGAGACTTCATTTGTTCCCTTATTTCCACCACAGCAAATTTCTAAAAAAAAATGTAATATGTAATGTTTGATGTCTATAAAGAATATGTAACATAAATTATGAAGCATAAAAAATGAATACCTATAACCCATCACCCAATTTACACATTAAAACATTTAAAATATCATTGTATTTACTTGTGTTCTTCCCCGATTCTTTCCCCGTCCTTTCCCTCGAGGTAACTACTATCTCTAATTTTCTATTTATTAATGACCTTATCTACATTTAATCATATATGTATATATCCTTAAATAATCTATTGTTCGCTTTTGCTTGTTTAGCTAAATGATACACTCTAATTGTCCCCTGTAGTTTTCGTCACTTAACATTATTTCTAAACGTCATCATGTTGTAGATAGCTATGATTTGTTCATATTCAGTTGTATAATATTCCATCAAGGCATAAACCACAAGCTATTTATCCATTTGTTTACCAATGGATGTTTGCATTGTTTCTAGTTTTTTGCTACTACAAACAGTGCTGCTATGAACATAACGTACAAAGGTACGTTAGTGCCTTTGTTTTTAGTAAAATTTCTAAAAAGATTTCTAAGATGGTTATTTTGGTCTGTATACCCTCTGAGATGGGGACTGTTCTCTTGTCTTATTCTCTGGAAGAGTTTATATCAGATTGAAATGAAGTGTTCTTGAAAGTTTGGCAAAAGTCACGTATAAAGCTGTCTGAGCCTGGCATGTTTTGTGTGTGGAAAAATTACAACTATACAATTTATTAAATCATAGGCTGCTTGTGCTTTCTTCTGTAGTCAGTTTAGATGGATTTTTGTAAAGGTATTGTGCTTTTTTTTTTGGCATGCAGTTAATACTATGTTTTCTTTTTTGCCTGTTTTCTGAGTAATCATGTCTTTTTTTTTTTTTTTTTTTCATTTCTACTGCTAATTTGTGTCTTCTCTCTTTTTATCACTTGCACCAGAAATTTGTTCACTTGTCTATCTCAGATATTACTTTATTCTTTGTTGATCCTCTTCCTTATGTGTTTGTTTTCCATTTCACTAATCACTGATTCTATCTATAGTCTCTCCTTTCTTCTGCTTTCTTTACATTTAATTGTATATCCTTTCATAATATCTTAATTTTAACACAGGCAATTAATTTTCTTTGCTATTCCCTAAGTTTTCAAGAACCTGTTTCTGCATCTCACAAGTTTTACTGTATTGTCATTATTGTTTAGTTCTAAGAATATTTAAATTTCCTTTATGACTTTTTTTGACTCGTGACTGATTTTAAAAAGGTTTAAAAACTTCCAAATGTCTGAAGAGTTAAGAAGTTTATCATTTTTGATAAAGATTTCAACTTAATCATATGTGCTCAGAAAATATGGTCTCTGATACCAATTTTTTGAAGTTTGTTGGGATTGTTATTTCATATTCTGTAATTGATCTTGAATATCTGAAATTTTTTTTTCTGCTGACACCTGCTTATAGTAATTTGTTTCCTTGTATATTTTGTATTTTAGGGCTATAAGCTCAAATTTAGTACACTTAATCTGTGGAAATCCT
Source organism: Orycteropus afer afer (assembly GCF_000298275.1). Classification (NCBI taxonomy): domain Eukaryota; kingdom Metazoa; phylum Chordata; class Mammalia; order Tubulidentata; family Orycteropodidae; genus Orycteropus; species Orycteropus afer. Next base: position 1,969,110 of record NW_006921877.1, read on the forward strand.
GAAGTCTACATTGGGGGTACTTTTCTCCACAGAGTACTTGCTTCCTTCGAGTTGAAGAGTGCTCCTGACTTTGAACCGTGTTAGCCCCATAAAGAGTCCAGGTTTAATTCAGGTTTTTCTCCCCTTCTTTGGCTAAACCCAAGGCTTACACTCTGCTCATAGTGCTAATATTGGCATTTGACCCCAGTGCAAACCTGCTTCTTCTGCATGTTGCTTGTTTCATTGAGGTTTCAGCTTACTGATATATCTTTTTTCCCTGTAGTGATTTCCCTTGCTTTCTGATGAACCCAGCAATATGCTAAAAGTTATATTTGCTGTAATTTATTGAGGATCTGGTTGTATTTCAATTGATCCTTTCTCTTACCCATGCTGCCAGAAGTAGGAAGGCGCTCATTACTCTGTTTTTTATATTTTCCCCCTTGTTTTCAAGCAAGTACTATGTTAGAAGCTGGGCAAGAAAACTTGGTAAGACTTAGACTGTCTTCAAACATTTTAGTTGGAAATACAGACAAGTAAATAATGATCTTAGCACAGTTTAAATGATGTTCAAAGTAAGCACAGAGTGCTGTGGGAGCCAGAATAACATAGGTCAGGCAGGGATCAGGGACTGCTTCCCAGTACAGGTAAGCAGGAATTAGCTGAACAAGTCTAAGTCATAAAGCAAGAAAGAACAATGTAAAAGAGCTAAGTATGCTACTCATTCTATTGCATAAAGAGGTACTGGTCCAGAGGTACCAGTTTGGGCTGAGTAACTTGGGACAGCTTCAGGGAAAAGGTAATATTGAGTTTAAAGGCAGTAAGGCTTAGGTCACCCTGAGTTGGAGCCAACTCGATGACACCTAACAACCACAACAGGGCTTGGGTAGGTGAAAAAGAGGCATTCTAGAAAAAGCAGGGGATACTGGTGTGGGGCATGAATAAAGGCATGGTAGTACAGACCATGTACAGGTAAACTTCAAAAACAGGTAGTACATGGTAGTACAGACCATGTACAGGTGGTACATGGTAGTACAGACCTGTCAGGCAGAAGAGATGTATATGAAGAATAGTAAGAAATAAACCAGAAGAAAACAACACACAATCGTTAGAGGTATTATTAAATGAATGAATGGTAAGAAGTTTTCATTAGAGGATGGAGGAACTGGAGGCAAAGGATCCAGCCAGGTAGCTGTTGCCATTATCCTTGTGGGAGGAGATGAGGGATTGGACCAGACTGCTGACAGATATGTAAAAGGTATAAGGAAAAATAAACCACTAGTGACAAAATAGATAGAAGCATCCGAGGAAATACGATCCTCATTATGATTGGGGTTGGAGATAAATCCATTCGCCTTGGGAGACCAGAGCACTGGGTGATTTTGAGATCTGCATGACTATTATGGGGTTTTAAAGTACCCTCTTCCACTATATTTTTTTAAACCTGCCATGAAACAAAGTGTTCTATGTTCGAGGAATCTTCAGTTTATTAGCTGAAGGACTAAGATTTGGGCAACTGCCTCTCTTCCTCATTACCATTCCTCATTCTTCCCCTTCTCTGTAATCCCCTGTTCCCCATTCCCATTGCCTTCTCCTCACTATCTTCTTTTCCCATTTTAGCTCTATCACAAATACTAAAGATAATTTGTAATTTTTTAAAATAAGAAATAATGTTATTACTAATTAAACCAAGACAAACTCTACTGTGGTCCCAAATAAATGATTTATTGTTTATTTTTGTGCTTAATCAGTTTTCTGTAGAAATCAAAGCAAATGTCACATTCACGTACATACTAAATGGGGGAAATTTTGCCATTATTTGTTTGTCTAAGTGTTTTTCCTCATTATGGTTCCCCCATAGGCCTTCACCTAAGATCATCTCACTGATTCCATCCACTGGGATAAAGCTAAGCATAAACATATATAATGCAGTATTTCTTAAGAAATATTTATAGGGAGTGTTCTGGTTACCTAGTGCCACTCTGACAAGAATATACCACAAATGGGATGGCCTTAACAAACAGGAGTTTATTCTTATAATTTCGAGGCTTTAAGTCCAAGTTCAAAGTGCCAGGCTCTAGGGACTAGGTGAGAGCCCCTCAACCTTGGGGTTCAGCTCAGCCTCTTGCTCCTGGCCCACAGAAGCTAGAGGATTTTCTTCACTAAGACATCTGCTGGCTACTAAGGCTGAGAAGCCCCAAGGTTGACAAGTAAAAAGGCACAGTCCCGATGTTACCAAACCACACGGCCAGTAGTGGGAGCTCTGGTAGCATAGTGGCTAAGACACTTGCCTGCTAACCAGACGGCTGGCGGTTCAAACCCACCAGCCACTCCTCGGAAGAAAGGTTGGGCAATCCTACTTCCGTAGTGATACTGCCTCGGAAACCCAAGGAGGGGTCGCTATGAGTCGGGGCTGACTTGACGGCACATAACAACAACAACAACAATATGATTTTGAACATTTTATTTAGCCGTTTTTTCACATTGTAGATCACAACCAATAGTGGGTTGTAAAATCCCTTTAGCAGGTTGCAAGCAGGATTTAAAAAAAAATGAAATAGAATAGAAAAATAGTGAGTTCATTAAGCATAGTTAGGGTAAGTACTATTCCATGAAACTTTTATTTCAGTTAAGATATGTTCTTCAGTGGTCATAATATAAAATACATTTCTTATCAAGGGTTGAAGTAAAACAATTTTGAAAAACAATGACAGCCATTCAGAAATTCAGTTTGCATAAAATGGGATAAAATCGATTTTGCAAGGTTGTAATGAGAATAAATGAGGCAATATTTGTGCAATAATTACTTGCTTTTTCTTTTCCTTGAATGAAAGACCATAATACCTAAAGTTCAGGGGGAAAAAATCACTCTTTATAATTTCTTTAACCTATATTATCACATGAGTCCTATATTTTTATCAACTTTTGAATAATAAGCCAATGTCTTTCCCCCACTTGATACAATTTAAATAAGACAAATAAATGACATCCTTCTCTGTTGGTACTTTCCTGTCCCACCATTCACCCTAATGTGCCATACATACACACTTACCCATCAAAGCAAACAGCTTCACATGCACCCAAGATGGTTTGGGTTTCTACAGGTTACAGGTCATCCATGTGAAACCATCTACACACACACAGTGACAGGAAATTAATGCCTAAAAAACACCTAGATTCTCCTATCTGTTGCATTCAATTGTTTCTATATTAACAAGTATATATTATTTTTCTTCCCAATGGTAGAAACCAGGTAAACCAAAAAAACCAAACTCACTGCTGTCAAGTCTAATCCGATTCATAGCAACCTCTCTTGGGCTTCTGAGGTGGTATCTCTATGGAAGTCGATTCCCCAGTCTTCCTTCCGAGGAGTGGCTGGTGGGTTTGAACTGCCATCCTTCTGGTTAGCAGTCAGATGCCTTAGGCACTACGCCACCAGAGCTCCCTGAAACCAGGTATAGAGCAGGTATAACAGGTGTACCTCATTTTATTGCACTTTGCTTTACTGAGGTTGAGATACTGTGTTTTTTACAAATTGGAAGTTTGTGGCAACCCTACATCAAGCAAGTCTATCAGTGCCATTTTTCCAACAGCATGTGCCTACTTCATGTCTCTGTGTCACATTTTGGTAATTCTCACAGTATTTCAAACTTTTTATAATGCTATTGCATACTTAACAGGTTATAGCATAGTATAAGCATAACTTTTATATGCACTGTGAAACCAAAAAAAAAAAAAATGCATATGACTTGCTTTATTGTGATATTTTCCTTATTGCAGTGGTCTGAAACCAAACCCATAATATTGCCGAGGTATGGCTGTACAAAGATGAATCTTTTCCTGCCTTGAGGAACTCAGGTTAGAGGGGAATGGAGGCCAATAGAAAAAGAGGGTGACCAAAAAACTCAAGAAAAAGGCAGACAAAGTCATAAAGTAATGCAAAGAAATATACATATATGAACCCTTAGGAGGATAAACACAGAATACTTGTTCTGGTTCCCTAGTGCCGCTCTGACAAGAATATACCACAAATGGGATGGGCTTAACAAACAGGAATTTACTCTTTCACGATTTGGAGGCTTTAAGTCCAAGTTCAAAGTGCCAGGCTCTAGGGGCTGTGTGAAAGCCCCTCAACCTTGGGCTTCAGCTCTGCCTCTTGCTCCCAGCCCACTGAAGCTAGAGGCATCTCTTCACTCAGGCAGCTACTGGCTGCTGAGGCTAACAAGCCCAGGGTCGACAAAATGGCACAGTCCTGACGTTACCAAACCACATGGCAAGCCATTAATTCAAGTCCCTTGTAAGTCCCAAGGTCAGCAGAGCATGGCAGGCTGCTGACAACAACACAGCTACATGCAGGGTCCGAGCGTGCCATAAGTTAGAGACCGTTCCCAAGCTGCTACTTATATACGAGAAGCAAACAGCATCCCAAAGGCAGCTACTCAGCTGCTCACAGTAGATTCCACCATGGAGTTGATTACCAGTCTCATCATGGGGAACATTATATCCAACTGCCCAGCCACTCAACCAGCCCTGGCCAAGTTGACACACAAACTTAACCACCATAATTCCACCCCTTGTCAACTTGGCACCTGTACAGATCTTCAGTGGGTGGCATCTGTACAAATCTCTTCACTGGATGACTCCAGTCCCCTAGTTCCTGAGTGGTGACCTCACCCCCTGGGCCTGGTGGGCCCTGTTCCTCTCCCTCTTGGGCAGCAGCTATGGCTCCATCCCACTGGCTCACATGAACGAGCAGCCCCACATTCCAGAATCAAGTTGGTGAAGGCCTGGCTCTTTGAAACCTAGGGGGCTGTGGTGGTTCCACCCCCAAAGGCCATGGTCTTACCCTCTCAGGCTGAGGCAGCTCTGCTTCCGTTTCCTTAGTCTTTCTACTTCTGCTGATTAATGCAGAAGGCAACCCACTCCACTGGAAATCTTCCTGCCCAAAAAGCACTCAGCTTTCTTGCTCCGTGGTCCAGCCAACCTGCTACTCCATTTCAAGCTGGTCTTTTCTACCAATTAATGCCCAAAGGCAACCCACTCTGCCAGGAAACCGCCTACCCAATGGCACCTGGCTTCCTCCTCCGTGGGCTGGTAAGCCTGTTGCTATTTAATGCTGGTCTCTGGGCTCTGCTACTGCCATGTTTCATGCTGGTCTCTTGGCTCTGCTTCTGCTGTCTCTCATGCTGTGTGCCAGGGTCTCTCTGCCATGGTCTAGGGTCAAGGACACACTCCACTCCTGCTTCCACATTTTAGGTATCTGTCAGAGCAGCACCCCACTCTCCTGGTATCATATTCTGTTCTGGTTACTTAGTGGTGCTCTGTCAAGAATATACCACAAATGGGATGCTTGAACAAACAGGAGTTTACTCTTACAACTTGGAGGCTTTAAGTCCAAGTTCAAAGTGCCAGGCTAGGGGCTGGATGAAAGCCCCTCAACCTTGGGCTTCAGCTCTGCCTCTTGCTCCTGGCCCACTAAAGCTAGAGGCTTTTCGTCACTCAGACAGCTGCTGGTTACTGAGGCTAACAAGCCCAAGGTCAACAAATAAAATGGCACAGTCCCGATGTTACCAAACCATGTTTCAGGCCATTAATTCAAGACCACTGTAAGTCCCAAGGTCAGCAGAGCACGCCAGGCTACTGAACAACAACACAGCTACATGCAGGGTCCAAGCCTGCCATAAGCTAGAGACTGTTCCTAAAGCTGCTACTTATATACGAGAAGTAAACTGCATCCCGAAGGCAGCTACTCAGCTGCTTACAGTAGATTCCACCATGGAGTTGGTTACCAGTCTCATCATGGGGAATACTACATCCAGCTGCCCAGCCAACTCAACCAGGCCTAGCCAAGTTGACACACAAAGGTAACTACCACCACAATACTTGAAACAAACTTCTTCTTAATACTGTTCTATGTGGGTGGGTGGATGGGTATGGGGGAGTCTCACTTGCTCACTTGGTTAATAAAGGGCTTAAAACTGCCTGAAGTTATACAAAGTTCCTTCCTCTGAATGTATGTTCCTGAAATCTTGTTTGTCTGTTACTGGAAAATAAAAAGCTTCCTACTATAAAAAGGACTGTCCCATCCCTTTGTAGTGTTTCAAAAGGCTAGTTTTGCAGCCCCTTAGAACCCTACCCCTTGAGGTTTTGTAATATTTTAAATTCTAGGCTAAAGTAAGTTCATCACCTTTTGATACTTGCCTGACAGCTGGTTGGAAGCCAGCCAAGGGTTGGGCCTGACAGTGGACTGGTGATTCCCAACACTCTAGACTAGTGGTGACAAATTTAAACTGTCTTTGGCATTCAATGGCTTTTACTCTGCTCTTCTTTCACTACTGTACTCCTAGTTTAACGTGGCTAACTGCTGCCCTATCCTCATGATTTGAGCAAATCCATTTCTATTCTTCAACATACAATTTTTAAGTCTTAGATTGCTCTCTCCTTTTTGTGCTATCCAACATTGAAGACATGGCTCAAAATTATTTCTGATGCAACAATGGGTCTTTCCTTGTCCAGAGCCAAGAAGAATGAAGAAAACCAAAGATTCAAGGAAACAATTAGTCCTAGCGACTGGTACGCCATGTGATCTGCAGCCTATATGACTATGAGAACAGAAGAACTCGGTGGTGCCCAGCTACTACTGTCAGCCACTCAGAGGAGGATCTATGTAGGAGATCCTGGATAGAGAGAGAGAACAATGTGGAACAAAACTCAAAATCATTTGGGGAAAAAAAAAGGGGGGGGACCAGGTCTGCTGGTCTGATAGAGGCTGGTGGAACCACTGAAGACTATGGTCCCTAGGTGTCCTTCAGATCTGGAACTGAACCCACATGGCTTCCACCCAACAAAAGACAGGCATATGAGCTGAACATTTACCTGAGGTAGATACACTCCTTGGAGAGAACAATTATGGAAGAAGGGCTGTTTGTGCACAGGGAGACAGCTCAGGGGGCAGGAGTGCATGGAGGGATGGACACAGGGAAGAGGTAATTATAGGGAGGAAGTGGAAGGGGAGCTGTTGCATTGCGGTAAATTGGATTCAATGTCATGAGATAAAGTGTATGTGAACTGCTGTATGGGAAGTGAATTTGCCCTGTAAACTTGCACCCAAATCACAATTTAAAAAAAAAAAAAAAAAGTAACACAGCACAGACACTACAAAAAAAAAAAATTATTTTTGAGAAGCCTTCAATTCATTCATTCTACACTGATGGCTAGGTCCTTGGTGCTAATTTAACCAAACTCTTCCATTTTCCTTCAGCAATTATGTGGGTACTCAATGTGCTCTACTTTTGTATGTGTTACATGTTTTTCATACGTATTTTCAAGTTATTACTCTTTATTCTGCCTTCCAATTAAACACTGAAGCAGTGTCCCTCTTTTCTTTCATCTTCTTACTTTTCCAGTAATAGTAACATGCACTCACTTGACCCTCACAAAATTGTAGAAGGTGTTAATATTACTGCATCTTCTTTGTAATCATGGCAACTGAGGTTCAAAGAGATTAAATCACTCATCCCAAAGAAATCAGGCTGTTAAGTGCCAGAGAAGTATCCAAGATCTGGGATCAAATAATTACATAGTCTCAATGTATATTAAGTAAGATCCCAGAGGGTTGGACAGAGCCTCTGAAGAGGGAGCTACCTTTCAATCAATACTAACTGACAAACACAAGACCAACAGCAGATGCCCATTTACAGGGAGTGTTTTTGTTTACTTGTTCAGTCTTCTTGTAACAGGAGCACTGGTGGCGTAGTGGTTCAGCACTCAGCTGCTAACCGAAAGGTCCACACTTCGAACACATTAGCTGCTCTGTGGTAGAAAGATGTGGCAATCTGCTTCCATAAAAGATTACAGTCTTGAAAACCCTATGAAGCAGTTCTACTCTGTCTTATAGGCTCTCTGTGTGTTTGAATCAACTCCATGGCCATGGGTTTGGTTTGGTTTTTGGTTTATTTTTTGATGAAGGAGGGGTTGGCCTCCAAGTCTTTGTCATTTCACTCACCTTTCCCAACCTGACCCTGGTCAGCCCCTCCCTGGAGGGCCCTGCATCCAAGGTTGGAGAGTAAAGGCTGCCCAGGCAGGTAGTAACCTCGGAGGCCTCAAGTCAGACTGGTAGCGGCGAAAGACTGACTTGGTCAGACCGCGCCATTCCCAAAGTGATACTGGCGTAATTGTCCTTAAAGATTGTTGTTGTCACTCAGGACACCAGCCAACATACAGCACTGGGCAAGTCAGCTGCGAAAGAACTCTTTCAAGTGCAGAAGAGGAAAGATGTCTCCTTGGGTACTAGGGTGTGCCTGACACGAGCCATGGTATTTTCAATCACCTCATATGCATGTGAGAACTGGACAATGAATAAGGAAGACCAAAGAAGAATTAATCCTTTTGAGTTGTGGTGCTGGCGAAGAATACTGAAAGTACCATGGACTGCTAAAAGAACTAACAAATCTGTCCTTGAGGAAGGGCAGCTGGAATGCTCCTTGGAAGCAAGAATGGCCAGAGTTCATCCCACCTACTTTGGTCATGTTATCAGATGAGACCATTCCCTGGAGAAGGATGTCATGCTTGGGAAGGTGGAGGGTTGATGAGGGAGGGAAAGGCACTCAACTAGATGGATGACAAAGTGACTGTGGCGATGGGCTCAAATATAGCAAGGATTGTGGAGCTGGCACGGGACTGGGCACTGTTTCATTCTGCTGTGAAAAGGTTCAATATGATACTGAGACAAGTCAACGGCACCTAACAACAACAGTATCCCCTTATTCTTTTTGAATAAGTGTTTATCGGTCTATGTACAGGTTTTATATGAGCACAATTTAGTGTTCTGGAATTCCCAGTTTTTGCATTTTTATCCACAATTTGTCATCATCCACATGCTCAAATGCCTTTACATAGTCAATAAAACGCAAGTAAATTAAAAAAAAAAAAAAAAAAAAGATTGTTGTTGTTGTTATGTGCCATCGAGTCGGACACGACTCATAAGGACCCCTCCTTGGGTTTCTGAGGCAGTATCACTACGGATACTACCACTCCTCGGAAGGAAGGTTGGGCAATCTACTTCCGTAGTGATTCCGTAGTGACGGCTCATAACAACAACATCACTACGGAAGTAGATTGCCCCATCTTCATTCCGAGGAGTGGCTGGTAGGTTTGAACCGCCAGCCTTCTGGTTAGCAGTCAAGTGCCTTAGGCACTATGCTACAAGAGCTCCTTAAGAAGGGAAAATAGAGTGAGGGTGACTATCTCCGCTCTGCTCGTCCATCCCAAGGCCTGATTTGCTGAGGAAGTCCCTGTAGGACAGGGGAGAGGGGAATGCTATTGTTCGCAATTATCCGTGCCTAACTAAAACGGGCTAATTTACATATAATGTAAATTATGGAGGTGCGCAATATGTCCTCCAACGGGATGCACCACTGTCTGTCCTCCCTACCTGCGCCTGCCCCTTATCCTACAAACTTACTTCCCTCTCGGCTTCCTTAGTCTCGGAAATGCTGTCTTTTAGGTCCAACTCTCAAAGATTGGCCTCTCCTCCCACCCTAGGCTCCTCCCTTCGCCCTCTCCTCCCTCTTCAGCTACCAACTATCTCGTCCCCGCCCCCTTTTAAATTTCTAAACAGGCATGTTCCGGGCAGCTCACCCGACTCTTTAGGTTACTATGGGATCGGTAGGGTCCTGAGCGTCGGGGAAGAAGGGAAGCCAACCTCGGGAAGAGCTTGGACTCAGGAGAGGAATCTCACATCAACACCTGCTGGGGATTTTTTTTTGTTGTTGTTGTTCTTGGTTGTACGGAGAAGGGACGAGGTGGTTATGTGTACCAGTCGAACTTGAGGCAGCTTGAAGGCCCCTTCAGGCAGCGCCGAGGGCAACCCCGCAGCCGGGGCCTGGTGCAGCCGCCGCGGCTGCTGTCAGGGAAGCGGAGGCGGCCAATGGAGCCCGGGAGCGGCCGCTGCTGCTGAGGCGGCGGTGCCGGCAGCCCGACCTCGACTGCCCGCACCCCCTCCGCGGGGGTCCCCGGAGGTAAGCGACTCCACCTCCCTGAGTTACCCTTACTCTCTTGGGGAGGCCCCTCTCCCACCCTGTCCCACACAGCCTACCCCCGACTTAGATTCTTCTACAAAACTGCCCTCCCTCTGGCAGCTGCATCCTGGGTTCCTTCTCCACCCTTTCCCCTTAGGCCTGGGATCCTCCTCTGCCTTTTTGGCTTCCTCTTCTTCTTAGCTCCTCCCCTTGCCCTGGGGATCCCCCCCCCCCATCACTGTTGTCTCCGTCCGGAATTATTTTCTCTTAAGACTTGAACCCTTACCATATCAGAATGTCCATTCTTGCTTGTCTTTCCTTGTCGACTGTGCTCTTGCTCCAAACCTTTCCCATAGACTCCTCCTTTATCCTTTTTCCCGGGATCTGTGTGCAGCCTCAGCACTGTGTTCCCATTTCCCTGAGCTGAAGATATGGCCCTTTCCTCTTCTGCTTCCATTATTTCACTTTTATCTACCTACCTATCCACCTATTCCTGGTTTCCAAGGGTTGCCTATTCCCCTCTCCTTAAGGGATTTAAGGCCCGCATCATCATTCCTAAAGTACTGTTTGCATTCTGCTTTGACCATAATCCTCACTTTTCTTCTCTGGAATGCTATATGATCCCTGTAACTTTATTTAGCTTCTCTTTCCCCTTTCTAAATCCCCTAACCTCTGACGGTTTGTTTCTGAGGAAATCAAAGATCTGTGCACCTGCCCATTCAGGATTTCCGACTTTGATGCTTTCTCCCTAGAGTTGCAAGGGTTTTTTGCCTGAGCCTTGTGACATTTTGTTTTCCCTTTGGTCTTTATGTGTTCTCTGTCACCCTCTTTATCTCCATATACCACCTATTTCAGGATCAGCTAAACCTTGAACTGAGAAGAAAATGTATTGAGAAGAGGGGGAGCCTCAGCTATCTCAGGCTTTTCTGGACAGAAGGGTGTTTCTGAAGGATGGAACAAATTTTGAAGAAGTCTCTATCAGATTACACTTTGTTGACTACTCAGGAGCAACCACTGGCAGGGACGAACAGGCCTGGAAACTGAATGAGGTTGTGAGAAATTTTGTTTCAGATTATTTAATTTTAGGATTGTTTTAAAGGGATTACAGAATAGAGTGTCTTCCCACCCCAGTCCAGAGTCAAGAGGAATCAGTTTACATGTCTGTGGTTTACTAGAATAGTTTTGGTTGATTCCATGAGAACACAGGCCTGGGGTGAGGTTGGCGGGGGGGAGCTGGGACAAGGAACATGAGATAGTGGAAAGAGCTTGTACATTCGGAATTAGTACCCCTAGGTTTAGCATGTGACTTCCTCATTTGACCTTTAAAGTGACCTTTTTGAGAAAATGGCCCACTCTATAGAGTCACTATGAGTCGGATATGACTTGATGGCAGTGAGTTTGGTGGGTTTTTTTTTAATAGGCATTAGTGCACTAATAGACTAAAAGCAGGATATAGGTTGGGAGAAAAATTAGACTTGGTTTATTTATTTACAAAGCATTCTAGGTTCCTCAGACAAAAGGTGTTTGTCAGTAGTGGTTTAGTTGTCCTGAGAATTTTCCTTCATCTAGGTCTCTGTTGAATCTTTCTAGTTTATAGCTATGTTTGAAAGAGAAGTTCCCAGCCTATTTCTTTCATCTGCCTTTTTTTCCTACTGCATTAAGTTACTGACTTCCTGAGCTTAATCCACAACTCTAGATTCTATAGGTAGAATGTATGTTTGTGGTAAATAAAGCCCTTTGAGAAACCTGGCTGGAAAAGAAAACTTGGAATGGTCTGGGACTTATGAAACTAGTTGCTGCCTTGTATGTATGCCATGTCTCTGACTTGGCCTGTGATGGTGAAGAGAACATGTGAAATTCATCTTTTGATTCTAGGTGTTCTAAAGTAGTCATGCCACCTTGTCCCACTTCTCCTTTGTCTTCTTCCTGTTTACCAGGGTGCACAAAACCTACTGACATCAAGTCAATTCCAACTCAAAACAACCCTGTAAGACAGAATAGAACTGCCCTATAGGGTTTCCAAGGCTGTAAATCTTTATGGAAACAAACTTCCTCATTTTCCTTTCACAGAGTGGCTGGTGGGTTTCAAACTACCAACCTTTTAGTTAGCAGCCCAGTGCTTTAACCGCTGTACCATGAGAGCTTCTTACCAGAGTGCAGTCTCATCATAATACCCCTTTTTAGGAGCAACTCCATTCCTTGGAAACATCCTCCACCAGAAAGCATACTTCCCCTAGTTTTCCCTGCTTCCATCTCAGGGCTGGGTTCACACTGCATGGAGAGAACATGTTTGCTGAACACCATCCAAAGCAGTAAATTGAACTTCTTTGATTTGGGAAAGAGGTTTGGGAGGAATCTTTCAGTAATTGGCAGGGGACAAGAGAGGGCCTAGTCAAAGTGTATTTGGGGCTTGGGGGTGGGGAGATCAGTTGAGAGAGAGGTGAGTGTACAGGTTGCCTCCTTTACCATGTGTCTGCTTCAGCAGGGACTCCCAGAGCTGGCTTGGGCTGTCTGGCTGGAATCTGCTTATACCAGCTCTGTGGCCCTGTGCACAGAGCTTTCAGCCCAATTCAATATTGATATAAGTACCCCAAGACCACTGCCCTCCCTACTCTTCTGCTGGAAACTTGAGAATGCCCTCTCCCCTGATGCTACCACCCTTTGGGGCCTCTGGTAAGCATTTACCTAGTTCCTGATGGGGCTTGAGCCTGCTTGACTGCTTCACCCTGAGTTTCTACCAGGAAAAAGTATTTCATCTGCACCTTGACCATGGAGGTCAAAGAGGAGATGAGCTGAGGCCTCCTTAAAGAAACATTTGTGTTAGACCTTAAGACATGAAGAGAAACTTCTCAACAAAACAAGTAGCTTGAGGTAATATAGGGTCTTTTTTGAAAAACAACTTCTTTTAAATATTTGTCATTAAAGGAATACACGTACTTGGCAACAAATCCAATGATACTAAAACAACAATCTCTACTCATCCTTCTCATACTCTCTCAAAGTTAACCTCTTTTAATTATCTCAGTGTTTAGTTCTGAAGGTTTTTGCCATTCCTTTAGATAAAAGGCTTATGCCTCTATTTCTTGATATATTAATTGTTGTAAAAGAGGATTTATACCCTGTTATTTATATAATTATATCAATTATATTTATTCTATTGGACATTTGTATAACTTTAAATAATATATTTGAGCTTCCCTTTCCTTCCCATAGGAGCTCTGGTGGCGTAGTCCCTAAGGCCTTTGACTACTAACCAGAAGGCTGGAGGTTCAAATCCACTAGCCACTCCTTGGAAGGAAGATTGGGCAATCTATTTCCATAGTGAGTCCATCTTGGAAACCCAAGGAGGGGTCGCTATGAGTCAGATCCAACTTGAAGGCAGTGAGTTTGGTTATTTTGTTTTTTTCCTTCCCATTAACTTAATTTTTTTTTCCTTTCCATTAACTTTGAATAGTCTCTCCTAACTACCCACTCTGTAACTTTGTAAAATGAAGATATTAGCTCCCTTACCCTTTCTCTATCTCACATGATCCGTCTCAAAGGGATCTTTTAAAAGGAAGAGGAAAATTGAGCTCCCCTGCCTGCTTTGAGGCAGAGCATTAGATCAGATGATGTCTCACAATCATTCTGTCCAGCTACAGGCATAGATAAAAACATCAAAATTTGTCTGAACCAATCCATATTTATCTAATTCATGGAGAAAGAGTTGAAGATGTATTGGTGATTAACTGGTTGAGGGGATAGATTTAGGGTCCTTTACCATCCTGTCCTAGCAGAGACCAATCCAGTAAGTCCTTTAATGGAAACCCGGGGAAGGTCGTTTGCCTAGATTCTTTTGAGGTCTTGAGAAGTCAGTAGCTTGGTTAAGTGATAGCATCCCTCCCTGTAGAGTCCTTCTCCACAGACATGAACTTAAATGCTCATTGACACAAAACACATGCATGTGTACTCGCTGTCATCTACAGTTGACCTGCAGTAACACCCTGATGCTCAGACCAAGATTACCTATATTGCCCAGATATGAACTTGGAGTCCAGACTGTCTTTCTGCCTACTCCCTCCTTCCCAGGAGCTAGCTACTAGGCTGGGGGAAAACTCTTCAGTTTACCCTCCAGTCTGACTGGAAAGCCAGTGCGCACAATTGTCTGAACATCCTTGTTAGATAGTGTTGGAAGGTAGTGTTAACCCTGAAAGCTGTGAGAGTTGTTTGATATTAAGGGCTTGGATGTTCTTTCCCACTTTTTTTCTTGTTCTTTGGAGTTACAAGAGAAGGGGTGATGAATATTGGACCTGTTCCTTATTTCTTTGGCTTTCTAGACCTTTCACTTTCTTTGGAATGGTTACCCATTAAAGCCCTATTACCTTTGCATTTGAAAATAAATTGACATTGAGAACCATGTCTAAATTAAGGTTTTAGAGAATTCCTTTCCTATTTTTCACAGTCCAAATTGACAGAACCCTATTCTGTTCATATACCCCACCCCCCCATGACTTGCTACAGGTGCAGGCAGTCCCTGAGTCAGTCCCTGAATCCCGGTGAGGCCAAGAGGGAAGCCCAACTATAGGTGATTTCTAGTGGCAAAGTTCCTACATAGAGGAGTTTGGTGTTCCCAAACCTCTTGGCATGTCTGCTTCCCTGGAGAATAAAGGCTATAAAACAGGGGAGTCTGTTCTGTGGGAAAATTTCTGAAATACTGTGAAAGGGGGTTCCCAGCTGAATCCCAAGAATTTTTCTTCTTTTGCCTATGGGATAAAAGAAGTGGTGATATCCTTACCTCCCTTCCTGGTGCTGGTAATCCATTCGTAATCAGTTGAGGGACTGTCTATTGAATTTCCTACTAAGGTCTGACATTGTATGTGGGAAATTGTCCAAGTTTCATATTCCTTGGTTGTTTAGAAAAGAGAACTTTTAGGAGCTTTCAGTGACTTTGAAGTCTCTGGAATAGAGCGAAAGGGAAGGATATGTCAAGCACAGAGAGACTGAGAAGAAGAATTGGCTGTATGGGACAATTTTTCTAGGCTACCATGGGAGTTTCTAAGCAGATCTAAAACATAGGTGGTTCCAGTTGGATCACAGTGACCCTCTGGTGCAGAGTGCCATGCAAAGGTGTGGCAGGGAATGATTAAAGCTTCCTCCTTATTATTCCTGTGCACCTCATAGATGCGAGTAGAGACAGATCCACATAGGCAGCCGTGCTGGTTCTACTGCTCAGAGGGCATAGTTTAATAGGGGGAGATCAGAGTGAAAAAGTTGTTATCTTACTGATTCCAAACTCAGACTGCATCAGGGGAATTAAATTCAGGGATGAACTTCTTGTTTGATAGAGTTGGGAGAAATACAAACTGAAGTACCTCCTTTTCAGTGATCTCTGAGAACAGAAGAGCTCCCCATCTATATTTCTGGCAAGCCTTGGGTGGTGACTAGTGGGAGGCAGGGAGCTAGACTGTATGATCTTGGGCAGATCAAAGTTGCCTTCCCATTTAACATTTCAGAGATGTAAGAAAAGGCAGGCCCTGGAAGGGTAGAAGTGTAAAGGGGGGATTCCACGAGATAATGAGTGACTAGAGAATTGATAGCTCCAGCCTCCTTTCACCTCAACTTATGTGCACCCAGAGTTACCAGGATCAAAATGTAAGGTCACTAATAGTTGGAAATAACTTTCAGTCCAGCTCTACAAAAGCCTCTGAATATGTCTCACACCTACTTTGTTTGCATTTTTGTGAAGAGGCCTCTGAGACCGTTGTTGGCTACAGCCAAACGTGGGAGCTGAGGTTGATCTGATGTTAACAGTGTCTCTCTCTCTCTCTCAGTCCCTGCCTTGAAATTTCCTCCTATTCTGCACTGATTGCCCAGATCTGGATTTGGTATGAGGGTCTGAAGAATTGCTCTTGGAGGGCAATGGCTTTTGTCAGTAGCATTGTTTCACAGACTTTGTTTTGGAGCTCCTCCAGAGAAAGAGTCTTAGTTATATGATTCCTGTTCCTCCCTGTTCTTTGGAATTTTAGACCCATGAGTTCCAGCCAGATTTCTTCTTGCCATCCCAGAGCCCCTCTAGTTCTCAGAGTGTTTGTATGATAGTGGGCAAGTAATGTGTGGATAGATGCAGGCTGTCTAAATGTTTTGGTTCTCAAACAAATGAGTGTAACTCTTAATTCACTCCCTTATAAAACAATATATTTGTGTGGACACACATACTATATACTAACCATTTTAGATGATTAGGATTCAGTTAGCATTCAGTACTACTGTGTGCCTGGGTCTGTGCTGGGTCCTTTCATATGAAGTTATTTATTCCACACACTAGCAATGAGAAGTAGGTATTTTTGTAGCTGATGAAACGGAAACTCAGAAGATAAGTGGCTTGCATAAGTTTACACATAGCATAATGGCAGAGCCAGGATTTGAACCCTAGCCAATCTGATTCTAAGTTCAGGGTTCTTTCCACTAGAGTGGAGGGTTATGTCCATGAAGACAGATGGGGCGTGAAAGGCACAACTTCAGCAGGGTCGGTGATGAGTGTTTTAGGGCAGTTTTTTTCTAAATGAAGCCTGGCATGGTATCTCCTGGCCTTTCTTGCCTACGAGCTTTGTATCTGAGAGGGAAGGTAAGAACAACATACCTATAACTAGGAAAAATACATCAATACTTCAATATGAAATAAAGGTGAGATGTACAGGGTCTCTCTATAGGATCTTATGTGAGTAGGGAAGTAACAGCTTAAAGGGGAAAAGAAAAAATTACTCGTGGAAGCCCCCCTTTTAAACGATTTAATTTTAAACTATTAAAGCAATCATTTAAAGGGAGACAAGACTATAGAGAAGTGTTTGAAGAGTTAAGCACAAGACAGTTAGACCAGAATGCCTCCCCAGTCTGCCTGAAGAATTTATAAACCTGTATAAGCATAATACACAAAAGCAACATTTCACAAATACAAGTTAAGAACAGAGGCTAAGCTAAGTAGCCAAGTACAGAAGGAATGAAGAGTAATGCAAAGATCAGAAATGGAGGTAGTTAGGGAAATCCTCCTGGAAAGCAATAACTTTTTGTCTAATTTTAAGGAGTCCAGGAAGACAAAAAGATGGTGCCTGGGAAGGCTTCATAGAGGAGGAAAGACCTAAGGATGTTAGCACTAACCAGTGTATGTATGTGTCTCCTTTTATTTTCCTTTTTCCCTTCTTCCTCCTGTAGCTTGGAAGCTTGAAGTCTGGCTGTGGCCATGGGAGACACAGTAGTGGAGCCTGCCCCTCTGAAGCCAACTTCTGAGCCCACTTCTAGCCCACCAGGGAATAATGGGGGCTCCTTGCTAAGTGTCATCACAGAGGGGGTCGGGGAACTATCAGTGATTGACCCTGAGGTGGCCCAGAAGGCTTGCCAGGAGGTATTGGAGAAAGTGAAGCTTTTGCATGGAGGTGTAGCCGTCTCTAGCAGAGGTACCCCGCTGGAGTTGGTCAATGGGGATGGTGTGGATGGTGAGATCCGTTGCCTAGATGATCCAACTGCCCAGATAAGGGAGGAGGAAGATGAGATGGGGGCCACTGTGGCTTCAGGCACAGCCAAAGGAGCAAGAAGGCGGCGGCAGAACAACTCAGCCAAACAGTCTTGGCTGCTGAGGCTGTTTGAGTCAAAACTATTTGACATCTCCATGGCCATTTCATACCTGTATAACTCCAAGGAACCTGGAGTACAAGCCTACATTGGCAACCGGCTTTTCTGCTTTCGCAATGAGGACGTGGACTTTTATCTGCCCCAGTTGCTTAACATGTACATCCACATGGATGAGGACGTGGGTGATGCCATCAAGCCCTACATAGTCCACCGCTGCCGCCAGAGCATTAACTTTTCCCTCCAGTGTGCCCTGTTGCTCGGGGCTTACTCTTCAGACATGCACATTTCCACTCAACGACACTCCCGTGGGACCAAGCTACGGAAGCTGATCCTCTCAGATGAGCTGAAGCCAGCTCACCGAAAGAGGGAGCTACCATCCCTGAGCCCAGCCCCCGACACAGGGCTGTCTCCTTCTAAAAGGACTCACCAACGCTCTAAGTCAGATGCCACTGCCAGCATAAGTCTCAGCAGCAACCTGAAACGAACAGCCAGCAACCCTAAAGTGGAGAATGAGGATGAGGTAAAATTCTGGGGAGGGACAAGGTGGCAGAGGGCTGCATGGAGATAGGATGTCTGTCAAAGGGTTATTCTGTCCTTTTCTCTCCTTCCTTCTGTTTCATTTCACTGTGATAAAAGCATGGAAAGTTACAATGGAAAAAGACTTTAGAATGCATGTATTCCAACTGACTCATTTTACAAAGGAAAGACTCAGAGACCCAGAGGATAAAGTGACTTGCCTCCGGTCATATAGCTAGTTAATGGCAAAGCTGATGCTCCAGCCCATCCATCCATTGTTGTTTATACTAAATTGCCCTGGCATTCCATTAACTACTTGCTTACTAAGAACTGTGGCAGAGACCCCCCCACACACCCAAACTTGAGACTTGGCATAACTACCAGAGCTGCTAAGAGATTGTGGAGGAAAAGGGACTATGTTCTTTGTGCTAGAGTGGGAGAAATGTTAAATAGAACACCCGCTTCATTCTTCTGTCCACCTATCCTCATAATCCCTCTTCCCCACCCCCTGAAGAGCCTGCTTTTTGTTGACATTAGGGTAGAGTTCATTCCCTGTCCCTGAGGTATCTGCAGAATGCCCTCCTGCCTGTCTTTCCTTGGTGGAGGGATGTGTTGCTAGTATCTTTCCCATATCATTTGGGAGAAGCAAAAAAAGAAGAGAATAAATCTTGCCTAGTCAAGGACCTATACACTGGGAAGAAGAGGAAGCTGCAGCAGTAGTTGGGGGTATGTAATTCAGGATACAAAGCAGGGGAGGGGATGAGTACATCAGTAGCTTACAACCACCCTCTACTTCACATCTGGACAGATAGGGGAAGTTGGCCAGTGGACAGCTAAGTGTTGGTGGCCTGGTGTCCCAGCCAGACAATGGTGCCCCAGTCTTCCCCTCTGACTCACCACTGACCAGGCGTCCATCCTGGCTTCCAGCCTAGGAAAGAAGGGAGAAAAGAACAAGGAATTTGCACTTGTTGGAAATCTCACATAGTCGTGGTCCTGGCATCTGCCTCTGTGGGGCACGTACCCACCCACATTTCTGATACAATGGGACTCCTTTCAGCTAGGGGGAGGTCAGAGTAACTAGGGAAGGGAAAAGCAGTAGGCAGGGAAACTACAGAGCTTGCTCTCTGGCAATTGGGTATTTTATTAGAATTTGGTCTAATAGTTGGCCCAGAATGAAAATAACAGTAGAGCTAAAAGAGCTTACATTTATTGAGCACTTATGTGCTAGGGGAGCTCTGGTGGTGTAGTGCCAAAGGCATTTGACTGCTAATCAGAAGGCTGGCGGTTCAAACCCACCAGCCACTCCTCAGAAGGAAGGTTGGACAATCTACTTCCGTAGTGATACTGCCTTGGAAACCCAAGGAGGGGTCGCTATGAGTCGGATCCGACTCAGTGGCAATGAGTTTAGTTTGGTTTTGGATATATGCTGGACATTGTGCCAGTTACTTTACATTTATTCCTCACAATTAACCCTAAGAGATAAGTATTATTTTACCAGCGAAAGACTTAGAGAGGTAGCTGATTTGCTGAAGATCTCTCAACTAATGAATACCAGACCAGGACTCAGATCCAGACCTGGTGCTCATAGTCATTCAGCTGGGCTACCTTCATTATTTCTCCACATTCACTTCCCCAGGCCTCCTTGCTAGTTTTGTCTAGGCCTCCCAGCTGTAAGAGGCCATTTGGAGAGAATTGGCTTAGGGCCTCGGCCATCTAGGCTTCCATATCCATGACGCAAGCCATTCTCAGAACCAGAATGGACCCTTTTCATTTCTGGTTGAGCTTGACAGTGGAGTCCAAGATCATGAAGGGAGGTTGTTGCAGAGTAGAAAAGATTGTAGAAGATTCTAGATTCATAAAGGGCCAGGCCCCTGGCAGTGTGAATGTGAGCAGCTGGCTGCCCCGTGTCAGGCTTGGCTTTTCTCTGTAACCATTTTGTAGTTCTCATCTTAGGGCCAGAAAAGCTGAGGTCTCAGGGCTTTTCTAACTGATGGTCCTTAGACCCTCTTTCATGTATCTATGTCCTGCTCCAGGATGACACTGTAGGTGGGTGGCACTGAGAGGCAGGTATTCTGTGAGTGCTTGTATCCTCTAAGATAGGTTCCCCAGCTGCTGTTTTTCCCAACCTGACTCTAGCTTGGATCACTGCATCCAGGAAAGAAAGGAGATACCTCATCCCCATGTACTCAGAAGTTACCTGATGCTGGCAGAATGAGACACCTGAATCCAATCTGGCTCCTCAGGAAATGTGATCGAGTGAGAGAGAATAAATAGGTGTATCACTAGGCATCTAAAAATATTCTTAAGCACAGGAGCATTTTGAGGCTACATCTATCGTGGTCCCTAAAATACCAAGGGGATTGGCTTTCCTCCTTTGACTTCCTACTCCTCCTGCCCATCATGCCACATTTATTCATTCAGAAAATAGTTACTGAGCTTACACGATATGCAAAGCCCTGTACTAAGGCAGTGGAGGATGGAAAGGTTTTATTTACCCTGTCCCTGCCCTCCGGGAACTTACAGGGTAATAGAGAAACCCCCTTGTCTAGGGAAAAGTTTAGTATGTGACTCTCTCAAAAAGCTGTTTTTTGCTTATAAGCAAGAAACAAACAGCTTGTTAAAACAAAACCCATAATTTTTCAAGGCTGGAACAGAGACACTAGGAGAATCTTTAGGTACCACCTGACACTCTGCTTCCAAATTTTGCTTTCCTTTTTAGGGTCCCAGTTTGATCCTACCCTCCCACCACTAGTAGAGAAGCCTCAGAAAGGTGAAGAGAGACTTCAGGGCAGTGGCCCATGACTGCTCTTCAGCTCTCTTCCTGCCCATCTCCCTAATGAGCTCTTCTTCCCAGATCTTACAGAGGGTTCTATTTTCTTTAATTGAGGAATTCTTTACACTCCTCCAACAGGGGCTCTAGCATTGACTTCTTCCATCTCCCACCATTTTTCCTTTAAAGCAGTGTTATGTCAGTTTAGTCTGGCAACTCTGCTCAGGCAGTTTTTCTTCCCATTTGTAATCAAATGTTAAATATTTTGGTGGGGGGTGAAGCCCAGAGAATAATTTTGGTACCACCCCCACATCACATGGAGATACTGTTAGTAGATTAGCTTTGTCTTTTCAGAGTGGCAACCCTTGGACAGAGAAATCCACGTGTCAGGTCACACTGAAAGGCTCAGTGGGCCTTCTAGCCTGATATGATTTGATATCAGCTTCTTGGACTCGGCTGTGCTCCCTGAAGCTGACTCAGTATGAGTGACTCAAGCCCTGGGAACAGGAGGGGAGGGGCAGGTAATGATACACCTCCCTTCTCTCCAGGCTGTGAATAAGTCAGACAGTGGACCTGTCTGTGGGAGAATCAGCTGGAGAGTTGCTCATCGAGCCACTGTCCTGGCTGCTGTTCTTTCCCCAGCTAACTCATGAGTGTAAATTGAACCACCATGTCATACCCTGGCATCCTCACTGCCTCTCTTCTCCTTCCCACCTCTACCCAAAGTGCAAGACTTGTTGCCCTGGAGGAATATTTCCAAGCTTGATCTCTCCCTCGAAGTGTCCTTCTCCCTGGATTCTTCAAGGAAGGACCTGCTTACGGGAACCTGTAGATAGAACAGAACTTAAACCATAGGCTTGAATTAAGTAGATGCTGAAATGGTGATTCCAGAGTAGAAACCATGACCATGACCATGGGCCACCTGCCCTGGGAGCTCTCAAGACTTTGACTCTTAAGCTCAGTCCCCTTCCTTGCAGGTTTGTGCACACTTGCTGCCCCTACTCCTTGCCTGGGTATATCTTGGAGGGCTGCAGCAAAACTGTTGAATGAGACTCTGACTACCTCCCCATTGTCCATTTTTTTTGCTCACGGGCACCCACCGTAAGGCACAGGATGGGGTGGGGGTGGGGGATAATTAGATAAACCCCTTGGGCTGGAACTAACATAGCAGCTGCCCAGCTGTTTAACCTTCTCAATGGATTTAGCTAGAACCTAGCTCTCCACCTTACATCAAAAAAATTGTAGTTTATTGAGTGTTATGTGAAATAGTCTGATAAGGAAGCCTAAAGAGATTTAGTAGATGTCAGGTTTGTTCTTTGCTACTACCACCAGTATCCAATCCAGAGGTTTCAAGTTCATGGGTCTGGGGTGTTCTTTGTCACACAGATTCAAGTTTGAGGTTAGGCTTCCCAGGGTGATAATGAGACTGCTAAGAGGTGTACCTGGCACTGAAAGTTTAGCCCTTCTGCTTTCTCTCTGAGGTTTCCAAGAAGCTGGAAGAACATGGGGTTTTCCATAGGGGGCCATGCAATATGTTACATTCAGTCTGTCTGTGGCAGTCCCCATGGAGAAGGGTTTGGTCGAGACCACGTGAGTGCGTGACTACGTGAGTGTGTGAAGAGCAGAGAAGCTTGTTAAGGCAAAGCTGCTCACCTCCCTAGGGAGCCAGCTTGAGAGTTTTGTTCTAGAAGACCTCACACAGGCAAGAATAGAAAGGACTAAAGTGAAAAGCAGAAGTCACTTAGTCTCTTCACCCTCTTGACCTGCTTAGGGTCTGAGCTGGCCTTTTAGCTTCTTGCACAGGTGTTAGGAATCTGGGCAAGTGGTGTTTCTGGGTTGACTCTTTCATTAAAGCAGAAAGGAAGAGCTACAGAGAAGCAGTTATGATCCAAGTTGGAGCTAAATTCTTTGCCTTTGTCTCTCTCCCCTCCCTCCCCGCCCCCTCCCCCTCCCCTTGCCCTCTGGCCCTTTCCCAGGAGCTCTCCTCCAGCACCGAGAGTATTGATAATTCATTCAGTTCCGTAAGTGGGGCCAGGCTGGGACTGGGTGGCAAGCTCCCCCCATGGCCGCATTTCCTCTCCGTCCCCAGGTCGACCTGAGCCCCCAGGTCAAAGCTACAGTTAAAAGGCCTCTTTTCTTCCTGGGAGACCAGCCCTTCCCTCTCCACCTCCCAGACCTGAAGAGTCTCCCTTTTCCTTGCTGCTGGGGTGTGCAGAGTCCAGTCTGAGTTGGGCTCAGTTGGTCTTCTCTCAGAGACAGCCATCATGTAGTGATACTCAGCCCCCAGCTCCTGGTCTCCAGAGCAAACAGCTGGGAGAGAGCAAGGAACTGCTTGACAGAAACCTCTAAGAGCCTATTTCTTTTACCCAGAACCCTTTCCCCCTGGTTTCTACCATCAGGCCATCATCAAATATTGATTCTGTGTCTTGTAAATGCTAGCCCTATGCTGGGTAAAAAGAAAACAGGAGTTGGCCTGAAGGAAAGTTGCTTCCCTGTAGCCAGTTTCTTTTGTAACTTCAACCACATTTCTTCCAGGTCTGAGTTCTTCCCTTTTCCCAGGTCACTGCCCAGGATGTTCCTTAATCCCTGTTCTCCTTTCTTGCTCCCTCTGGATGACCTCTAGACTAACCCTTGACCCTCTGGTCCCTCAGTCTCAAACCTTATTGCTGGGCAGAGACGAGAGAGGAAATGCTGGACCCTCTGGGAGTTTGGATGATTTTTTACTTTTTTTGATTTGTCTATCCAATCAGTTTTCTCTGTTCTATGCTGATCCCCTTTCAATCATGATCCCTGTCTCCTCCCATGTGGCAGAGCCTCTCTCAAGGCCTGGGGTCACATTTCTAACATGCTCAAGTAATTTGGGGGCCCCTGACCCAAATGTTGATTTGGATATGGGAGGATGGGGTCTACTTTTTCTCATCTGAGATGATTATGAATTGGTTGGGGTGGCGGGTCCTTGGGACTGTTTGCCACCTGAGTGGATGGATTAGGGGGATCAGGATAAAGGAAGGAGTAAATTTCTAAATTTCCTCTTCCTTTCTTTCTCTTTCCCCATTAGGCCCCCCAGACATTTCCAGGGGCCACAGAAGCATTATTCTATTGTCCTTCTTTCTATATCTCTTTTCAGTCCTGCCTGCCAAAGTATTCCTGACTGATTCAGACACCCTGTTTCATTACTTGTGTGGGACTCTGTGCCAGCCCCCCTGTGAGACAGAGGCTGAGAGATGAGCTCTCCCTCTAGACCTTGGTTCTGTTGCATATGCAGGGGTGGGCCCTGTACTGCCCAGCTCTCAGAAGAAGTGTGAGGGAGTGAGGGTAGACATTCTCAATCAGAAAACTAAGCAAAACACACAGAGGGAGAGAGAAACGGTTTCTACCAGAGGAGGATTTTACTTTTGTCTACCTGAGGGAACATGGGATGGGGAGTTGGGTAGCTATCATGGTAAATCCCCCTTATTGTAGAAGGATGTCAGCTGGAAAAAAAGCCCTTCTTCTTGTTGAGCAATGTCTTTTTCCCCACCCCCACCTTATTCCCCAGACTGACTTTGCCCTTTCTGGGCATGACTGAAGTTCCCAGTATGAGGAGCTAAGCTCTCAGCAGGAACTAAGAAGGGGAGCCTAGGCCCTGAGAGATTGAGGAGAGGACCCAAAGAGGAATCCCAAAAAGAGACAGGCCTTCAAGGCCATCAACACCACTAAAAGAGGCCATCACTTTCTCCATCCATCTGCTCACATCTCCCTCCTTCCATCTGCTTTTCTTTCCTTATCAGTTGTCCCCTCATTGATGTAAAGTCTGTTCATCCCCTGCATGTGCATTGATCCCTTGTAAGAGATTGTGAGATTGGGCAGGGGAATGCCATGAAAAGCAACAAAAGTCATGTGAATAAAGAGTTTTCCTTCTTTGAAAGGGGAAATATTGACTCGGAGCTCCCACCCCTAGCCTTGTGGCTCTGGCAGAGCCCCCTCAGCAGAGATCCAGCCTGAGGATCCAAACAGGGAGAGGGACAATCCTGTTCTTGAGCTGAGTGAGGCACTTCAGGTGTAAGCAGCTCCTGTCCCTGGGGCCGTGACTGACACCTCTGGATGCTGTTCCCTGCCTAGCCTGAAGCCTTAGGACAGCCCCTGAGACACTCAAGTCTAAGAAAAGAGGGCTGCCTCCCAGTGACTTATCATGGCTGGATTCAAGGCCCCCATTCCTTCAAGGAATAGCCTGTTCTACCTGTTCCTGAGTCAAGCTGATAGGGGTGGGATAAGATCTACTAAGACCAAAAGGTAGCTCCTTCCCTGGAGTTTTCCAGACACTGGGATATCTGCCCTGCATGTCAAGGAGGAACTGAGTGAGTGGGCCACTTTTTACTATGATTTTTTTTTACCCTGTTCTGTTTTACCTCAATCTCCTTTAGCCCATCAGACTGGCTCCTGAGCGAGAGTTCATCAAGTCTCTGATGGCAATCGGCAAGCGGCTGGCCACACTCCCCACCAAGGAGCAGAAGACACAGCGGCTGATTTCAGAGCTCTCCCTGCTCAACCATAAACTCCCTGCCCGAGTCTGGCTGCCCACTGCTGGCTTTGACCACCACGTGGTCCGCGTACCCCATACCCAGGCTGTTGTCCTCAATTCCAAGGACAAGGTAGATGCACTCTGACCAAAATTCTACCTGTAACCTGACTCTATTCCCTGATTGTCCAGAGTTTGTGTATGTGCCCAACCATGTTTGTGGTTTGTGTTTGTATATGTGTCTACATCTCCCAATATCCTAACTCCCCAGCCCCTTTTCACAGACATTTTGATAGCTCTTCCTCAGCCTTTCTGTAACTCCTAGGCTTTCCAGATACAGCAGCAACTAAGGCAGAGAAATATTTTGTTTCTAAAGCTTTTTCTGATTAGAGTGGCAGGAAAAAGAGAAAAGGTTGCCTGATTTGTATTGGAGAGAACTAGCTGAATTGGTCTATTGGATGGAAAGAGTGTTACGGTTCAGATTCTTCTTGAGAATCCTCCTCAGGGCTGTGCCCAGCTTTATTCTCTGTCTTTGTTCACAGCAGCTTCCTGGCCCGTCTTTAGGACAAGCTCACAGAAGGTTCTAAGCCTCTCTAATGGGTTATAATTGATATTTGGAATTGGTTTTGCCCAAGTGTCTCATTTATACATTTTGAAGCTCAGCTGAAATATTTTGAAGGCTTGTGTCCTTTCCTGCCCAGATTCCTCATGTAGGTGTTCATAGGACAAGTTCTTGCCCTAAAAGGGGTCCTCGTAGTGTCAGGGGATTAATGGATGAGATTGGGAGGTCGGCAACAGGAAGTGTGTTAACAGAGTTGAGATTTGGGGGATAGTGTTGGAGATAAGTTGCAAATACTGTTCCCCCTTTCCCCTCAGGCTCCCTACCTGATCTATGTGGAAGTCCTTGAATGTGAAAACTTTGACACCACCAGTGTTCCTGCCCGGATCCCCGAGAACCGAATTCGGAGCACACGGTCTGTGGAGAACCTTCCCGAATGTGGTATCACCCATGAGCAACGGGCAGGCAGCTTCAGCACTGTGCCCAACTATGACAATGATGATGAGGCCTGGTCAGTGGACGACATAGGTGACCTGCAGGTGGAGGTGAGGGAGCTCCAAGGAGGTAATGACTGGGACACAGGATCTAATCTCCAGGAGCTTTCAGTATATTTGAGACAAGACTGCACACCCTGAGGCAGGCAGAGGCAAGTGTCCAAATGAGTGGGGTAGGTAGTAAGGATTATGAGAAGGAAAAACTAAACGGTGCTAGTCTGGAATAGATTCAGGTAGACTTGTTTTCCTGAAGAAGGAATTCAAATGAAATGTAAGGAAGAACTTGCAGACTTGGAAAGTGAAGGAATCAAAATACTCACTGAACACCTGCTATATAGTGTTCTCTTAGGATAGCAAACAATTCATATATTCATTCATTTAAGAAATATTTATCGAGGGCTTTCTTTGTGCCAGAACTGAGTATAGTGTGCTAATAATGATCAAGACTTGCCCGTTTGCAAGGTGTTTGTGACCTAACAGGAGAGAGAACAAGATCAGTACACAGGTAGTTGTAGTATGATGTGACTCAGCTTGTGGCATAGAGGATGGGGTGTATGCAAGCACCTGAGGGTGGGGGTAGTACTTAAGGCAGACTCGGTGTGGAAGTCAGAAAATTTCCTGGAGGGAGTAACATCTCAGCTGGTAGAGATTAGCTGGGCAAAGAATATGATAGGCAGAGGGAATAGCACATGCAAAAACTGGAAGACAAGGGAGACTTGGCCCATTTTAGAGAATGAGAGAAATGTTGATGGCTGTGATGCTGTGTGGGTGAGGTGGGAAGTGGTGAGGAATGAGGCTGGAAAGGCCATATGGGTCACACTGTAGGAAGGATCCTGTAAACTCTAGAAAGACATCTAGACTTAATCCTGAGTATACCAGGAAACCAGAGCAGGACTGTTAAATAAGGCCATGACCCAGACGGATTTCTTTGTGAAAAGACAGAATCTCTGTCCTTGAGCGTACAGTCTAATTGAGGAAGTTGGATATAGGCATATAAAAAAAAAAAAAAGATAATATATACAACAAGGCAGTAAGTATGTGGTGAGTTAAAGAGAAGCATTTCTGGTACAAAGGAAAGAGAAGGAACTTGGGGATCTGGTAGAAGATTCTATAGTTAAAGAAAGATGAGGGTAGGACTAGATGGCTTAAAGTGAAGAAATGGCCGGAGGAATTTAGTCTGGAGAGCTTTCCTAGCTTAGGGAGCTCTCATTATGAGAAAGTACAGGTTTCTGTGATAGCCATGGTAGTGGTTTACAAACTTTAGTGTTAGGAGTCTTTTGAAACACTCGTTAAAAATTCAGATTCTCAGATCCTATTCCTAGTAATTCTGAGAATATGAGTGGGGCCTGGAAACCTACCTTTTGGCAAGCATTCTGATACAGATAGTTTACATTTTGAGAAACATTGCTGTAGCGTCTATATAAGTGCCTAGGCTGTTTGGGTCCAACGAGTCAGAATGGTTTGTCACCAGGAGAGGCTTTCTGGAGCAGAATTTGGAAGGGCGGGGATGAACATGGCCGGAGATGACACACAAAGAAGCAGGAAGTGATAGATGGAGGAGGTGTGAAAGAACAGAGACCTGTGCTTGGTCCTTCTGACTCTCCCCACCACCACCTCTCCCCAGCTCCCTGAAGTGCACACCAATAGCTGTGACAACATCTCCCAGTTCTCTGTGGACAGTATCACCAGCCAGGAAAGCAAGGAGCCTGTGTTCATTGCAGCAGGGGACATCCGGTATGGCCAGATCATGTTGCCCCTCATTTCTCATCCCTCTTTCAGGCATGCCTCTCTCTCTGTCTCCTTCATCTCTGTCTGAACCTTCTATTCTATTCTATTGTCAGCCTGCATCTTAGTCTTTTTCCTTCTTGTTACTCTGTTCTTGTCCTGAAGGTGCAGGTTGAAAAATGTCCTGGGCTACTACAGAAAGAAGTAAAACTTTAAAAGGACTCTAAAGTGATGAAAGCACTAGAGGAGTGTTTCTCAAAGTGGAATCTGAGGATCACATGTATCAGAATTGAGGAGGAGAATATCTTGTTTGAAATGTAGATTCTGGTTTCATACCCCGTTCTCAATCAGAATCTTAGTGGAGGAGTAAGGGAGGGCCTGGTGATCGGCATTTTAACATGATTGCAAACCACCAGGTTAGCAAAAGGTATCACTGGTACATATCCTTCCATGAGTCTCTCTCAGCTTAGGTTCCTACATGTGAGTGTCCAGAATCAAGGAAACAGCTCAGGAAATGCCAGCATACACGTAGGGGAGTGAGGCTCTGGGGTAACTCCTTCAGGCAAATTATGTGTTTTCTTCCTGCTAGACGGCGCCTTTCAGAACAACTGGCTCACACTCCCACAGCCTTCAAACGAGACCCAGAAGACCCTTCTGCAGTTGCTCTCAAAGAGCCCTGGCAGGAGAAAGTGCGGTGAGTTGGATGCAGGTCTTTCCACTCCTTAAAGCCCATAGGCAGTCTGTATTGTCCATCAGCCTCCCAAAGTCCCTATACATAGAGACAAACCAAGGACAAAAAATGATCTACGCTGGAACCCAGGCAGTCTTTGCTTTGTGAGGTGTTTTTAGATTTGGATTTTTGGTAGAAACTGTTTCTGTCCTCACTGTGGATGTACCCTTTGACACTTTTCCCTTTTCCTTCACAGGCGGATCCGAGAGGCTTCCCCCTATGGTCATCTCCCCAACTGGCGGCTCCTGTCAGTCATTGTCAAGTGTGGAGATGACCTTCGGCAGGAACTGCTAGCTTTCCAGGTGTTGAAGCAACTGCAGGTAAGAGAGGGGAGGGAGAAGTAAAAGGAACTCAGCCCAGCTCCACCCACCTGACGTGACCGCACAGGTGGTTCTGCAGGGAGTTAAATTGCTTTTCTGCTGCCACTGCTGCACGGTGGCCGCAGAGACAGACAGACAGACACACACACACACAAACACACACACACCACCCCCCCACCCCCACCCCCACCCCACCCAGGGTCTAAATTGGAGGCTTATTAGACTAATCCTGGTGCTACTTTTCCCTGGGACTTACAGCCTCTGAAACAGCCCCACAACGACCTCTTTTGGCCATTTTATGAACTGTACCAGCTCTGTTCTGATAGGAAACTTCAAGATTTGTCCTTTAGATCAGAACTCATCAACTGGTCTGCAGCAAGTGGGTTACTGGTGTGCCGAGGTATCGATCCTCTGAGCACCCTGGGTTACTCACCTACAAGCAACTTCAGCTGTTTAATCCAGTTCATAATAGGAATATTTTCTTTTTTAAAAAAGCTTTCTCTGGACCTAAATCCTTTTGTTTTTCTTTTTATTCTTTGAATTAGTCTTAATAGTTCCCTTTCTCTGCTTGTGAGGTGATCATAGATTTCCTATGATTGTTCCTGATTATTTTGGACTTTCCACCTGTAAGATACCTTCACTCACCTCTGAGTGAGGTGTCTTATGCCCTATGTCTTTGTCAAGCCTTTGAGTTCTTTCAAAACTCCCTGGTCCTCAGTATAAACCCACTGCCATATACTCTGTCTTATAGAACAGAGTAGAACTGCCCCATTGCGTTTTCCAAAGCTATAAATCTTTACAGAATCAGATGGCCTCATCTTTTTCCCACAGAGCACTTGGTAGGTTTGAACCACTGACCTTTTGGTTAGCAGCCAAATGCCTTAACCACTGAGCTACCAGAACTCCAGTGGTTAAGTCCACAAGCCCTAGAATTCTAGGCCACCAAGGAGAGAGGTTGGGGTCAGAGGGAATTTTAGCCTCCTTTTCCAGTTTGGAGAAAGATGATAGTCCCAATACCTACCTCCCTGTCTCCTCACAGTCCATTTGGGAACAGGAGCGAGTACCTCTTTGGATCAAGCCATACAAGATTCTTGTGATTTCGGCTGATAGTGGCATGATTGAACCAGTAGTCAACGCTGTGTCCATCCATCAGGTGAAGAAACAGTCACAGCTCTCCTTGCTCGATTACTTCCTACAGGAGCATGGCAGCTACACTACAGAGGCATTCCTTAGTGCCCAGCGCAACTTTGTACAAAGTTGCGCTGGCTACTGCTTGGTCTGCTACCTGCTGCAAGTCAAGGACAGGTAGGTCCTGTTCCTCATCCTAACCTTTTATCCAGGTTCATTCATGTATCATTATCATTTACTCATTAACACCTTACCAAGATGTGAAGCTGAAGCCAACAACATATTTTAAGCAGAGACAGATGTATTCGTGTGACATTAAAGTAAGGAGGCAGACTGGCAAAGGCTAGAGTAAAAGGACAAAGGATTTGTGGGAGGAGTAAGGGATTGAGTGAGGAACACTGGTAGCGTAGTGGTTAAAGCACTTGGCTGCAAACCAGAAGGTCAGCAGTTCAAATGCACCAGCCACTCAGCAGGAGAAAGATATGACAGTTTGCTTCTTTGAAGAGTTACAGCCTTGGAAACTGTATGAGGCAGTTCTACTCTGTCCTATAGGGTTGCTATGAGTCAGAATTGACTGGGGATAGCAGTGAGTTCGATTGGAAGGATTTGAGTGAACAGCGCTTTGAAAAATGAGGACAGAGAAAGCTCTGGGAGAAGAATGTTCTGAGTAGAGGAAACAATTCCATGTGATTAAAGCTTGAGAGGCACTGCATGGCAGGGGAGGGGCAGTAGGTGGTGATGTCCAAAAGGTAAGCTGAAGTCCACTAAGAAAGGCCTTCAGTGTAAGGCTGAATGGTTTTGTGTTTTGTAGGGGGAGGAGTGACATGATCTAGTCGATGTTCAGTGGATGTGCCTGCATGAGGGTGGGTGCAATTACCCTGTGGCACCTGTGGGTGAGAACAGGGGTAAACATTCACCCTAAGGACTGTGGTGAGAATGGATGTAATTAGGTCTTTGTCTGGCAACAGTTAAAAGCAAGAGATAATGGGGTCTGGTCCAAGGATAATGGTGGTGACTGAGAGCAGAAAGGAGACGATGAATATGAGAAACATGGTAGAGATAAAGTTGAAACTCCCAGACTTGAATTCTTCATTCTTCTCATTCCAACATATGATTCCCAAAACTTTCAAGTGTCTGTTATTTTGCCCAGAGCTGTCAAGGTAAGCACAGACAAGCAGAGACTCAAGTCTCTGTCAGGGAGTAAATGTGAGAAGAGGCTTTGATTCCGTAGGAAGGTGCTGTGGGGTTTGGAGATGGGTGCCAGTCATACTGAGAAGCAGAATCTTTAATGTGAAAAAATATGAAACTGTTCACTATAGATTAGTAAATAGGCACAAGTAAGCCTATGCTTACCTTGCTTATTGGGTAATATGACACCAAGTGAACAATATACTGTACAAAGATAGTTACACTGCCTTCTAAGGGTGTCTCCCAACTCACGGTCTGTATCCCGAATGCACGTGAGTTGAGCCTCTCACTGAGCACAGTGCAGCTGTCCCAGGAAGGCAGAGCTGCAATGGGTGCTTCTAGGGCCCAGGGACATAGCAGCAACTGGAAGATCTTGTTAATACAGCAGCTTAGCAGAACTCTAACATCTGCCATGGCCTGACATTCTAAGTAAAACATAAGGAAGCCTTGTGTTAGGTGTTCTCCATTGCCATTGGCAGATGAGGGAAGTAAGGGTCAGAGAGCTCTCAGAACCTGTGCTTACTCCACCCTGCCAGCCCTACACATGAACTCATTGTACTAACTCACAGTACTGGAGGGCTGAAGGAATTTGGTTGCAAGCTTCAGGGATCCCTAAAGAGTTAGGATTAAATCTAAGGCCCCAAGAGCCTAGAGCCAGCCTTGCGATTGAGTGACAATGGGTGGGAGGGAAGCTGGTGTTAGGGGCCTCAGAACATTGCTTTGGGACTTGTATATGCTTGAAAGATGAGGGAAAGTCCATCCCTTCTCTGGGAGAGGCAGTTGATAGCTTTTTGTAATAACTCAAAAAAGACAAGCTCAAATAAAGCTGTGAATAGAGTTAGCCACTGAAAAGAAGTGGCAGCAGTAAACAAGGCCCCAAACTGGAAGCAGATTTCAGGTCCCTGCTTCAGAATGAGCCCCAAACAGCTTTTCAGCTGGAGCTAACGCCGAAACTGGAGAGAAACTGCCCTCACTAACCTTGGAACCTTGGGCAAGAAGGTCACTTCCTCACCTGTAAAGTGAGAGGTTGGACTACCACATCTCAAGACTTTCTGGCTGAAGACTCTGCCGTTGTTACCAAGTCTTTAATGCTTTCCCAGATGGGAGAGACTCAGGTGGGACTCCGTTCTCCCTCTGTCCTCCTTTCTAGGTTGGTCAGACCAGCTCCAGAGATGGTGTCCCTCAGACCTATGCTTTTGGCCTAACAAAGCTTCTTTTAACACTGAAATTGGTTATGCTGAATAGGCCAGGCCTCACATGCCCAGCATTTTAATTGTTCCTTCTACAGGCCATTTATGTAGAACTCACAAAGACCTGGGATTTATCTCCCTTTAATGCCTCTTCCTACAGCTGGCCTGTGGTAATTGCCTCCTGAGATTTTTCCTATAAGTGATCTTACCAGAAAGTTAAAACTTACCCCTTGAGGGCAAGGTTATGGTCATTGCTTGGTCACAGCCAGCTACCCAGAGGGACCGAGTAGTTGATCCTGCGGGCTTGGGACCATAGTCGCAGGGGACATCAAGCTCAATTGGCATAACATACTATACAAAACATTGTTCCACCTACTACTTTGGCGAGTAGCAACTGGGACCTTAAAAGCTAGGAAGCTGCCATCTAGATGCAACAATGGGTCTCTCCTCATCAAGAAGAAAGAAGAAAACCAAAATTAATGGAAACAATCAATCCTAGCGACTGGTACACCATCCGATCTGCAACCTATACAACTGTGAGATCAGAAGAACTAGATGGTGCCCAGCTACCACTGTATTCCACTTGGAAGAGATGTAGGAGATCCTGAATAGAGAGGGAGAACAATGTGGAACAAAACTCAAAATCATTTGGAGGCAAAAAAAAAAAAAAAAAAACAAAACTCAAAATCATTTGGAGGCAAAAAAAAAAAAAAAAAGAAGAAGGTGGGGACCAGGTTTGCTGGTCCAATAGAGCCTGGTGTAACCACTGAGACTATGGCCCCTAGCTGCCCTTCAGGTCTGGAATTGAACCCACAACTGTGGTTTCCAGCCAAACAAAGTACAGGCATGTGAGTTAAACATTTACCTCAAGTAGACACACACCCTGTAGAGAACAATCATGGGAGAAGGAAGGGCTGCTTATGCACAGGGAGATAGCTCAGGGTGCAGAAGAGTATGAAGGGATGGACACTGGGAGGAGGTGACTATGGGGAGGAAGTGGGAGGGGAGCTGCTGCATTGTAAATTTTGGTCAATGACATGAGACAAAGTATATGTGAACTGCTGTATGAAAAGTGAATTTACTCTGTAAATCTTCACCCAAATCCTAATATAAAAAAAAAAAAAAAAACTTACCCCTTGAGGCCCCCACACTATTTTACATTTAAACTCCACTCTGCTTGCTGCTTCTTGCTCCCTCTGGTGGGGCGTCCGATGTGCAGTAGGCTGATAGAACCAAAACCAAACCCATCCTTGTGGGGTCAATTCCAACTGAGAGCTGATAGAAATTAAAAACACAGGTAAATAGGTCTGAATGGAGGCCTCCCGCAGAGCAAAGTGGCCCCTGTGACAGCTGCCGGAGCCTAAGGCCTTCTCACCTTGCTTCTGGATTCTTTAGTACATTGGGATCACTTTTGAGTGCTAGAAATACGATTTCAGGAGATTTGGGATGATCTTACACTATTTTTATTAAATTGTTAATAGCAATTTCAGAAGCCACAGCCTTTGTTAGAGATTTTCTTTTCTTCATACTGGTCGCTTTAGGTCCTAGGAGATTGATTGGACAGAGTTACAAGCAACAGGAAACATGGCAGGGGACTCTCCTGCCTGATGCCATGTGGCCAACGTGTTGCAGGTTAAGGTTCTGGCCTCAGTCAGACTTAGTACTCCTCCTTTCCCCTCTCTCTCCTCAGACACAACGGGAACATCCTCTTGGATGCAGAAGGCCACATCATCCACATCGACTTTGGCTTCATCCTGTCCAGCTCACCCCGAAACCTGGGCTTTGAGACATCAGCCTTTAAGCTGACCACAGAATTTGTGGACGTGAGTCAGAGGGAGAGATGCCGCCAGGGTCTTCTTTTCTCCGTCATGGGAAGGGGAGCTGATAAGGCTACCCCAAATTAGGGAAGAAATACAACAGAAATGGCTAAGTCAGGGTGAGGCTGGATTTCCAGGGAGGCTTCTTGCCTGCCAGTGGGGAAATAAAGGGATTTGTCATGTCTTCCCCAAGTACAAAAGGACCTCCCAGGTCTGAGAGGTAGGCCTGTTGGGACAGCGATGATTTCCTCTCTAAGCCCCATATGCATTCAACTCACTTCTCCCTCCCCAGGTGATGGGTGGCCTGGATGGTGACATGTTTAACTACTATAAGATGCTGATGCTCCAGGGGCTGATTGCTGCTCGAAAACACATGGATAAAGTGGTGCAGATTGTGGAGATCATGCAACAAGGTAGGACTGGGGAGAGGCAGGGTATGTGGGGTTAGAGCAGTGCCCATAGTGCCTCAAGAAACCCACTTATGTTGGAGCCCTGGACCACGGCACTTCCAAAGTTGATTCCACCCCAGGAATCAGGAGGGAGGTCCCCAGAGGGTTTCCAGCTCAGATCCAGTGCCTTGTTTCTCCTTCAAGACCCTCCTCCTGACTCCTGACAGAGCTGGGTCCTGGTGGCAACAGGAACTACCTCTTGAGGGAGAGCCATTACCATCTCCAGCTGCCCAACCTCTTTTAACCTCCCTATCCCTTCTCAGTTTCTCAGTCTCCTGTTTCCCTCATCTCCCTTCTCTGTCACTTCAGTCACTACTTTATTCCCCATTTTACTTTGACCTGATTGCTCTGTCCTCAGCCATCCTTCTCTTTCCCACTACTCACCCCTTCTACTTGGAGCTGAGGATGATGTCCTTTGCCTCTCATCTTTGTTTCACTCGGCTATTTCCTCACTGTCCTGCCATCCACAATGTCTCATCGAGGATCCCCTCCTCTCCCAGCTCCTCTAGGCTCTTGTCCCCATACCCCTCCATAAGGCTCAGGTGTGCACAGGGTCTGAGCTGTCAGTCTCCCCCTCCCCACCCCTGCCCCACCCCACAGGTTGCCGCCGTTGCTCAGGAGCATCCCCATCTGGCCCTGTGATGACGGTAGCCCAGGTCATCTGTGAGTGTCAGACGTAGCATAGGCAGAGGCCTGCAACAAGATAAGTGCCCAACTCAGGGCCCATTGCCTTTTCCCAGCCTTCCCTCCAGGTCCTAAGACCCTGTTCTCTCTGCTGTTACTGGGGGAGATAGGGTACTGGCCCTGTTCCCTCCTCTCTGGGCTTGCCCACACCTACAGGAGGGCTTAGGAGTATGGGATAAAAATGGACTGAAGACAGGGTCTCCCACCAATCCTCTCTTCTCTGCCCAAACCAAACTGCATCCACTCTCAGGGCTCTCCGAGGTGGGGACAAGGGGCACTTCAGATACCCCTGTTTCTGTTTGCCATGGCTGTTACTACTGCCCCTCCCTCCTCTTCATTCATTACCCTCTATCCCTACTGTTCCCCTAGGTTCTCAGCTTCCTTGCTTCCATGGTTCCAGCACCATCCGCAACCTCAAAGAGAGATTCCACATGAGCATGACTGAGGAGCAGCTCCAGCTGCTGGTGGAGCAGATGGTGGATGGCAGCATGCGGTCCATCACCACCAAACTCTACGATGGTTTCCAGTACCTCACCAATGGCATCATGTGATACCCTCCTGAAGCCCAGGAGTGGTGGGGAGGCCCAGGGACTGCCCTAGGAGGGTCCTTGTCTGATAAACCCAAAACCAGGAAACCCTACCCACCCAACCATCCACCCAAGGGAAATGGAAGGCAAGAGATACAAAGGATCATGTGGTAACTGCAAGAGCTTGCCAGGGATGGGGGGCTGGGGAAGCCAGCCATGGAGGTCCTCTGCCCCACAGCTCTGTGTCAGTATTACCACCTGACAGACTCCAGGACTCACTGTCCTCCAGAGAAGAGAGGTGATAGAAAAGAGGTGATGAATGTGGGGGACACTCAGGCCTTTCTCCTCACCAGGGCCTGCGAGGTTCTATCCGCAGGCCATCCTCTTAATCTGCTCCAGGTCCCAGGAAGTGAGGGAAAGAGCAGGTTCTTGGTACTTGGGACTTGATCCTGTGGTTGGCCTTTGGCCTTGCTGCTGCCTGACTTCTGTCCCTTCCCAGGG
Organism: Orycteropus afer afer; assembly: GCF_000298275.1. Taxonomy (NCBI): domain Eukaryota; kingdom Metazoa; phylum Chordata; class Mammalia; order Tubulidentata; family Orycteropodidae; genus Orycteropus; species Orycteropus afer. The sequence continues at coordinate 2,005,806 of NW_006921877.1, forward strand.
ACTGATCCCCTAGCCCGAGTTCCTCTTGACAGGTGGGCTCTGGTGTGGGCTCCTGCACTTGCTGAGGGTCCCCATCCCAGGGACGAAGAAAGGAATTACCACAACCCCTCCACCGTGAGGGTCTTGGCCTAGCAGTGGGGAATTCCTTGCTCTGATCCCTTCCCCACACCCAGGGAAATAGCTCTCAATTTTTTATTTTTAATTTTTGTTTGAAATAAAAAGTCCTTAGTTAGCCATTTGTGTCATTTCTGAGTTATTTTTCAGGGGAGTGGGGTGGTAGAGAATGAGCAGATGCCTCAGTGTCCAAGATACAAAAGGCACTAAAAAAAAAACACAAGCGGTGGAGAGAGATAGTATCACCTCTTCTAAGGGGCTTCCCCAGTTCTGACTCTCACCTTTCTGTCAAATCCACATTGTCCAAGTCACAGAAAAAAAAAGAGCCTGAAGGGGGATTAAACCACGAGCAGTTTTAATGGTCTGTTTTTTCTCCCTCCCATTTCCCCCCACTGTTAGTATTACTACTACAAGAATAAAGGATTCCTGAGAGCCTGTCCCTTCCTCTCCCTGGGCCCCTCTCGACAGGACTCATTCCCACCAACCCTCTGGATTTCTTGGGGGGGGGGGAGTGAAAGGCACTGCAGGGGTGGGGGCTTGAGTGTCAGGGAGCCTGGGCGTGGAGCAAGGCCAGGCCCAGAGGACAATCCCTGCCTGTGCCTTAAGAAGTTGAGGAGTGTCCATGATTCTCCCCAGCATTGGTCCTTCCCTGTTCCTGTCTAAGAGGCATAAGGGAGTCCCTTCCTCCCACCCCCATTCCCACACTGGGATCTGCAGCTGAAGGAGAATTAGTGTCCAGCTAAAAAAGAAGGAATGAAAGGCCCACTCTACTAGGACCCAAGTGTCAAACCCAAAAGGGAGAGGTGGTTTACAAATAATTTTATAATCCTCAAAAGCCTTTTTGTCCCTGGTGGGGAGGGAAGTCAAACAAGACGAATCTTAACGTAACTCCCCAGCCCAGGGACTAGGCAGCAGCAGTGAAACCCAGGTTCCTGGGGAGGAGAGGCTTGGGGCCTAGTTGTCCCCACTGCCCCCTTGCCGAGCCCTGATAAAGGCCATGCCATGCGTGCGAAAATGGGTTTTGAGGTTGAGAGGGCTGTCACAGCTCTTGCCACAGACTTTACAGGTCAGTGGACCTCCAGAAGCAGGCAAAGGTGAATCTCCACCTTCTGGGTCAGACTTTGGATGGGAGACCTCTTCCTCTCCATCCCCCAGCCCTAGGGCACTAGCACTACCTACACCTCGCCTCTTCTTATGGCTGATGAAACGATGCCTGCTCAGTGAGCCAGGGGAGGCAAAGCACAGGCCACAGTCAAGGCACTGCTGGGTCCCACCGTCCACCCTCAACCCCACCATAAGGCTCTGCTCCGAAGAGCCGCTGCTCTGGAAACGCAGGGGGCCGTGGCCTCCAGACCCAGGTCCACCTCGGGGGGACTTGGCTGGTGGAGTTGTGCTGTCAGGCTCCTCGCTGCAAGAATCAGAAGACTGGCGACGTTTCCGTCCTGGTCCCTGCAGAAGAGTGCAGGGGACAGTGAGTTTCTCTGTAACCCTCACTGTCCCCCAGCACCCCCACTCCTAGCTTCTTGAGGCTAGGGTCTACACTCTGCAGGTCCCTACTCCATGACCCTAACACAGTAGGCTAGGCTTATGCCTACCTGGGCTCTGGCACCAGGGCCCCGAGCCAGGGCACTACCCCGACCAGGGGACTGGGCCCCAAGCTGCAAGCTATGCCGGCCCTGGACGTGCTTCTCCAGGGTCAGGCGGCTGCTGAAGGTGCGTTTTCCCTCCGTGCAATACCTGGAAGGGGAGAACGGGCAGCATGGGCACCACAGGCAGTCTGCAGACCAAAGCCCGTGGCAACCAGAGCAAAGGGAGCTCTCGCCCTCCAGTCACTCAGACAGGAGGCAGGCAGGAAGCCACTGTGGGAGGGGGGTTCCCCTGATGGGCAGAAAGAGGAAGGGGCCAAGGGGGCAAGGGTTACCTGCATGGGTAAACTCGCTTGATGCCCTCGTGATTGACCCTGACGTGGCGCCTCAGGCTGGGGGCGGAGCAGAAGGAGCGCTCACACAGGCGACAGGGAAACTTTTTCACTGACTAGGAGAGCAGGGGGTGGGAGATTTCAGAGCCCACTCCAGGACCCCATCCCTGTCATCACACAGGCCAATCCCAATGCTGCCCCTCTGATCTTGCTCCCTGTGGGGGATTTCACTCACCTTGCCGTGCTCCTTCTTCATGTGAGCCACATACTCGTCACGCTCAGGGAACCAGGAGTGACAAAGGCCACAGGTCCAGCCTCCAGGCCCCCCACCCCCACCCTTGATGCCTTTGTTCCCTAGTTCCCGTCGGGGCCGCTTAGTTGGGCGAGGGGGCTCAGGGGAGCTGGGCAGTTCCTCTTCTTCTGAAGATGAAGATGATTCCTCAGTGGCGGGGGCTGCCCCTCCCCGAGACACAGCCAGCTCCTCAGGCTCAGTCTTAGGGGTCAGAAGGGCACCCCCAGCCCCCTTCCCAGCAGTCTCCTCCTCCAAACGTCCAGACTGATGGGTGTTCTGTGAAAGGGAGATGAGGAGGATGCCTGTTGTGGGGCAGGGCCTAGCTTTGCCAAATACTTGTTTTTCCCCTGCCCTTTCCCTTCCTGAGGGCTGGGTGACCCTAACTCCAGGTCAATACTTGCTGAGCTCCACCCCCATTCCTTGACACCTTACCTTGAGATGTTCCAGCATGGTCCTTTTTTGGGCAAAGAGCAGAGGACAGGATGGGCACTTAAAGACACTGACACGCTGGGGCAGCAAATGCTGGTCGAAGTGTGAAGAGAGGAGGGGCTTGTGAGTGAAGACGGTGTCACACATGGCGCACTTGTAGATCAGCCTACAGTGTTATAAAAGGCAGTGTGGCCATCAGGCAGGAACACGTGGAGCCCCATCCCCATCCAGCCCTCTTCAAGGCCTAAACCCGCCCCCTAGCCCACTCCCCTCCTCTTCACACTCCCTCCCGAGGTCTCACTTGGCCTGCTGCGTGTGGAAGCTAGGATGCTGGGTGTAGAGGTGGGCATGGGCACTGGGTGCAGACTTGAAGGCCATGGGGCAGATGGGGCACTTGTGGAAAACCTCGCAGTGTGACGTCTGGATATGGGACTTGATGGAGTTCACACCCCCAAATACCACTGAACAGCTAGGGCACCTTGGGGAGAGAGAAGGGGGCACCACAGTGAGGCAGAGGCATTTCCATGTCCACCTCCACCCCCCACTCATTCTCAGGAACTGTGGGTTCTGAGGTCTATCAGGAAATCAGCAGTGGAACATGAACAAGGCAGAGAAAGGAAGGAGCTGCAGAGGCCCAGTTCCCCAATGAAGGCCAGCTGAGGCACAGCCCGTGCTCCCCAGAAGGCCCTGCTCCCTCTGGGGGATGATATCTCAGGCTGAGATTCCCAACAGGGCTGGGGTATACAATGGAAAGATGGGGGCTCTCCTTGTGAAGCCATCTCAAAGGCTGGGGCTAAGAGGAATGATGCCATAAAGTACACAGGGGAATGTTCAAGACAGTACATGGTAGGAAGGATGGGAGGCACCTGTATCCTACTCGACGAGAGAAATGCAGACAGGCCTCTCGAAGATGGGTCTGAAAATTGGCTTGCAGGAAGTTGCCCCCACACTCAGGACAGATGTGGGGGGCCCGGCTCTTATGCATGCGCTGGTGGGCACTGAAGCTGCAGCGATTGGGGAGCATCATGGGGCAGGTAGAGCACACCTGTGGGAGGAGGTGTTGAAACAAGGTTAAGTTATAAGCAGCAGCCTGTCCCCCATGACTTCGACTCAAATCCCCTAACACCTTCCCAGCTCCTATCCCCACAGCATCTGCTATCCCTCCTCCCCCAGGGAAGGGCTGTGAAAGACAACTCACATTGCTGGTGGCCCCAGGGGCAGGAGGTCCAAGCTGCTGGAAGTGGGCAGCCATGCCAGACTTGTCCCGGCACTGCTCCTTGCACTCCAGGCAGCGGAAGCACGTATAAGCAGAGGCTGGGGCAGCAGGTGGCTCAGCTGAGAGTGGCAACACAGGAGCCTCGGCAGCAACTGTAGTAATGGCGGAGGAGGCGACAGCCCCATCACCCTTCCCCAAGGCAGGCAGGGCTGGAGGTCCAGGGATAGGTGGGACGGCCACAGGCAGCAGGGGTGTGATATCTGGCTGCCCCACCATCTGGTCAAGGGCGACAGGCCTCATGACCAGATGTGAGCACTGCATGACAAGCCCCTTATCCTTATGCTCGCGCGCGTGCAGCAACAAACTGCATTTGTTGAAGAAGACCAGGCGGCGGGCACAGTGGTTGCAGGTGACCTCTATGCGCATGCTCCGGCGGTCATAGTGCCGTGCCAGACTCTTCTCCAGGGAGAAGGCATCCCCACACTCAAGGCAGCGGTAGCCAGTTGGAGGCAGGGCCAGTCCCGCCTCAGCAGGGGGACTCAGGTTCGGCCTATAGGCAGGCAGCAGGTTCTTGCTATTGAGAATCTTGTTGAAGGCCTCCACCAGGCTGGACTGGGTCCGTGAGATCACTGTGCCACCCCCCGCCCCTGGCCCAGTGGCCGGCTTTGAAGGCTGCACCATCACCACTGAGGCTCCATTCACCTTCTGCCCTCCTGTCCCTAGCCCAGCCCGCCCCTCAGCCTTGGGCAGGGCTTGGGGCACCAGGCCTAGCACATTCTTAGCCACTGTCTTAGGGCTGGTGGCAGTCCCTCCAGGCAGAACCACAGCTTTTCGGGCCACACTGGCCGCCATCAGCATGGCAGTGCTGGCATTCTGGATGGTGGCCACTGGCAGCACGGTGCCCTTTAACCTCGTGCCATCACCCAGCTGGACGCTCACCACCTTTGGACCCTCAGGAGTCGGGGGTGCAGGGGACAGCTTTAGGAGGCTAGCCTCAGCCAGGAAAGCCCCCTCGGCCGGGGGAGCAGGAGGATCAGGGTCTGAGGGGACTCGAGTTACAGTTCTCGTAATATTCCCGCAAGATGTTTTAATAGTCTTGATCCGCACCTTGAGGGGCCTAGAGGAACTAGAGGAGGTCGGGGAGTCATTGCTGTCCTCATCTGCTGCTTCAGCTCCACTAGAGGGACTCTGGGGGCTTCCAGGGGGAGACTTGTCCACTGGCCCCTCATCATCGTCTTCCTCTTCCTTTATAGTCTGGCAGCCGGGCACTTCAGGGGAGGCAAGAGGGCTCCGGTGCCCAGGAGACTGCTTGAAGAAGGGCACCCCAGCAACATGGGGAGGTGAGGAGCCAGCAGGCATGTCTGTGCCCTCAGGGCTGGAACCTGAGCCTCGCCGGGCAAGGGGTGGACGAAGGGGGCTGCAATCGCCCTGCTTCAAGGTCCCCAGTGGTGGGGAAGGCCTATGTGACAGCAGACCTGCACCATTCTCCCGGGCCAGCTCAAAGGGAGAGGAGAAAGGAGGTGGGGTCATGGCCCCTTCTCGAGGTGGGGAGGGTGCTGAGGGAGGCAGCGGATCTGGATGCTCTCCTGGCTCAGGTCCAAAATGAGCAAAGAGGTCCAAGGGAGCTTTGCCTTCCATGGCTTTTTCTTTCCAGGAACCCCCACTGGGAGGAGCTGGAGAGCAGGGGGTTCCTGGGAGGGATGGCTCAGGACTCCCAAAACCATTTTGCATCAGACGGGGTCCCACAGGCCCCTCCTTAGTCACTCCCCCAGCCCGGGCCCCTTCCCCACCTGAACCCCCAGCCAGGCTCTCAGACTGCTCAGGACACACAGTGTTCTTGACAATGACACTGACTGCCGAGATGTCTGGTGGCGGAAGGCCATGGTCACAGGCCTGGGCAGGAGCCCCAGGGCCATCCCCAACAGCTGGTGCTGTTGCTTCTCCAGATTCGCCCCCCACACTGGGTTCTGGCTTCCCCGGGTCTCCAGGCCCCTCATTTTCTTCTGGCCCAGAGTGGATAGCATCATTCGCATCAATGTCAGGAATGTCAAAGGCAGCAAGGAGGTCATCAAAATCAGGGGTCTTCATGTCCCCCATAGTGGCAGGTCCCAGACCTGATGAAAAAGGAGAAACTGAGACCCCAGGAAGCAGGAACCCTGGATCTCTTCTCGGGCCTGAGGGTACAGCACTGCCACAGTCCAAATCCTAGAGAGGTGGCAGGTTTGCCAAACACTAAAATTAGAAAGGGGATAATATGCACATACCAGGGCAGACAGCAAAATCCAGAGAAGCAGAGAAAAAAAGACTTCTCAGAAATACAGACTAGAGCACCAGAGATGGCGCTAGTTCAGTGAGCCTCTTGTTGAATCTGCCTTACCCTGTCCTATGTTCAGCACAGAATCAATCAGTTAATCAATACTATCATTAAAAAGGATGATGTACATGATGCTCTAGGTTTAAGGGTTTATTCATGTCAGCATGGGATCAATTAATATATTTCATGGACCTTTTGGGGACTACAGAGATCTGAAAAGTGAGGGGTAGTGACTTAAAGACGTAAGAAACGATTCTAGTTACAGCTGTATCACTGGCATGCTATCTAACCAGGTTCCTTCACTGCCTTACTCTTGCCATTTGAAAGAAAGGACAAGTAATTCATACAACATAGGGTTATTTTGAGCATGACTGAAATCATAAACATGAGAGTCAGAACCCAGAAAATGATTAATTATTACAGCTGGGTCAAACAAGAACATGTCAAGCCAAGCAGGAGCCAAAAAGGAATCCAAACCAAACCCATGGCTATCAAGTTGATTCCAACTCATAGTGACAATGTAGGACAGAGCAGATGCCCCATAGGGTTTCCAAGGCTGTAAATCTTTACAGAAGTAACCTGCCTCATCTTTTTCCCATGGAGCAGCTGGTGGATTCAAACTGCCAACCTTCTAGTTAGCAGCCAAGACTTTAACCACTATGCCACCAAGACTCCTTTTGAAAAGGAATAAGCACTGTAAATCCAGGGCTAGGGTCAATGTAGGGTCAAGATCTCAGCTGGGTCTTCACTGACTCCTAGAGATCTAGATTGGTCAACAGGGAAAAATGGCCTCAGGGAAATCACCCAAAAGACCAAGATGGAAATAGGACAGAGGAACAGAAAGAGACAAAGAGAAGAGAAACAGAGGGGAAAATGGTGACGACTGCTTGATCACAAGGGCCCCAGCCTATGCCTCTCCAGTCACAAACACCTGCTGCTCCTACTAGCTCACCTCATCTACCGTCTCCAGAGTATGCTGGCGCTCCCCTGGCCTGCCCCTCCCTCTCTCCATCCCCATCCAGCTCTCTCAGGACTAAAACTCCAGGGTATAGGCTTATCAAGCAACTACAATGAAGGAAAGTCAGACTCCTTTGCCCCTTTAATTTCAGCTCTGAGCTTCTCACTCCAATTTATCTCCTAATCCACAATCCTCACCCTTTTAATTTTCCTTTGGCAACAGTAGCCCAGGATATCTCACCAAACACCAACCTGGCCAGTACCAAAAAAAATCTAAAATCTATGAAGATCTATGTGGCACTAAACCAACAAGGAGGTCATGTTAGAGCTTGTGGTGGCCCAGATCTGTCCCTTACCAGTTTCCTCCCACAAGTGTCTCTACAGCCAGGAAGAAGTAACTGAAGAAGTCTATCCTGACACATTTCCTGCCCAAGATGAGAGCCATTTCCCAGGGCCAATTCTCTCACCTCTTTCCAGCCTTTAGACTGTAACTGGAGAGAGTCCCAGCAGGTGGCAGCTGGCATTGCTGGGACCTAGGTGGGGGTAGGAGGAGGGGGTACCAACTAGAGGTAGAAAGAGAAATCCTCCCTCAATTCTGCAGACTGGGTTTAAACAAAGCCCTTCACCCCTTACCTCTCTGCCCTGAAGAGCCCAAGGCCCTCCTCAGCCTGGCTCACTCCAGACCTGGAGAGGCCTGTAGGAGACTCCACTCAGGCCTTCGGAAAAGTGGGCTGGTGGAACAAGAACAGTGGGAACTATGCGAAAACACCTGTGAAGTTGCCTCCCCTAACCACCTCCCACTTGGGCGACCAAGCAACTTAGAGGTCATCCGATGGCCACCCACAGCGGATAGAAGACCAAGCAGCCCAGCTCAAGGCCGAGGAAGCTCCCCCACCCCGCGGCCCAGTCACAGGGCGGGCCTTTCTGCGGCTGCTGCGCCCTGTCTCTTGGGCTCTGCCCCCTCCCTTTCTTATGTTCTTCCCCAAAAACCAAAGGAAGGAGCTGAACAGGAAGAGGGTGAACTGGCTTGGGTCAGGTGGGGGGTCCAATGCTCTTTGCCCAGTCCCAGGGCCTGTGCGAAGCGCGCTAACAGGGGACCGCGAGGGGCCCGCGGGCGGGGGCGATTAGGCTGCAGCCAAGCTGGGCAACGGGCGGAATTAAGTCTCTGCCATCTGCCGAGGGCCGGCGCGGGGAGCCCGCCTGGGGTAGTGAGAAGGGGTGCACAGGAGAAACTAGAGGGAAAACTGAGGCGCGCTGCGTTTCTCTCGTTCCCACCAACGTGCAAAGGACGGGCCTCAGACAAGCTAGGCCCTTTGGGAGCTGCGGCGCAGCACCTCCGAGCCTAGAACGACAGGAGGGGAGGGGTGGGGAGGAGGAGGGGAGGGCAGCCTCTGCGGGACTCGCCTCTCTCCAGCCAGGGTCCGTCCCAACTCCGACCTCCTCCCCTCCCAGCGCAGCGAAGCCTCCTCGCCGCCCAGACTCCAGGAGGCTCTCCCGAGAGTGGGGAGTAATCGGAAGCCGCGCGACGAGCCCGGGTCGCAAGCCTGACTCCTGCCCGGGCCAGGGCACTCACCCGCGCCCAGTCGGGGTGCAAGCTCCGCTCCAGCGTGACCCAGCTCCCCCGCCCCCACCCGCAGGCATGGACACCATTTTAGGTCGCGACATCCCGCAGCCTCCAGTCCTTGGGCCGCGTTTCGGGCGCCTCTCAGGCTGGGGGCGCCAAGACTTAGGGTCCCCAACCCTCCCTCCCTGTTTACCCGGCTAGGGGCTGTGCTTTCAACAGGCTGGGAGTTTCGCCCATCCGCCCCAAGGGATGCAGGCGGCATCAAGGCCTTTCTACAAGGCGCCCCAGGGGGCGGCGCAGAGAAGGGGGTAGTTAACTGAGTGGGGGAGGGGCAGGGGTATTTACCCGCCCCCCCAGGGGGCGGGGCCAAGGGCGGGTATCTACCCCAGGCAGGCTTACTTGCTCCGCGCCTAGTGCGGGCCGAGACACGGCGGTCTCTGCCCAGTTCCAGCAGCCGCCACCGCCGCCGCAGCCGCCCTCCCCGCGGCCACCGCTACTTCCTGCTTCTCTCCCGTTTAGTCTCCCCCCTTCCTTAGCTCCCTCCGCGCTCCCGGTCTGGGCTGCCCGCTTCCACACTCGCCATTGGACAGCACCTCCGTCGTTCGGCGCTGCGTCCCTCCCAGCTCCGCGCAGGATTGGCCTTAAGTACTGCCGCTCGAAATTAGACCTGTACAGTCCGCTCATCCTTATTGGGCAAAGGGCTTAGTCCCTCTGAAGATCCTGCTTCCCATTGGTTGCTCCGAGACCCACCTCCCCATCTGTGCACCTCAAAAACTATTGGTATCTGTTGCTGTCGCTTAGAAAAAGACAACCTGATTCCCTGTATTCCTGCTGGAGGAGGTTACTATCCCAGGTGCATCTCCACCTCTTCACTCCCTATTGGCCGCAAACCTGTAAGCCTGCAGTTCACTTATGCAAATGTAAAGAATTCTCAAATTTCGATTTGGGTTTTGAGGGGAGACTGCTTGACTCTGAGTGGAGCCCGGATATGTAGATCCGTTTGCACAGTTTTCTCAATCGTGCCGTGCATGAAGTCAACAGAATTGGACGTCACCCAAAACATTACGTCATCTGGTTGACCGTTTCCTCGTAGTTTTCCACTAAATTGTCCTACCGTCTGGATAGGCAGGGGTCTTCATGCCCCTAGCCTCGCGCAGGTCAGTTCCTGGGAGATGATGTCACCCATAGCTCCTCCTCCTGCTGGAGGGTTTGGACCGAAGGCGGGGATTACAGTGTGGAAGGAAAGAGGACCTGAAACCTGGGACAAGTGTGGAGACCGGAAGTGGGGAATAGGTGACGTTGGAGTGCTGGCGTTGCCTGGGCCATTCTCAAAGGGCCATATTTAAAGTGACATACTGACAGGCTTCCTAAGCATGAAAGGAGAACCCTACATCCATTTCCTGTTTAAGAGCTCTCTTTTTCTACACCTCTAAATCTAGGGAAGGGGGGCGGAGCCCGAAGCCCAGTTTTCCCGCGCTTTGTTGCCCCGCCCCCTGGAGGCGGGGGAAGGGGAGGAGCTGCTCGAAAAAATGAATCGCCTTGGTTCACCTTAGTGAGCAATCGCAGAATTCATCTGCAAGCCCTGGATGTTACCTCTCCCAAACTCTAGCCTGCCCGCCAGCCCCCGCTGCCAAATGCTTACGCAACCGTTCGCCCCTTCGGACGTGGGAATTCAAGGTGGTCTTGTTTCCTCTCCCGGGGGTCCCCAGACCACTGCATCCATGACTCTCAGGGGTCCTGAAAGTTTGCGTGAGAAATGAAGACTGCATTGAGATGTGAATCAGAGCTCTTGGAGTCGCCACTTGCCATTAGTGACATCACCCAAGTCGTTTAATCTCCCTGAACCTGTTTTCTCGTGAGTAAAATGGGGATTATAATACCCACTTGACAAGATTTTTTCTTGTGAGGATTAAAAGAGTTTAGAATGTTAACCCACTGTCACGGAGTCGCTTCTGACTCATAGCAGTCCTACAGTCCTACAGGACAAAGTAGAACTGCCCCATAGGGTTTCCAAGGCTGTAAATCTTTACAGAAGCCAACTCCCTCATCTTTGTCCTGGGTAGTGGCTGGTAGTTTAGAACCTCTAACCTTTTGGTTAACAGCCTAATACTTCAACCACCACAACACCAGAGCTCCTTTTAGAATGTAAAAGTGCTTTGTAAAATAATTGACAAATGGGATTAACACCCCCTTCCATCCCCAAACCACTGCCTTCTTTCTTGAGTCTGCCTGCAGTTGCTCCAGCTCATAGCCTCTTCCCCCTCTGAACAAGGAACTAGAGCCCCGTACTGAATAATATATCCCAGCATTCCATTTCTACCCTTTCCTCTGGGTATTCCTGTAGGAAATAGTAACAGTTATTACTCATATAGGAGCTCTGGTAGCGTAGTGCCTAAGGCACTTGACTGCTAACCAGAAGGCTGGAGGTTCAAACACACCAGCCATTCCTGGGAAGGAAGGTTGGGCAATCTACTTCCATAGTGATACTGCCTCAGAAACCCAAGGAGGGTTGCTATGAGTTGGATCCGACTCAACAGCACATAACAACAACATACTCATATACAACAATAACAACATTACTCATATACACATAATATGTGCAGGACCTACTATAAAAAGTTCATATCCCCCCAAGAATGTGTTGGTACCCTATACTATTATTTCCTTCCTAACCTCTAAACTTGTGGAAGGAGCTCTGGCAGTGGTTAAGCACCTGGTTGCTAACAGAAAGGTCGGTTCAAACCAACCAGCCTCCTGCTGGGGAAAGATATGGTAGTCTGCTTCTGTAAAGATTTATGGCTTTGGCAAAAGATGGAAACAACCTAGGTGTCCATCAACTGAAGAATGGATAACCAAACTTTGGTACATACACACAATGGAGTACTATGCAACTCTAAAGAATAACGTCGAATTTGCAAAACACCGTATAACGTGGATGAACTTGGAGGACATTATGCTGAGTGAAATAAGTCAATCACAGAAGGACAAATATTGCATTAGTCTGTTATTGTAAAAGTCAAGGAAAGGTTTATCTATGGAAGGAAATTTTCTTTGTTGGTTACCAGGGGTGGGAGGGGAGGGGAGGGAACACTGTTAGATAGGCAGAGATAAGTATTGATTTGGGTGAAGAGAAGAGCAATGTACCAAATGTGAGTGATCAACATGGTGGCATTGAGAAAGAGGAAGACAGAGAGAGGTACATGGGAGGTACAGACAACAAAG